>NC_082641.1:170909182-171211236 GCF_028023285.1 Balaenoptera ricei | reverse complement strand
ATAGGTAAACAACAAGGACCTACTGTACAGCACAGGGAACTATACTCGATATCTTGTAATAACCTATAATGGAAAAGAATCTGAAAATGGATATATATATACACATATATATATATAACTGAACCACTTTGCTGTATACTTGAAACTAACACATTGTAAATTAATTATACTTCAATTTTTAAAAAAAGTATAAAAGATTTTTTAACTAAAAGAAAATGCAATGACAGAAACTGTATACAATAAGTTATACTGAAAACAAAGGTGATGAAATACTCAAAACTCATCACTTCCTACTTATTTTCTCACATTTACTATTATCTAGGTTTCTGAGTTTATTCATGACTACTAAATCTTCATGGTGAAAATGGTGTACTACTGAGGCATCTCTTCCCAACTCCACATTTGGTGACAGACATCATGTTAGTAGCTTGAAATCATACATAGTGGAAGTGTTTATACCATGGAAATTGGCAAACACTACAAATCAGGGCTTGATTTATTGTCAGGTTGGTGGCCTCTGTAGACTCCTGGGCTGTATCCAGCCCAATGCCTGTTTTTGTGAAGAGTTTTAAAATTTCATTTTATATATTTTTTATTGAGGTGAAATTCACATAACATAAAATCAACTATGTGAATATAAAGTTTTCTTGGAATACAGCCACATTCATTTGTTTACAAATTGTCTATGGCTGCTTCTGTGCTATGCATAAAGGCAGAGTTGTGACAGAGACTGTATGGTCTATAAAGCTGAAAATATTTACTATCTGGCCCTTTACAGAAATAGTTCACCAACCCCTGGGGTTTAGACTTTTAAGAAAATGTTGATTATGCAGATTAAACTTAAAAGTGTGTCATGCCTGTAGCTGTTACATTAGGAATAGCACAAATGATGAGGAAATATTCTTCCAGATTTATTTATTTATTTATTTATTTATTTATTTATTTATTTATTTTTATTTATTTATGGATGGCTGTGTTGGGTCTTCGTTTCTGTGCGAGGGCTTTCTCCAGCTGTGGCGAGCGGGGGCCACTCTTCATCGCGGTACGCGGGCCTCTCACTGTTGCGGCCTCTCCCGTTGCGGAGCACAGGCTCCAGACGCACAGGCTCAGTAGTTGTGGCTCACGGGCCTAGTTGCTCCGCGGCATGTGGGATCTTCCCAGACCAGGGCTCGAACCCGTGTCCCCTGCATTGGCAGGCAGATTCTTTTTTTTTTTTTTAATTTTTATTTATTTATTTTTATTTATTTATGGCTGTGTCGGGTCTTCGTTTCTGTGCGAGGGCTTTCTCTAGTTGTGGCAAGTGGGGGCCACTCTTCATCGCGGTGCGCGGGCCTCTCATTATCGAGACCTCTCTTGTTGCGGAGCACGGGCTCCAGACGCGCAGGCTCAGTAGCTGTGGCTCACAGGCCCAGTTGCTCCGCGGCATGTGGGATCTTCCCAGACCAGGGCTCGAACCCGTGTCCCCTGCATTGGCAGGCAGATTCTCAACCACTGCGCCACCAGGGAAGCCCGGCAGGCAGATTCTTAACCACTGCGCCACCAGGGAAGTCCCTCTTCCAGTATTTGAAAAGTCTTTTCTGATTCGCTAAGACATTACTTGACTCATTAACATAAAAATTATCAGTCAACATTCATGTCAGGACTACACTCATAAGCTGATTATAGATACAAAAGTTCAGCAAAAAACAAGGAAAGCAGTCTGTGAGAAACAACTGACTACATCAAATTGACAATAAAGTGTTGTGTTTCATTATTATTTGTAAATTGTCTGCTACCTATCCTTTCTATCAGTATAATTTATAAATTATGTGTGTATAGGCATACTTTTTTTTTCCTGGAGAGCCAGCTTTCAAACATTTATGGGCACACCACTAGAGTAAATCAGAGTTCTTCATTACTTCAAAGTCCTTGAAATAAAGTTTGAATGAAACTAAAATCCACTTGCATTACTGTAATTCAACATTACATATAAGTGAAAAGAGGAAAGAACCTGGATTCTTTAGATACCAACTCTTATAAATTACGGTTTACTAAAAAAATCGTTCTAAGTTTTATCATCTCTGCATGCAAACTGAGTTTCTCCATGGTGATTATCAAAGTCAAGCAAAAACAAACAGAAAAACCCACCTAACATAAAAAAGTTATGTTCATGGACACAGTGCTCCCTTTTATGAAAATCAATAATGTTACTTGGAAAGTCAACAGAAGTTCAATATTTAATACATTCCCTAACACTTTACTTTTCTCATAACTATACTGAAGAAATGTACTGCTCGTCCCCCCACTCCCACTTCTAGTTTCCCAGTGCCCGGCCTGGATGCCCTGTTTCCTATGTGTGCCATGAACACACGTAGGCTGGAGGCAGGCAGTGTGACAGCAGGGAGGGGATGGGGCTCTTTACAGAAGCCTGAAGGAATCTGAGGTCACAGATCTGGGGAGCAGACGCACACAGTCATGAATGAGGGAGAGGGAAGTATAAACTGAGATGAGAAAGGAAAGAAGGGTCCAAGTCACACAGCACCTGTAGATCATGACAATAAGGAAAGTGGATGTCTATTCTAATCACATGGGATCTTAAGCGAATGATGTGATCTGATATTGGTTTGGAAGGGGCAAGAGGGAAGTGTTCCAAGAGGGTGATGGCCAGGCTTGGACAAGAGATGGAGAATAGAGGATGAAGGGAGAATATACATTTTGGTAGTAGAGCCACCAGGACTTACAGATAGACTGGACGTACTAAGGTGGAGAAAAGCAGGGAGCACGGATGATGCCGGGGCTTTAACAGGGCCACAGTTATGGCCACACTGACTGCAATGAAAACTCAGGAGTCCTGCACAGGACTTCCCTGGTGGCGCAGTGGTTAAGAATCTGCCTGCCAATGCAGGGAACACGGGTTCGAGCCCTGGTCTGGGAAGATCTCACATGCCGCGGAGCAGCTAAGCCCGTGCGCCGCAACTACTGAGCCCGTGCTCTAGACTGGTGAGCCACAACTACTGAGCCCACGTGCCATAACTACTGAAGCCCGCACACCTAGAGCCCGTGCTCCGCAACTGGAGAAGCCACCGCGATGAGAAGCCCGAACACCACAACGAAGAGTAGCCCCTGCTCGCTGCAACTAGAGAATGCCGCGTGCAGCAACAAAGACCCAACACAGCCATTAATTAATTAATTAGAATAAAATAAATAAATAAAAATTTAAAAAGAGTCCTGCACATCCTCTCTGTCCTGGGAGGCTGGACTCCAGTGCTCTGAGAGCATGAAAAATACGACTGGTGGACTTGACTGGGGTAAAGAGTTGCACACCCCTGCTCTGAATCTCCCAGAAAGGCATGAGAGAGGAAATAATCCTCTCCTCTCCGCTGGCTGCAGTACACAGTGGCCCCACGATCCACTCCACATGTGATTGCTCTCAATAGTTCGAGTGCTCTTCAGGCTAAATCAATCTACTTTTATTTTCATTTTTTTACCGTTTAATTGAAAAAACAATGGAGCACAGGAAAAACAAAAACCGTTCCTATTGCCCCAATACAAATGTTTCCCATTTTACCCCAAGTTCTAGTTTTTGTGCCTTTTCTAGTTGTGCAGGGCTGACAAAAAATGCTCCTTTTCTTCACCATGGCAAGGCTTGTCCATTTTTCTACAGAGCCTGCAGGATCATTCTTCACAGCTCTACGCTATTTGACTCTGTGGATACACCATGTTTCCTAAGCCTCTCCCACGCCATTTAATTAATGATATTAAAAATTATTATTACATAAATATATTCATTAACATTGTTATTAAAAATGACCATGTATCTGTAAATAAATTTCCAAGAGTAAAATGACCTGATCAAAGGACGTGACCATGGCTATGCCTCCTGCCATGTAAATATTTTCCAAAAGGGTGAAGTATGAAGTTGCTCCTGGGTCCTGGAGCAGGGTGCTGTGGGATGAGGTGGGTAGAGTGGGAGATGCTCTAGGAGATATAAAATAGCAACAGGACAGTTTAACGCCATCTTGATTATCTGCCAACAACATTTTTCCCCCACATATTTGAATATGAGGTGTATTTTCTGATTATTAATCACATCAACATTTCTCTGTCTGGTGATGTCTCTGGGAGCTTGTGATTGTTAGTTCTGAGTAAGTTCTCCATACCAAAAGAACACTGCTTCCTAAAGGCGATTTCGCACACACACACAAATCTGTATTCTGATCCCTCCCCTCCCCAGTCTGCAACCACAATACAGAGGGATTCGGAGAAGTTCAGGCAGGTTGTAAACCTGGTTGGGAGTTCCAACCCAAGCACCTCTTCCAAAGTGTGCCTTTCCTTTTACAAGTGTGGGATTTTGTTCTACAACCAATTTCTTCCTGCTTCCCCCTAGGGAGCTTTCAGAAATGTGCAAAATTATGCAATGTTGTCTGGTAACTGCTCACACTAAAAGGAAGACTATCTTTGGCAAAAAATACCATCTGTGAAAACCACAGTTAAATATCTACAAACTCATCCAGGGGAATAAACTGCCTCCGCCCCCAACCCCCAAGAAAAGCAGGGAGGGGACTTATATGTGTTCAGTGTCTACGATGAACCCAGCAACTTCCCTTCAGGCATTATTTAACCCTTCAGTAGGGCAGGGCTTGTCTTCACTTTATAGAGGACAGCAAGTCTGACAGATTGTCAGCAATATTTGATGTGATTTGTCCAAGGACAAACATCTCAGAAACAGAGCTATATAGATTTGAACTCCAAAACCCTTGCATATGAAATACTTTTCTTTCTCCCTCCCTCCCTCCCTTCCTCCCTCCCTCCCTCCCTCTCTTCCTCCCTCCCTTTCTTTCTGGCTATCCGTTTGTCTTTTTCATTTGGGGGGAGGCTCAGAGGATTTCGTATTCCCCAACCTGTACTTAAGAAATGAGAAGAAGCCTTTCTTCTCCATGAGACAAGACCTCGTGAATGGAGCTGACATGGCTCAGGGGGCCCAGAGATATCAGAGAAACCAGGCTGTGTGACAGGGGAAGGGTCAAGACTTGAGGGTCGCTGGGAGGGGACAGGGGCCGTACTCTGCACCCCCATGCTACCCAACTCCCCATGTGGAAAAACACAGCACAGGCCCCAACTCTTACCCAAAGCAAAAGCGATGAGGCCCTGGAAGCACGCTGTCCAATTCAGGTAGGCATTAAAATTAAATAGAAATTTTAAAGTGAATTCCTTGGTGTACCACCCACGCATTAGGTGCTCACTAGCCACATGTGGCTGTGGCTACCATACAGAACAGTGCAGAGACCATCTCCATCAGCAGCAGCGCTCAGCCAGGAAGGAAAGAGCTCGGCAGGGATTTTCACAGTCCCCTCTGCTCCCTGCAGTGGGCGCAATGTTGCCTCCTAAGAAAAGCAAAGGCTCTGAGGTCAGCTGTGCGGTGGCCAGCTACTTACCCTGGCTAAACCTTAGACTCATCTATTAAATGGTATAATACCTGGCACAGAATGAGCATATGATAAGAGTTGCTCCTGTCCTCCTGTTTCTGTTATGGTCCAAAGATAAAGTCCTTACAAAGAAATAACCCTTATAAAGATGATGCCAAAAGACACTGAACACTTGATTTGTTAAGTAGGGTTGCTCATTAGATTGAATGAGATCCAGTCCCTCCATGCTGAACTCCACCTGCAGGTCTATTACCCACTAATAGGATTAAAATCCACTCTCTGCTCCTTCCAGCTGCAAGGCCTCAGGTAAGGACAACCTCCCTCACTCTTTTCCTCATCTTTAACAGAGAAACAGTATCAGCTCCCTCACCTAGGTGACTAAACCAAGCCAGACACTGCACTAGGCACCTAACATGCTCAGCCCCTTAGGATGACACCACCAGGTGATGGCACCAAGAGCCACATATCACAGATAAAGACACTGAGGCCCGGAGACACTAAGTGATTCACCCCGAGGCCACTCAGGTGGAAGCAACCAAGTAGGACCTGGAGCTGCTGCTCTCACAGAACAGCTGGGGTTCAGGGTTCAGAACCCTCTTATAGGGGGAGTCCAGGCCTGGCCCGAAGGAGGGAGGAGGCATGTGCACTCCTGGGGGGGCTGGGCCTGAGGGATTCGTCACACCACAGAGGGGGGCTAGGCAAGTGCTGCAAAACCTGTAGCTGCCCACCTCCTCCGCTTCCTGCGTCCTGTCTCCAGCCTCTAGAATCTCGACTCCCTAAAACTGAGTGACACACACAGGACAGGCTCAATGCCTGAGTGCTGACCATGCCACTATGGCTCCAAGGGAACTGATGCACCACAGGAGGACTCCAAAGGGCTGAAGTCTGGAGAGGGCCAAGCAGCCATCACAGGAGGGGGGCATCCTCCAGGGAACCAGCCATCCCAACCCCAATACCAGTAAGCCAAGCAGCTGCCCTGCCCAGTCCCCACCAAACTTGAACTCTTTCTTACCCCGAACCCAGCTTGGTCCTCCCACATTAGGCACTGCTTGCGCTTACCCACAGCTTGAAATCAGAGATGGATCCACAATAAACTGGTCATTGGCCCTAACAGAATGAACTATGCACCAGCAAAAGAACGGGGTAGGGCGGACACAGGCATGTCAGACAAGTTAAAAGTGAGCAAGATCAGACCAGGATGCCAGAACAGTCAGAAGACAGTGCTCCTGGGACAGCTGGCACTGGGCTTGTTGGGAAAGGCATGCTGGACCTGGAGCCCAGAGACGGAGGTAGGAAGGGAAGGAAGGAGGGAGAATAGAGGGAGGGCAGGCCACCCAGGTGGGGGCGTAACAGCGGGTCAGGAGCTGATGAGCAGCTGAGTGTGGCTGGAGCAGGGGAGGAGAGAGGATGCCTGAGCCAGAGGCTGGGGCATAATGTGCTCAGCTGACTCTCCTGGTTGCAAGTGACAGAAAAGCCAGTTCAAATGGGCTTCATCAAGAAAAGAAGCCATTGACTCACCTAGCGCCAGCTGGGCCCAGGCAACTTATTCCTCCCCATCCCTCTGGGCCAGTCTCACTCCTGGGCAGGCTGTCCCTAGGCAGCAGACCCTAGCAGCAACCTGCTCACATCCTTCCCCATTCAAGTCTCCTCCAACTACTCCAGCAGAGCACTAAAACCTTCAGATGGCCACAGGTCCATCCCTGAACCAATCACTGGCCAGGAAGACGCAGCCCCATGATTGGCTAGACCCCAATCACTAAGCATCCAATGGGCATGGGCCAGAGGGAGGGAGGGGGAAGTAGGGGATGGGAGCTGGGTGAGCCGCCCACCAACAAGTTTGTTCGCTACCATGCACACATCAACATCCAAGATGCTTCAGGCCAGGGACCACATCCTACTCTCAACAGCTTTCCTAAGCAGTGTATGTACATCCTCCTGAGAAAATTAAGGCTACAAACCTAACCTCTTCCAAAGCGACATGGTGAACAGCAGAGTCAAGATTCCAACTCAGTTCTCAACTCTAAAGCCCAAGTTTTCCACCCGGAGAAAGACTGTCTTCTTCACTATGTCACCTACAGAGCTCACATGTTACCCAGTCAGCCACATGGCCCCAACTGAGAGGGTGAAACATCCCAGTCTGTTTTTGGACACTCACTCTGGGGCCGGCACAGAGGCAAGATCAGCACACAGGAGACTGGCTGGGAAGCAGCTACATCTCCCTAGTGATCCTGCTTGTAGGAATGGGGCAACCAAGGGAGGCGGCCAGCTGAGCAGTGGGTTGTGGCACCACCAACCAACAGCACAGCATGCCGAGGGAAGCAGTCAGCTGGACTGCTGGAAGCCATGGTGAGAATACCTGGGGAAAGTCTTAAAGGCCAGACAGGGGTCCCCAAAGCAAAGCCAAAATACTCAAGGGGAAGGAGGTACGGTGGGAATGAGGTTTGGAGAGAGCGGAAAGGCCAATGCAGTAAGGTACAGGGAGCCAGGGGACAATGGGAACCGCTCAGTGTTAGGCCTCAGGCTTGCTTTGTTCCCAAGGAGATGCATTCAGCACTAACCCTGAGGCAGGCCACTGAGGACAGCACGATGACCCAGGGACACAGCTTGAAGGGACAAGCATAAGGGCATCCTCATGCCCAAGGTTGTTGGCTCATCTTACAGAGCAGAAGATGCCACTTCCTATTTCCCCAACTTGGGGGAGCCCACCACCAACAGTACAGAAAACCATGCCTACTGTAGGAGCATCATCCCCAGGGCAACACGCAGATTCCTGCTCCCCTAACTCTGAGTGGGGCTGACAAGCAGGTTCACCAGAAACCCTAAGACAGTCCCCACCTCCCCGCCCCAGACCTCACTGTTTTTGTCCTGCCACATGGGAGGGCTATAGCAGTCTAGGGACACCTACTGCTTCTGTCTGCACAACAGACTCTGCTTCTTCTGCAAGCTCCTCCCTGACTTCTTGAGGGCACTGCCATTTTCTTACAAAGCCCCCTTCACCCCACCCCCAAGCCAAGCTGGAGTGATTCTCTGGAGTTTTCAAACTGGAAGCAAGTCAGTGAATCCATTTTTGATCATGTCCTAGCTTTCAAGAGTTCAAATCCCAGAGCTGCTACATTTCCCGCCATGTGGAAGAAGTCTGTCCACAAGACACACAGACACACCCAATGCTGACGCCAAAAAAAAAAAAAAAAAAAAGAACAGTTTCCCTCTCTGTTCTCCCACTCCAATTTCAATCCCAAACAGTACTTTGACTCAGTGGTGAGAGGAGAAAGGTTACAAGCGAATTCAGGATGAGTTCACAACACATGGGAGGGTGATACTTTTGCCCTTTGGTGAGAAGTGAGGCTCCTGCACTCAGTGGAAGCTTTGGCCTGTTGACCAACCTTCAAAGGGAGAACTTTAAATGCTTAAGAATACGAAGCTCCTTTAAAATAGAAGTGAAAGTGAAATAACCATTCACAAACCTCCTCGCCCCCAGACATGCCTAAAATGTAACATGTGGCCCACATCTGCCACTGCCAGGCTGCCAGCATCCAGCAAAGGGAGAACAGACATCACCAATTTCGGGTGCTTGCCTAGAGCCCCCCAGATTGGAAGGGAAAAATGGAGGGACATGAAAGATCACCTGACCCAATGCATTTCAGTTAACCTAAGGGAAAGAAATGCAGGTACCAGTTTCTGGTAAGCGGGGGTGGGGTGGGGGACGACGACGACGGCACGGGGGGGACAGAGAAGAGGAAATGGGTAAGACAATCAGCTCGGACCAGACCTCCGAGTAATCATCTATGCCTCTGAGGCCGAGAGAACAGAAGTCTGGAGAACTCAGCTCCTGCCTGGGTCACAGGCACTGTCTCCTTCCACCCAGGCTCATCCAGGCAGTTACTGCAGCATCAGGAGAGATGATGGGGACAGGAGAATCAGCAGTGCTATGGTGAGGCTCTCCTGGACTCCTAAAGGGCTCCTTAGCCCAGGATAGGGTCAGAAGCTGCAACCTAGCACCTGCACTAAGACAAGGTACCCAAGCGTGACTACAGGCAAATCAGAGTCTGCAGTTCAACCAGAAGGAGTGGGTACTTAGAACCCTGGCTGTGATCTGACGCCATCCAAACAATCCTGTTGCTTATGCCAGACCTCATATTTCAGTCACATCCATTCTGTCATCTGGACCCAAGTCTCCCAGGCCTAGCATTGACACCCAACTATTTGAAGGCGCCCAACTATTTGAAGGCGCTATCATATCAACGAAGTGACTAAACCAGCACGCACTCAGGGGTCACTGCCAGCCCACTCCCCACCCCATTCTCCCATTAACAGGACCTAATGTTTCTTGGGGGCACACCCTCTACTCTGGGTCAGTCTGGGTGGAACTAACACTATGCCCAGATTCAGGGGTGAACCAACGAACACAGCCTGCTATTTCAATCAAAGTCCAGAGAAGGCACCAGGAAATGTCTGCTGGGCCTTCTGGGAAAGAGGTGGCTTCTCTTTCTGCCCCTGGATAATGGTCAGTGAGGGTGAATCCCAAAGCTGCAGGGGCTGGGGAGAAGACACCCACTATGCAAAGGCAACACAACAAAAAGCAAAACAGAGAGCGGGAGTAAAGCCAGGTCGTCACCTGAGAAGAGACCCATTTCTGGGCCTTTAAGTAACACAAGCCAATGAGCCCCTCTGCGTTTAAGCTCCTGTCATGAGCGCAGTGCCACCTCCCTCTGGGGAAAAGGGGTTAAAAGAATTAGTAAAGGTGCTCTGCCTGCAACTATCTAACTGAACACTTGAAGGAAACAATGTGAAACAATGAGCAGAAAGGGTAAACTCTTCCTAGTTTATATACCTACACGTCAGTGTCACTCACCCCCCACCCTCGCAGCACTAAAAAGCTAGCTTGCCAACTATTTGCCTGGCACAGATGCAAGGTGCACCAAGGGGGTAAAAAAAAGTTGGGAAGTGTTTACTGGAAGTGGCTTTCAGGAGGACTGGCTTCAAGAAGGAGGACACAGGTAGCTACCTTGAGGATCACCCAAGGGAAAGCGGACGTGGCCACCACCCCACGACCCAACGCAAGCTAGGCCAGGGACCTGATGGAAAGAGGGGTCAAGAGAGCTAAGGTGGGGGCTTCCCTGGTGGCGCAGTGGTTGAGAATCTGCCTGCCAATGCAGGGGACACGGGTTCGAGCCCTGGTCTGGGAAGATCCCACATGCTGTGGAGCAACTGGGCCCGTGAGCCACAACTACTGAGCCTGCGCGTCTGGAGCCTGTGCTCCGCAACAAGAGAGGCCGGGATAGTGAGAGGCCCGTGCACCGTGATGAAGAGTGGCCCCCGCTTGCCGCAACTAGAGAAAGCCCTCGCACAGAAACGAAGACCCAACATAGCCATAAATAAATAAATAAATAAATAAATAAATAAATCGTAAATCTTATTTAAAAAAAAACAAAAACAAAACAGAGCTTCCTCCCCTTGCCTGCTGAGTCTGAGTCTCTGGGATGGGGTTCAGATATCTATTTAAAAATAAAAAATAAAAAAAAAAGAGAGAGCTAAGGTGGAATGGGGAGGCGGGAATATCCAAGTAAGGCATCAAGGGGACAAGGAGAACCAGCCCCCAGGTGTGTGCAAGCAGAGCTGCAGCCAGCTTGCGGGGCCAGGCGCCATGCGGAGCCAAATCTGACCGGACTGTGGGTAAGGGAAGGATCTGAAGGTACAAGCAGGACAGCGGGGCCACCGGCACCTGGAGGAGGGCTGCCAGGCCACCAATGGCCTCTCGGTGCGAGCCACGGTCACGTGCAGCTGAGTTCTCCGTCAGTAACTCACCTGACTGCTGACGTCTGCACCACAGAACCCCCCATCACAGAGCCAAGGCCAGCCACCTACAAAATCACTTTGTGCACACAGTGGACAAGTGACTAGAGTCTCCACAGCAGCCATGAGGCTGACCCACCACAGGGTGTGACCTGGAGAAAGCAACACCCATTTTTTGGCCCTTGACGAATGAAACTCGGGAGAGGGGGTTGTCCAGGAAGGGTTTGATTTGTCACATGACCAAAAAAGGACACAGGGGCCCAAGGTAGCATTTGAACAGTGTCTCCAGGGATCACAGCCAGCCAGTGAATCTAAGATCAAGAGCCACCTTCTCTGTCAGGGGTGAAAAATGCCAGCCAAGAAACAAAAAGGAAAAAACACTTCACACCTTTTCCTCAGCCAGCTCAAGAGAAAGCAAAAAGTATTTCAGGTACAACTTTCCTCTGGGACGAGCATAACAACGTTGTACAGATGAATCCAGCATAAGGATCCAAATCCAGGCAGGAGAGTGTAATGCCTGCCTTGTACCCACTGCCCTCTCTCGAGTGACATGGGAGGCAGCAGCAGGTGGCTAAGGACTGGGTGGGTAGGTTCCAACCCTAGTGTCATCCCTTCTAGCTGTGTGTCCACTGAGCCTCAGTTTCTGCACTGGTACCTGCCTCCCAGGGTTGCTGTACAGATTAAAGGTGAAAAGTGCTGGCACCTCATACCTGCTCAGTAAGTGCTGACAGCCAATTGTGAAGACCAGCCCTTTTCACAGGAAGATCAACAAGCATCTGAGCACCCACTTGCTGAAGAAGTTCTGGGTACCTGGGGAGTAACTCATGCTCTGCCAGCAAGGAGCTTGCAATCCCATGGAAAACGTGTTCAACAAGACCTATACTCAGCAGGAATGCAGGATTTTTAAGTTATGTACAGTGCCGGAAGGACACTGTCTTGGATTAAAGCAGGAAAGGTTTCTGGAAAAGGGAGAGCAGTAGGGACGACAGGAGGCCCCAACCAGAGGCAGTACAAAGGGTTCGATCCTAGGTGTCACACACATACAAGTAAAGTCGGCTTCCAGGTTTAAGTAGATGCTGTTTTGACAACAAGCTATAACTTCATTTCAAAACATTACTGGATTAGGAGTAGCTTCTGTCCTTGAGTTTTCTCCAAAAACAAAAACAAAAACAAAAAAACAGCTACTCAAAGTACACCTGCCATTATGTGGAAGTTCCTGAATGTTTCTGATCATAAAAATGGATCCTGACACCCAAAAAGGTTAGGACCCAGTAGGCTAGAAGATTTTAAGGAGGGTAAGGTGGTAGGATATGGGAAGGAAATGGAAATGCAAAACTTAACGTTTAAAAACACTTCACATTTAAGGTTAACCTCAGAAGATGCACTGGAGTTCAACTTTCATGCTGGGCACTGCTTATGTAGGAGATGGGACACTGTTGTTAAGCCCACCGGCTTCTGAGCCAACCAGCACTGGGTTTGGGCCCAGAGCTTTCCCATCTCCACCTCTGTGACAATGGACAGATCACTTAACCTCTGTTCTCCCCTAAAAGGAAGATGGAGCATCCACTTGCAAGAGTGGTTCAGAGAACCACCAAGGATGCAAAGCACTCTACACAATACCTGGTACATAGTAAGTGCTCAGTAAACGGCAGCTCTTCATTTTATAGCCTCCAATGGATCAATCCAGGAAACTTGCAGTCCCAGGAGCACTGGAAGGCTTTTAACCCCACCTGCCTGGAAGTGGTACATCACCTGACACGACCCTTCTTTTTAGCAGCCTCCATATACAATCACAGAACCTCCAGGAACTCACAAGTCAAGAATCTGAGGGCCCAGATAGAGGGCCCAGTCCTGTCTGCACGCCCACCTGGCATGGTGGCCCTGGACTCTCGAGCCAGCTCTGACGATAATCAAGAGCTCCCCCGAGTGCAACAGCACCTACCTCCCAGGAACTCCTGCCTTCCGAGTCCTAGGTTTGCCTCTGGAAGCCACACAGAGCCTACCTAACCCCAGTACTGGAAACGAGCCCCCAGGCCCTTCACAGAGCCTGACACCTGCCCCCTTCCCATCCCATTGCTGAGAGGGCAAACTGTTCAAGGATTTGCTACCAACTCCTCCAAACTCTCCATTCCCCTCAGGTCAGAGACAAACCAAGAACTGACTTCCTTTTCCTTCTGAAAACTCAAATGATGGAAAAAAATGATGATTCTAGAAAGCCATTTCACTCTCTTAAGAATTCTGAACTATCTCTGAATAAGACACATGAACTGTTCCACTTGGATCTAAGAGCTGTAGCCCTGTAAGGCTGCCCCACCCCAGACCATCCGTGTGCACACTCTAAGCCTGCTCCAGGTCCCTGGAGGGTTGCAGCTGGGCATCCCCAGGTCTGCACCCTCCATATCCAGCACCATAAATGCTTGCTAGAAATGTTTATTCAACTGCTGAGCCACCTTTTCCAGTTTTACCATATTTCTCCATAAACAGTGTGCATCAGTTGGTGATTGAAACGTAAGTGTACTGCCTCCCAAGACCTGGAATTCATTCAGAGAGTACTTTTAAACACAGCATGCGGAGTATTGGTACGCCCTCCTTATTCAGGAAATGCTCTCCAGTTCGTGGAATCCCTGTGTCAATACTTGCTCAGCGCTACTCATGTGCCTGGAGAGTGAAAAGGAGCAGTTTGAGAAGGGGCTCTGAGCGTGGGCACTCACAAGGCTGGACTGAAAATGCGCTGCCTATGCAGCCGGCCACCGAGCCACAAACTCAGTCACCCAATCTGACAACCAGCTAGTGGGCCCCAAAGGGACCAGGCGGACTCAGGCCAGAGCCACCATCAGGAATAAAAAGAAAAAGCACGACTTCTACTGAAAGACAGAGCTCCCAGCTTCCAGAAGGCGGTTTACAGTGGGGGGCGGGGGGTGGGCAGGAGACCCCCTGAGGCAGTCACCCAGAGGTCGGGCTGGGTAAAATCAGTTCTGGATGAACCAGAACTCCGTCTGAGAAGACACTCACATGGACACCAAAACTGAGGCAAAGTAAATACAGCTCTCCTCCTTCACCTAACTCCACGCTTGGCACCCCTGAGGGCATGTCCTGCCACACGAAGCTGCATCATGAGCCCGGGTGACCATGGTGCCTGTTTATATCTGTATCAGGACAAAAACCCCTTCCCATAAGCTGATCTTGGACTGTCCTCCTAGGCCTCTGTGACCTCCAGCCAGGACAACATACCCTGACGAGAGCCGCCTCTGAGGACCTCCATGAAGACCGAATGTAAAGTCCACCTTCTTCTGAGGGAGAGAGTGAATCACAACAAGGTCTTACACCTGCTTCACAACCAACACTGTTACCTGCCTACTTCCCAAAGTCATAAAATGCCACACTGCTGTCCTCACACGTCCTGGCCATGACGTAAAGGAGCAAAGACAGGAAGGTTACTGAATGTGGGCAACCAGTGTGATCAGGAAGAGTCCACATGTTTAGATTTCATATCTACTAATATACTAATGAGAATCAGAACTAATAGTCTTCCATTTTAGAACTTATAAGATTCCTCTTTTCTGCAGGATCAATGGCATTTTAAATTAACATCAAAAGTGCTGTAATCTTGAAGCAGAAAAGGAAGCTGGAACACAAGACTCATGAAAAGTTCCACATCAGCTGGCAGTTGCCACACCATAGTGTGGTCTGGCCCAGGATTCTGTGTCCCTGACAGAAACCTTAAGATGTTTCCGGGACAGGCTGTCTAATGTCATCAACCTGTAAGATCTATCACAGGTAAATCGAACCCAAGTTGTAATCTCATATAAACTTGTGTGGGAGAGAAGAGGCTCCCACATCTTTTCTTACCAGCTCAAGAACGCTGCCTTCTTGGCCTCTTCTGAAGCTGCCTCTCCATGTTTGAGAGCAGTATGGTGGCGTTTAAAGTTGGAAACACTATCGTTTAATGACTTTGGCTAAGTCCCTCCCTAACTTTAGGGCAGTCACCTCACATTAAGTCAGTAGGAAACAAAGGCATCTTGTCCTCTCCTGGCCATGGGAGACACTCACTAAACAGTACTGTCATGATGTCGGCTTCTGCGCCTGCAGAAAGGGGAGACTGGCTACTCACCCCACCTGCCTTTATAGGCTGTTGGGAGAAAGCAGGAGACTCTGCTGCACAAAGTCAGGTAAAGCATACATCTCTGTGTAGAAGTGTGTTAGTGTTTGTTATTCAGAAAATTCACACAATGTACCTTGCATTAAAAGAAAAAACTTCTAGAACAACAATTCATGTTAGCCTCTGCTGCGCCTTCCAGAATCTGAACCTGGATCTCGAAGGAGCTTTATGGGGCAAATACACCAGTTCCCAATTCCACTTTGCAGATGAGGAACCTGCAGTCCAGTGAAGCTAAGTGGTATCTTAACCTTCAAATTCCTAGGTGGGAAAATTATCCTTCCCGTGTGTCTCTCTGCAGAGGCCCCTTGGTCACCTCCCCTTGGCCACCTGAAGTCTGCAGAACAGTGAAGAAGAAAAGTAGTTCCTGAGGTTTCCTGCTGGAGAGCCCAAGAAGGAGTCTAGGGTTCAGTCAGTTTAACCAGCACTTAGAAAGTACACCTAACACTTCTGCTCTAGACAGAGAAGACAAAGCCTGAACTCTGGTGAAACAATGAGTGTCGGATACAAACGGGAACCTAATCATTTGCTGATGAGATTATGCTTGGGTGGAATGACTCTGATTTCTGGGCAGGAGTAAGACAGTCCTCAACTTTATCCATAACAAAACAAGATTAACCTGGAACAAAGGCACACAGTGCACTTAAGAAAGATTTTCAACACCCTGGGCTGCCATACACAAGAAGAGTAAGGCTTCGACTGTTCTGAAAAACCGTTAGTTGCTTTTTGAAAAGGAGTGTACAGAATTTACTTTATTACTGAGTTGAGAGAAATTATTAACTCAGAGCCTGATGCTATAGATATTCAAATACTCCAGAGGCTAGAATATAGAGCAAAGAAACAACTTTCCTCTCAAGAACTCCTTTGTCAGGGAGATGGTCAGAAAGTGGTACTTTGTTACTTCCCTAAGTTTTCAGATACTT
Organism: Balaenoptera ricei; assembly: GCF_028023285.1. Classification (NCBI taxonomy): domain Eukaryota; kingdom Metazoa; phylum Chordata; class Mammalia; order Artiodactyla; family Balaenopteridae; genus Balaenoptera; species Balaenoptera ricei. The sequence continues at coordinate 171,194,959 of NC_082641.1, read as the reverse complement.
GTGGATATTAGGTCAGCTGCCTGACATTGAGTTTTCAAGCAAAAGCTAAGTTTGTTAGCATACTTGCATGCCCATAAAGGTAAGCATTACGTGACACAATTCTCTGTCGCTTCTCTCAGAAGAGGTTTAATTTTAGTGTTGGCTCTTCAACACTGTCCCCATTTTTATTTTCCAGGAGCATCTTAAATATGTGTCAACTAACTATGCAGAAGTGGAGTTCCTACTTGGGCAAGGCAGAAGAGGAGAACAGCTGTGTGCTGGCACCGCCTGGTTGGAGCCACCTAACTCTTACCTGAGCCCAGGTCAATCAAGAGAAACTGCAGAAATACAGTCACATCATCTCTGCCAGCAACCTATCCCTCCACGGCTCTGAGTTTCTATATGGGGTTTGCTCCAAGCCACACTCCTGTCAAACGGCTTATAAACAATACTCAGGGATGTCACTGACAACAGCAGCATTTAAAGGTGGCACTTTCTCACCACTCATATTCAGAGACAATTTCCCAATTTCATCCACCACACTTATATTAGCAGGACTCTGCACACACCTATCACAAGAGTGCCCCCAAATAAGCCACGTGAAATGTGCATTCCATGACACGTAACACAACCGTGGTCTTGGCCTCTCTTCCTCCTGTACTCCTAGGAACCCTTTAGATTAGAGCCTTACACAACACTGGAACCCCTGAGGTCACTGCCCCACCTAATCTACAACATGGTGACTGCCCGTTAAAGTGCCTCCTGATCCCAAAGCTCTCCTAGGTGGCGTTAAGGATCAGTGCTAATATCTCAGCAACCTTTCAGACTCTCCGGAAGGCAAACAAGCACATGGAATTCAAGAAATTACACTCTGATGCAAAAGTCACCAAGGCTACATTTTTCAAGTCACTTGTTTTATCCTCTAATATTTCAGTCTTGGGAATTGCTGCAGCACCCGTTTCTGCAAAAATTCTGCAAGGTTTTATATAGCTTGTGCCTACTCCACCCCCAAAGTCATAACAAAAATGTATACAATATTTCTTAAAGACAATTACCACCAAGTCTATCTTAATGGGGTCTGAAGACCAGGAATGACAGAATTACTTATGATACAGAAATCAGAGTCTTACAAAAATAACTCTATTTCTGCCAGAATTGTACAATCCAACATGAATTATTCCCAAAATGCTAGGCTAAAGCCTACTGCTAAAAGTAATCAGCCAAACTCACGTAAAGGAAAAGCAAAAGCCCCCATAGTGACAGAAACCTAAGTTACCTAGCCAAGTCCAAGATGGTTTATTTCTTCCATTCCCAGCACATTAAAAAGTGGTTTCAATGGCCACTTCCTGGTCTCCCAGGAAATGCAGGGGCTCACTTCATACTTGGATGCCACTACATCTTCCCATTGCTGAACTGCTCCTGCCACAGGGGTAAATGACCCCTATGGCCGTAAACCACTCATAAAAAATATGAGAACGCGATGAGTCTTTCCCTACACACACGGAGGGGGGCAGGGGAGATCCCTCCACAAACACTAGCCTCCGTGGAGGAGCACCTGAGAAAGCGACACCCTGGGGTTAACCCTGATGGCCTAGGTCACAACCCAACAGGCTAGGACCCCAGGTAGGGCGTAGACAGCCAACGGAGGGCTCTGGGTGGAATGGGAGAGCAAACAATCATCTTTAATTCACTACCAAAAAGCGAGGCTCTGGCTTGGCCTGAGACGCAATGAGTACTTAGGCCCAGAAAGGTAACAGAAAGAATCCCACTCTCCACAAGATCATCTTCCGTCGGCAGGGACCCCAAGAGAGACCCGGCAAAGGCATGCCCACTCTCAGAACCAAAAGGTACTCTCCAAGCGCCCTGGGCACCCGGCTAGGTGCAAAGCAGGCCAGGGGGGTTCCCTCCGAAGCCAGGAAGGTGCTTCCAGACGGGAGCAAAGAGAAAGAGGACTTCCCTGATCACCCAGAAAACCGAGACACCGCCGGCACCGGCTCCCCGAGTCATACCCCGGACACCAGTTGCTCCACAGCCTTTCCCCCCTCCCCTGCCCCCCGCCGGGAGGGCTTCCCGGGGGTCGCGGGTCCCCCGGGAAGGGCGAGGCGGGCGAGCTCCGTCAGCAGCAGCAAGGGTCGTAGAGCTGGACCGGGAGAGGAGAAAAAGCTCTGGTCTCAGCTCCCATCTGCTCCCTCCGCCCAGGCCGCACGAAAGCCTCGGCCTCACGTACCGAGCGCCGCCGGGCTGCCCGACCAGCCCCCGGCCCGGGCCCGGGGGGCGAGATGCCGGGATGGCAGCGGCCCTCGGGGGCAGGTGGGTGTCCGGTGGGTCCCCCGGAGCCCTGCGGGCGAGGGGCACTATGGAGGGGGAGGGTCCCGGGCCCACGCGGCCTCCACCCCAGCCCGTGTGGTGAACACTTACGTTGCTCTGGGGGTCGATGGCCTGCAGCAGCCGGTCCCTGATCTGCTGCGGAGACGGCGGAGCCGCTGTCATTGCCTGGGCGAGGCGGGGGGGGAGCGGCCGGGCCAGCGGGCGGGCGGGCTGAGGCGGGGGACGGGGTCACTCACTCGCCTGCCTCCGGGAGCGGAGCCTCATGTTCCCCGCGGCACCGGGGGAAGTGGGGGCGCGCGGGGTGGCGGAGAGGGGAGCCGGGGCCGGGGCTCAGGCCCGGGGCGCCGCCGCCACCAGAGGAGGAGGAGGAGCCGCCGGAGCCGTCGCCGCTGCTGCCGCCGCCGCCGCCGCCTCGAGAACCAAACTCCAGTGAGCTGCCCCCGCGCGGAGCACTCTGGGTAACCCGCGCCGCACGCAGCGTCGGCACCACGCTGAGGAGGTTGGGAGATGGGGCAGGCAGAGACGCCAAACTTGGGCGGGGCCACACGCGGGCCCCGCCCCGCGCCTCTACGCATGCGCGCGCAGGCGCATTGTCCCCGCCCGGCCAAAGGGGCCGTTGGGAGGCGGTTGGGCAGGGGAACGGCCACCGCCTGGATGCCCCGCCCCCACCCAAGCTGGGCGGGGGCCGAGGTTTCCGACGGAAACGGTCGATACGCGCCGAGTCCTTGAACCCGGGCGCTCTGGGTGGCCGCCTGAGGGCAGCGGGGCGGAGAGGACAGCGGAAGGACCCCTCCTAGGGCAGAAAAGCTTTCCCCATTCTGACGGAGGTGACGGGAGTCGCGGGTGGGAGGAGCTGCCAAGTTTTCTGAGCCCGGGGGTCCTCCTCAGCCTCTCTATCTGCGTTCCTGGGGGCCAGGAGGCAGACGTCCACGTTGTAATTCCGTGCGCGGGTCAACTGAGGAGCCGAGGAACGCTGCCGCCCCCGCCCCTCCAGAGGGCGTGGATGCGAGCCGGGGGTCTGCAGCGCCGAGGGCCAGGATCCCAAAAGCATGAGACTGCAAAGTGCCTCACGGAGGAGCCGCTACCCAAGCTGGGAAAGCCCCAAACCATGAGCTGACACCAACGTTGCAAACCTGTGTCCACGCCAGGGTTTCTCAACCTGGGCACCAGTAACATTTGGGGCCGGATCGCTGTTGTTGTAGGGCCTGTCCTGTGCATTGCAGGATGTTCAGCAGCATCCCTGGTTTCTACCCACTAGATGCCAGTAGCACCCTTTCCCCGCTGGGGACGACCAAAAACGTCTCCTGTCACTGCCAGAGGTCCGTCCCCTGGTTGGCAGAACCGACCCCTGTTGGGAATCACTGGTTTAAAAGACCCTTCCACACTTTGCGTGGAGATGCTGGAAAATTGAAGCCCTCATTCTCTGAACCTCCTTTAAAAAGGAGGAAACGGAGGCCCAAGGTCACCCAGAGTTATAGGTCAAACCCAGAATTGTTAAATGTCAAGTCTAAGGGCTTCCCCCCCGCCCCCTCACTGCCTTCTTTCATTGCTGTCTCCTCTCTCTCTGGAAGCTCTGTTAAATATACGGTTTTGCGAAGGGGTAGAAAAGCAGGCTGAGTGGATTATTAGCCGCAGCCTCGGAAGAAATAACTTTTTTCGTTGTTACAGGAAGGCCTAGATTTAAAACAGAGGCAGCTGATGAGAACCACATGTGCGCCTTGGATCTGTGCTACACCTGTTAGTCTTGCATTTGTCATGCTTCTGGGAAGCATTTTTATTTGCAAAAACGGCGGCTTCCGCACGTGGTTGTGGTTGCCTGCTTCTGCACGTGGGAAAAGTTTTACATCACACTTGTAGGAGGCAATAAATACCGGCAAAAGACTTCTCTTTAATTTACTCACTCTCCCTCCTAGAATGAGGTGCTTTGTGTACACGGTCCCGGTTGGAAACCAGCCCACTTGGAGATATTCTTTATCTCACTTCAGATAAGCAAAATAAACAATCACTCCCCCAAGTATATTCCGGTCCTGCCTCCCTTTTTAATTTCTGACAGATATACAATACATTATTTTCTAAATCAAGGGTTACTTAGAAACAAGCAATTTGTTTCCCATGGGTCAGGTTACTTAAGAAAGAGCTGGAAAGCATTCCATTTACCTGCTCTTTTTAAACTAAGAAGAAACATTAAGATGACTGTGAGCTCCACAAGGGCACTGATTCCGTGTCCCCAGTAGATAGAGGAGTGCTTATTAAATATATGTGAAATAAGTGAATGAATGTCTCATCCAAATACATGGCAGCTGTATACACACACCCAGACGTATTTATGCAGTTCAGTTCCACAGATCCGGCACACAGTGGGGGCTCGATAAATATTTAATAAATGAAGTACTTCATTAGATATAAATACACATGAGGATGCACATGGGCACACACAGGTATCTGTATATAGTATATGTAGTCTTATTCCACATTTAACATATACAAAGGGTGCTTATTTATAAAGATTAAATCAGATAGCCACTAAATGGGAGTCTTGAAAATGTTAGTAGTTCTCTTAGGTCCAGGGTAGATAATGCAGTTCACCTAGCAGACTTTTTGCTTTGAGGAAGAAATACTTGAAATGGCAAGGCTGGGGCTCGAAGTAAACCCTCTTGCTATAATGGTTCTTCCCTGGCAATATGTCCCTAAAATTATTTAGATAGAGAGCACCAGCCCCACTGTCCTGAAGGGACAAGATCTTTTGTGCTTGGAATGCCTCACCTCTTAGCAAGGTGGCCCCCAAAGAGGAAGGGAGAGGAAGTGGCTCTGACCCCTGACTTGCTCCTGCCATGGGAAGTGGCAGGGAAGGTAGTTTCAGGGGCCTGTGTGCCCAGCATCCTCAGCCAAGCTTGGCAGGTTGGGAGTGGACTCCTCCTCCTCGCCGGACAAGCAAGGGCATCACAACAGGAGGCCATGAGCAGGCCAGCTCCCACAACTGCAGCGGACCAGTGTTCAACAGTGACAGCAGGTGGTGGCGAGGAGCAACGGCAGGCATACCTGGGCAGACATACCTGAAGTGAAAAGCAGCTGTGCCCCTTTAGACACATAAACCCCTGGAGCTGGGCAACTTAAAGGAGAAGTTGTTACTGGACTTATCCCAATAAGGTATGTGAAGACTCCAATGATTAATAGGAAAATGTGTGCAAAGCCACCACCCGACTTGGACCCATATGTTTGCTCTGAGTTTAACGGTCTGGTGGGAATTTTTAAAAAACACTCTCTAGCGTATTAACTCCTTCAGCCACATCAATGATCTCAGAAGCACCTAGAGATGGGTTTCAGAGTTCGGCGTGGCTTTGCAGCAAGTCCTGTTCAAAAGTGAAGCCAGTTTCAGCTGGTTCTGAATAGCCCCTGATATGTCACTGCTTTTAGGAAGGGTTTCAAAGATAGGTGAGTGAACTCAATTTTTATCATGTCTCCAAGTGTGGGGATACAAACATGCACAAAGCCTGCTCCTGGGGAGCTAGTTTTGAAGCCAAGACCTGAAAACAGGTTAGGGGCTCATTAATACAATACCATAGTTGTACTGTCCAAGCAAAGTGTTGCAGAAGCACAAAGGGGGGAGTTCTGGAGTACAGAGAAAAATGACTGACATGGAGGCAGCATTTCAACTGAGAGCGTTTCCATACGTCGACACCCTCTGACTCGGCATTTCACAACTTCTAGAAATGTATCTGCAGGAAGCAATCAGATGCAGACAAATGTGCCTGTACAAGGAAGATCACAGCAGCATCGTTTCTAAGGGCAAAAGACTGGAAGCCACCTATGTGTCCAGTAATAGGGGGGTATATAAATAAACTGGGAGTCAGTTCATGGAAATGGGATGGTTACGGACTAGGAGGGACCATAGGATTCTGTAATTCCATTTGGGTGGTGGTCTTGTCTTATGTAGGCAACATGTAGAAATTCACCAAGCTGTATGTCACTATAGATTAAACTTCAAAAATAAATAAAGGAATATAGAGCTGGCTAGCTAGATAATCTAGCCATTATAAACCAGCATTGAATAATACAGGAAAATGCTCCCAATTTAATATTAAATGCTAAAACGCAACATATAAACTATATATCTTACAATCTCAATTTTAGTTGCATTAAAATATATATACTTATGCACATAATTCATAGAAAAAAATACTGGAAGAAACCAAAACATTTATCTCTGACAGGTGATTTTTATTCTGACACTTTTGCCTGAAGTTCCACGTTTTCTAGAACGAATATGTGATGCCTCCTGATGATCTCGTCCAGTGCTGGTGTTATTCTGACCTCTAGTAGTCTCGAATTCTCACCTTCTGACTGAGGTACTGCTAATTTGAAGTATAATCATAATCTCCAAAATCCTGAAGATGGGTTTGCTATCAGGGTGACTGATGGTTGTCAATCTAAGTCCTAACAGTTTGTGTTTTCCCAACGGCCCCAATTTTGTATTATTTTTAGTAATCAAGAGAATAACGACTGGGAGTAATATTGAGTACCCACTATGTGTCAAGTTCCACTGAGGGCTTCACATGAGGGCCCTGATGAAGCCCTCTGGACAGTCAGACGCTTGCATCAGCTCCTCCCCTTGACTCTGTGTGGGGTCTGCTACTCACTTTGGCCTAGAGGATGCGGTAGAAGCCACACTCTGCCTGATCCAGACTGAACCTCTAAGAAGGCCTGGCAGTTACCACACAACTCAGCAATTCCACTCCTGTGAATCACCCCAAGAAAACTGAAAACATACGCTGACACAGACTTGTACAGGTAAATGTCCATAGCAGCTCTATCCTTAATAGGTGCAACATGCAAAGGCCAAAAACCCATCAACTGGTGATTGGATAAACGAAGTGTACATCTATACACTGGAATATTACTCAACCATAAAAGGGAGTGAAGTGCCAACACACGCCACAATGTGGATGAACCTTGAAAACATTATGCTGAGTGAAGGAAGGCAGACACAAAAGACCACATCTTGTATGATCCCGTTTATATGAAATGTCCAGAATAGGCAAATCCATAGAGACAGAAAGTAGATTGATGGTTGCCAGGGCTGGGAGAGAATTTGCAGTGGTTGCTAATGGGTGCGGGGTTTCTTTTTGGAGTCATAAAAATGTTCTGGAATTAGATTGTAGCGATGATTGCCTCTGTAAATACACCAAAAACCACTGAATCATCCAATTTCAATAGGTGACCTGTATGTGAATTGTATCTCAATAAAACTGTTAAAAACAAGAGGAGGCAGTAGCCTGGCAGTGTCCATCTGCCTTTGCAGTCCTGAGAGCACCAAGTTGCCATGTCAGAATCTGGTGACCGTGCTGGAGGGGCACGTGGCAAGAAGGAGCGGCCTGGGGCCTCCATGGAGAATAAGGAACCAGGAGACACAGAATGCTGTGCCCCACGTGTCTAACCCCATCAGCTGGGCCACCCGGGCTGAGGTGCCAAGATACATGAGTCGAGAAGCCTCCTTGGAGCTCAGAGACAGCCTCACTGGGCTGTTCCAATTTCCTGCCCACTGAACTGTAACTAAATATAGATGTTTTAAGCCACTCAGTATTGGGGTCACTCGTTACACAGCGCTAGCTGACACATAGTTGCTACTGTAATCCTCAAATGACACACAAGGAGGAGCCTGAGGCTGAAGAATGAGGAGACTTGCCCACAGCCACTTAGCCCACAACGATGCAGCTGGGATTCCAGGCTGGATCTTTCTGATTCCAAACCTTGCTCTCTGGTCTTTACCACTCCTCAGCTCCGGCACCCCTCCTGCCTCATGTTTGTCGTTTGCCATGTGTCTCCTGTGTTCCCTCCTCCGCCCCAATCTTCTTGCCTGCTGACCATTTCTCTCTCTCATCTGCTGAACGCACACATCCAGGCAGCTCTTTTTTTTTTTTTTTAAGCTTTAATTATCTTCTTTATTATGCTAACCTTCAGTACAGCGTAAAGGATAATCATATATAAAAACAACACAGTACACATAATTTTAACACACACACAGACACACACACGAAGGAAATAAAAGATTAATCTTTTATTTCCACTTTTCTACTGCCATCTAGTCTTTTTCTAGGAGCTTTAGGTATGCTTGTATCAATCTCTTTTCAATTTATATTTAATTCTTCAGAAGGCAGACCAGGTAACATACTTTGGAAATTATAAAATCAATTTTGTCTGTCTTTTTGGTTTGTAGTCATAAAATTATTATTTTTGCTTTATTTCATTTTAAAAAGAAGACCTCAAAAATCTTGCTAAGACTCACAGATATAGAGAACAAACTAATGGTTACCAGTGGGGGGTGCGGGCAATATAGGGGTGAGGGAGTGGGTGGTACAAACTATTGGGTGTGAGATAGGCTACAAGGATGTATTGTACAACACAGGGAATATAGCTAATAATTTTGTAAATGGAAAGTAACCATTAAAAATTGTACGAAAATTTGTTTAAATCTTGCTAAAATAGTGTGTAATCTATTTGAAGTGCTCAAATAACCTAATCACGATTGGAATGATCTAATCACTTGTTAGATTGGATCAGAAGCTATTCCTTTGTTTACTGCAGTTTTATGTTCTCTCAATTAATCTGATGATGCAAAGAAACAGTCACTCTACTAATTCTCTAGTTAATTGTTTTATTTTATTTTATTTTATTTTATTTTATTTTATTTTATTTTGTCTACAGAAGTAAAATAAGAAGTTCAGTGAAGGAACTGCAGGATAAATGATAAATTTGTCATAGCTTTTATCCGTGATTGGCCTTTTCTACTCCAGGTGGCTCTTTCTGACACAGGGTTTGAATCTTCTTGTTCCCTGCTCTAAAAACTTAGTAGTCTCCTAGTTCATCTTGCCTAAGTCCTTGGCCTTTCGAGGTCCTCTTGTCACACACCACACATGTCACACATTGATACATGCCATATACATGCGTTGCCCATGTTCCTGCTCAGCCTTATTTCTCACCATCCCTAAGTGGGTTTTCTCCACTTCTGTCTGTCACACTGGTCACCTAATTCTCCAACTGGGGGACTTGGATCCTCAGAGGACCTGGTCAAAGTCATGTGGCTGGATTGGGGGCAGGATGATGACTATGGTCCAGAGCTTGGGGTTCCCAGACTCACAGGGAAACGCATGAACCAAATCAGGTACAAGCCATTTCCCTAAAGAGCAGACGAAGGCCAAGGGGTTGATGTCGAAAACCAAATGAGGAGATTGTGATCAGAGTGGAGCAGATGGAAGCAGACGGAAGCCAGGATGAAAGGCCCCAGACTGGCCAACGGAACTTCTCAGAAACACACACACACACACACACACACACACACACACACACACACATGCACAAGATCAAGCCATTTATCAAAATTCCTTCTGGCCTTTCCTGAACCTTCCATGTGCTCTCCAGGGTCACTGAGGCCCACAGACTCCCAAGTGAGAGTACAATTTTGATGCAAAGTGGTCAGACATGGGAACCACCCATCCCCCATCCAGGCAACCAGAGTTTACTTGCCTTAAAGCAGAACTGGATTATTGTATCAAATGGCTTGGGCAAGATTCTCTTATCTTAGTGCAGTTTCAGGAGGAGAGGTCAGGGGACACGAGCAAGCAGATTCTATTCAAAGGGTCTGACCCATGCAAGCCTATCCGATTTGAGAGCCCACTTACCCTGAGAACACCCTGAGCTCTGCCTGCTTCCCAGGATCAGGGAGGTGCAGAAAAGGGTGGAGGTTCTAGAAGCTCTATTTGCATCTTTTTCCTTTTTAACCTCAAAATGCAGTGTTGCTTTCCCTCAGGTTTCCTGGATGCTCGGATGTTTACTTCTTTGTGGTTTTTTTTCTTTCCTGATTACACGAGTAGTAGATATTTGCAAAGTGTAGACAATTAGTCAAGTAGAGCAAAGTATGAAACAAGATTGAAAAACCACTCCCTGATGGAAATCTCTGCACTGGTCTACTTTTGTGTGTGTTTGAAATTTTCCAAGAGAAGGATAAAGACGAAAAAAGGAAAAGAAACCACTCAGCCAGGCCTGTGCGTTTGCTTGGTTTTGTGTGTGGCAAATGCGAGTCATGTAGTTTGGAGATGGTGTTGTCTGCAAAGCCAAAAATATTTACTGTCTGGCAGAATAACACCCCCTGCCCCAGCCCCCAAAGATAGCCCCGTCCTAATCCTCGGAACCTGTAAATAAATTGTGTTAGATGGCAAGGGAGAATTAAGGTTGCAGATGGAAGGAAGGTTGCTACTCTGCTGACCTTAAGATGGAGAGATGTTCCTGAATTATCCTGGTGGGCCCAGTGTAACCACAGGGGTCTTAAATGGGGAAGAGGGAAGGAGAAATGTCAGAATCAGAGAGATTGCGTCATGAGAAAGAGTCAACCAGCCATTGCTGGCTTGGATGATGGAGGAAGGGGACTACAAACCAAGGATGAGGGCAGCCCCTAAAAGCTGGAAAAGGCAGGGAAACGGATTCTCCCCTACAGCCTCTAGAAGGAACCAGCTCTGCCAACACCTTGATTTTAGCCCACTGAGACCCGTTTTGGACTTCTGACCTCCAGAACTGTAAGATAATAAATGTATTGTTTTAAGCCATGAAGTCTAAGGCCATCTGTCACAGCAGCCACAGGGAAACTCATACAGGCCCCTGACTAAAAAAGCTTACCACCCTCTCTTTCAGATGCAGAGCTGCCCAATTAGAGCTTTCAGCCATGAAATGCATGTGAAATGGAGCTACTTGTGACTGGGGGACTGGGTTTTTCATTTTAATTCATTGAGATGGAAACTGAAATAGCCACAGGTGGCTGGTGGCTACTGAACAGATAGCAGAGGCCCTTGCTACTCAGAGTGTGGTCCAGAGACCAGCTACACAGGCTTCCCCTGGGAGCTGATTAGAAACACAGAATCACAGCCTGAGCCCCTAGCCTGCTAAGTCGAATCCATACTTCGCCACGAGCCCCAGGAGATTCATGGGGACATCAGAGTCTGAGACACTGTGGTGGAAGCCACCATTCACTTCCACGCAAATAACTGACCATGGAACAACAGGAGGCAAGGCCCATTCTTAGCAGTTCTCAGGGTCGGATTTCCTAGACACATGGGGTTTTTTGTTTTTTTAATTTTTAATGCTTCAAAGCATACTATTAGCCAAGTAGATAAACTAACAGCTATTGAATATCTACTACAGCCCAGACCCTTGACCATCTATTATGGACTGAACTGTGCCCCCTCCAAATTCATATGTTCAAGCTGCAACTCCCAATTCAACTGTATGTGGAGACAGAACCTTTAAAGAGGTAACTAAGGTTAAATGAGGTCATAAGGGTGGGCTCCTGATCCAATATGGCTGGTGTCCTTATAAGAAGAGAGACCCCTGGACTTCCCAGGTGGCACAGTGGTTGAGAATCTGCCTGCCAATGCAGGGGACACGGGTTCAATCCCTGGTCCAGGAAGATCCCACATGCCGTGGAACAACTAAGCCTGTGTGCCACAACTACTGAGCCTGCACTCTAGAGCCCACGAGCCACAACTACTGAGCCCGCGTGCCACAACTACTGAAGCCCACATGCCTAGAGCCCGTGCTCCACAACAAGAGAAGTCACCACAATGACAAGCCTGTGCACCACAACGAAGAGCAGCTGCCACTCCATGCAACTAGAGAAAGCCCGTGCGCAGCAACGAAGACGCAACGCAGCCAAAAATAAATAAATAAAACAAAATTTTAAAAATTAAAAAAAAAAAAGGGAAAGCAATCCCAGGGATGCACACAGAGGAAAGGCCATGTGAGGACACAGCAAGAAGGTGGTAATCTGCAAGCTGAGGAAAGAGGCCTCACCAGGAACCAACCCTACTGACACCCTGATCTTGGACTTGCAGCCTCCAGAAACCATGAGAAAAGAAATGTCTTTTGTTTAAGTCACCCAGTCTGTGACATTTTGTTATGGCAGCCTGAGCAGACTAAAACACCATCTCATTTAAGCCTCACAAAACCCTGTTGAGAATGTCTTTTAATAAATGTACTGACCCTGATGAAAAGACCACCACTTTTTGAGTGCCTGCCCCACATCAGGCAGGTTACAGACACATGTCAAGGCTGTCTCTGTATCATAGACAAGGATATGGAGGCACAAACAAGCCAAGATGCTGCCCCATGTCACACTCTGTAAGTGACAGAGGCCAGGTCTGAGCCAGACCTCCATCTTGCTTTCCGCCACAACCCTCTTTTACACTTTTTTCCCTGATTCACATAATAAACTCTAATTAGATGCACCCAAGCTTTACTCCCTCTAAAATAACTTCTACAAACTCCCCAAGCACAGTCTCTGTCTCTCTATGTATGTGTATGTGTGTGTGTATATATACATATACATATATATATATACATATATATATATATATATATATATATATATATATATATATATATTCTTGTGGCCCATATTTACCACTAACAGCCACAATAATGCAAACTAAACACAGATGAATATGAACCACCCATAAGATGTCTTTTTTTTTTTTTTTAATTGTCTAGTCCAGGGGTTGGCAATCTTTCCATGAAAAGTCAGCCAGTTAATATGTTCACAGTTTTGTGGGTGAGATGGTCTCTGTCCCAAGGACTCAAGTCTGTCCTTGCAGCTTGAAAGCAGCCACTGACGATACACAAACAAGTGGGTGTGACAGAGTTCCCATAAAACCGTATGGACAAAGAAACGTGAATTTCCTTCCATTTTCATCTTGATTTGTTTTTCAACCATTTAAAAACATACCATTCTGCCTTCCGGGCCATGAAGAGACAGGTGGTGGGCAGTAAAAAGACAGGCGGGGAGCCAGATGTGGGCAGCAGCTTGCTAACCCCTGGTCTAATCCAAAACCACCCAATTGGCCAAAAAGAAAGCCACAGAGCCAGACGATGATGAGCCCTTGCCGTTTTCTTATTGAAAAATGTGGACTTTGAATTTCCAATTTGCTACAGATCCCTTTGCCCAATTTCTTATCCAGGAACACTTGCTATTACCAAACTCATTTCTAGGAACTCTCAAGTGCCAGAAAGGAGCTTGAAGGGGATAAAGTGCCTTCCTTCTGCATAATGAAAATCAAGGGAATGGTGAAAACAAACCCCCAAGTAGAATTTACGTCTTTTTTTTTTTTTAATAGCATGCCTTTTGCTTTATACACAAACAGCACTCGTCTTTCATCAATGCGGGAAAACATCAGGTTTTCCTGATGGTTTGTCAAATATTTCATAAACTCAAATTTGGTTAAGAAGGAGATAATAAAAATGGTTGACACGAAAAGGAAATGCCTCGTTGACTTTTCTAATCTAACCACTTCAGAGGAGAGCCAATCTCATTATCACATCTCTCACTGCTACTTAAGAGGAATCCCAGGAAGCCCGGAGAGATTTCTTCCCTAACTATCCAAAGAAGTAAAACTGGGTTTGCTCTGTTAACCACATCACTTGAGAATGGCCAGCTCCATTTTCAGCAAGTTTGTACATGTCTTTATTAAAATCCAGACCACAAGGCATGCAGACTATTTCACCTGAGTGGCTTTGGGAGGAAGGGGCACCTTGAGACTCTCCATCATCCCTTCGCTCAGGGGTCGGCGAATTTGTTCTGTAAATGGGCCAGACTGCCAGTACTTTCAGCTATGTGGGCCAGTCTCTGTCGCGACTCTACCACTGTAGCAGGAAAGCAGCCAAAGCCACCGGAGACAGCACATACCCAAAGGGGTGTGGCTGGGTACCAATAAAACAAGCAGTGGGCCAGACTTGGCTGGCAGGCCCTAGTTTCTGAGTTCTGCTCTAGAGCATCTGGAACTGAAGTGCAACGAGAAACCTAGAGAAAGGAGACGGGGTTCACTCCTCAACACGGCAAGCGTGGACTAAGCAAAAGGGGGTATACCCAATGTGAACCCCAAAGTTTGCATCCAGGGCTTGTGCTGCACATTTCTACCTTCTTTTTGTTCTCCACGTGCGGCTTCTCACCTTGGCAGCAACTCTATGTAACGTTCTCCAGGATGAGCAATAGTGGGCATTTATTTATTACTTAGATGGTGGTTAAGATCCTTAACTACCAAGGCCAAGGTGGAAAGCCAGCTGGTGTGATGTCATAAAGAAACAGTTATCTGGGTGGAGCTGAAAACCTCATCCTTACTCACAGATTAAGCAAAGTTAATCTACTTAAGTGGCTGGACATCACTCCCAGTCAGAGATGATATGGACTTAGAACCCAGGTCTTTGAGATGTATGTACGTATGCATAAACATACATACATAGGAACGAATGAACATTAAGTAAACAAAGAAGTAAGTTGTCAAAGATGCGTTTTTGGGGGCTGGGGGTTCTTAGCCTAAAGCTGTCAACGTGGATTTCTCTTTTTTTTTCTAAAAGCAAGTTTCTTTAATAAGTTTAGTCATTTTACCATCCCTTCTTTTTTTTAAGGTGGACTGTTTTTTTTTTATATCAGTTTTTTTAATTGAAATATAATTTACAATGTTGTGTTAGTTTCAAGTGTACCACAAAGTGATTCAGTAATACATAAATACATACTATATATAGATTTTTCAGATTCCTTTCCATTATAGGTTATTACAAGATATTGAGTAGGGCTCTCTTTTTTAAAGTGACCCCAAAAAGCCATTAGGGATGATACACCGAGATGTTCACTGCTGTGTTATTTATAATAGACAAACGCTAGAGACAACTCAAGTCTCCATCAGCTGGGGACTAGTTAATTAATTATGGTATGTCCTTACAATGGCTTATTTGCAATTATTAAGAATGGTAAAAATACAGAAATGTGCTCATATTATCAGGTGAGAAAAGCAGGCCGGAAGATACAAAGATACCATCTGGACAGAGAAAAGGTATCTACCATACCCAGTGCACATGCATAGAGAAAGAGCCAGAGGAATGTGTACCCAGAGTGATGCTCTCTGGGGAAAAGTGATTACGGGTGATTTTTTCCCTTACAGCAAAGCTGGACTTCATAATTTTTCTACAATGAACATGCATTGGTAGTAAGAAACTTTAAAACAAAATAAAACAAACAAAAGCCACTAAGGCTACAGTGGTGGTACAGGACGATGTAGCCTTCCCGGGTACTCTGGGAAGTACCAGTGAGGGAAGCCAGCAAAGGTCACAACAATGGTGACCGCAGTGGCATTTATAACAGCGGATAAAGTACAAGTTCAAAGTACATATGAGAGGGCCAAGGTTAAAAAGAGATTTATTGACGCTGCACGACAGTTAAAAATGAGACCCATGAAGCCTCTCTGGCAGCCCAGAAAATATGAAGGAAATAATGTCAAAATGAAAACAGCAGAGACTCACAGACATGGAAAAAAAATTATGGTCACCAAAGGGGAAAGGAATAAATTAGGAGTTTGGGATTAACAGATATACACTACTATACATAAAATAGATAAACAACAAGGATCTACTGTATAGCACAGGGAACTACATTCAACACCTTGTAAAAACCTATAATGGAAAAGAATAGGAAAACGAATATATATATATATATGTATAACCGAATCACTTTGCTGTACACCTGAAACATTGTAAATCAACTATATTTTAACTTAAAAAAAAGAAAAGAAAACAGCAGAACCCAAACTGCCTTACTGCTGTTGGAACTATGTCGAATATACCAATACGTATAAGAAAAATGCTAGAAAAGGGATGGGAAGACAGGAAAAGGTTTTCCATGCTGGAAATTGCCTCCAATTTTTTTTAATGATGTGATTGCTCCTTTAACGGTCTGTGTGTGGACTGCTTGAATGAATGTAGGCAAGAAGAGAGAAAATTCGGGCAGTGAGGACACCCATAGGTACTGAGTGCTTACTGGGTACCACCCAGTCAAGCACCTGGCTCACCTTCAAGTTCACTGAACTTTTTAATAACACCAGTAGGTTTGACTTTCAGGCCTATTTTAAAGATGTGGAAACTGAGGCTTAGAGAGGAGAAATAACCAGCCAAGGCCCCATGAGCAAGAAGCAGATATGGGATTTGAACCCACATCTAACTGACCCAGAACATGAGCACTTACAAGCTGTAGGACCCTACGCACTCAAAATTCAAACTTGGGTAACCTTTGGTGCCAATGCGGGTTCTTGAAAAGCCTCCTAAAGATAAACACCCATGAGCTGCCACTTTAAAAATGGACAACAGCCTTTGATGTGCATCCCCCATAGCTCCACTGCTTATAAGAACTGAACAATGAGAAAATAGTTCTCTGGTGAAAAATACAACTATTGAAACAAAATCTTAATGACAGCATTCTCTTCTCCGAGCTCGATTCATCCCCACGACACACAAATGCACACAAATTGAAACCTCAGCGCCGGTCTGAATAAGGCAGGGAGGTTTCCTCACATCATTCATATGGCTTGAGGATTGACCAGCCAAGATCTTGGCACATCCGTTCCTGCTGACAAGAACACCGGCCTGCGCGAAGCTCGATTCAGCAGCTCTGTTCCCTGCTACTTACAAACCACGGGGTGATACTCGGCCCAGATTTGACAAGGAAATAAATTACAGAAGCTATGAAGTAGAATGAATTAGCTGAGCAGGAGGACAAGTGGACTTGACCCTGGCCTAGCAAAATCCCACCATTATCACTAACTCGTTCGATTCTTCCAGGTGCAGCCCGTCAAAATCGTATTTGCCCAATTCCTGCCCAACATTTATTGAACAAAAACTGAAAAGGAGTATCTAACGTTGCCTCTTTTCTGACTTTTTGACAGCCTCCACAATAAATGAATCCTAGGTGTTTCCCACAGTGTAATTTGAAACAACTCAAACTGAAAGTCAACTTCTACAGTAGAAATTAACACATTTTACATCAACTATATTCAATAATTTAAAAAAAAAACCCGATGAAAGTAACAAAAATAAAAAAAATTTACAAAGGACTTCTTGGTTAAAAAATGTATAAACAAAAGGTCCTTTTCATAAATGAGCTTTATTTTCAATGCTGTTTAGTTCTAAGAGCCTGCATATTTACTTATTCCTCCCACCAGGTTACCTGCAAGTTAGGATTTCAAAAACCACAACAAATAAATCAAACACCTGTAGGATCCGGGCACTGACCACCCAAGTGTCATGTTGGCGATTAAACCAGAGAAGCTTCTATGCAAAATGCTGTATTTCCTCCAATGAGGCTTGTTTTTCAACCTTGAAATCATCCACTTGAAAAGCAGACCCCAAAACCCAAGCTTTCAGAACTGAGTCCCAATATCACCACATAAATCACTCTCATTCTAGAAACTATACAATTAATGGCCCCAAAAGTTACTTTAATAGAGGGCTTCAAGGCAAGGCAAAGTTTCTCATAAAACCCCCATCCACCCTGCCAACTGCTCTGCACCTCTCTTCCACAGGAACCCATAACACTTCACCCTTCAAGCCCTGGGGACAACCTCAGCAGCATGGAGTGGCCAAGCAGAGCCCATTGGGATGGGGAAGGAATTTGGACACAGACGCAGCAACTATGAACTTGTTCATTCCTCACAAATGCAGCCCAATAAGAGGGTGCATCAAACTTAAAAGCCAACCTTTCTGCTTCAGATCCCTGGATAAAGAAGATTTTTAAAAATCTGTATAATTTGAACCAAAAAAGGATGGTTATTAAAAACAAACCAAGAAATACCCAGAAATGGGTTTCCAGTGAAAGTTTGGTAGAAGAAGGATTCTGATCTGATTAAACAATCTAGATACCACAGCCCCTCACATAAACACCCTTCAAACTCTTTTAAGTAGACAGCATTTCAAGGCAGAGATCAAAGTGAAAATATCTTTGAAAAGAAAACAGTGACGTGGCTGGGAAACTGTGCTCATCTTGGCGAACATTTTTTCCACCCACCACAAGCTTGGACTTTCTGGGAAGGTCACCGGTTTTCTGGGCAGAAACATTCTTGAAGTCGTCAGGAATGGAGGAAGAGACACTCTGAGAAGGTTTCTGGTTCTGTATCTGGAGCTCAGGAGCCAAAGAGCCTGGAAAAGTCAGAGGGCAGAAACATCCATGAGGATGGGAAGCGGTTGCCTTGAAAACACTTTCAGGAAATATTTTCTGGTTACTATCACTAAGATTATTTTACATCATTTTCTGATTTTGTAAGTAATTCTTTGTTACACAACAATGTGAACACACCGCTGCCAAACTGTACACTTAAAAAAAAAGTAACTCTTTTAAAAAGTATCTACTTGATATGAATCTAACATTTTATTTTAGCCCATTCTCTATCACTGCAAGTCAGTGGTGACTTTCATAAATAAAAAGACCTTTGAGTAAACAAACGATTATTAGAGATAACTCTGTTAACTGAAGAAAATCTGGAATAGAAAAGGCCTAGAAACTGTATAAATGTTCATGAAGTTTGGGAATAGGTTATGATACAGGCCTACAGGGGAAAACCACAGAATTGTTAAAAAGATACACAGTTGGCCCTTGAACAACACAGGTTTGAACAGCGCCAGCCCAGTTATACGTGGATTTTTTTCAATAGTAAATACTGCAGTACTACACAATCCAAGGTTGGTTGAATCTATGGAAGCAGGACTGCAGATACGGACAGCCAACTGTAAAGTTATACTCAGATTTTCGACTGTGAGGAGGGTCAGCACCCCTAACCCCCATGTTGTTCAAGGCTCAATTGTATACAGGAACTCTCTGTATTACCTTTGCAACATTTCTATAAATCTAAACTCTTTCCAAAATAAAAAGGTTATTTGAAAAAATAACAACAGATGGGGCAGGAACAACTGGGTCACCACATGCAAAAGAATGAAGTTGCATCCCTACCTCACACCATATACAAAAATTAACTCAAAGTGGATCACAGACCTACTATTAAAACTACAAAACTTTTAGAAGAAAACTTAGGGGTAAATCCTTATAATCTTGGGTTAGGCAATGACTTCTTAGCTATAACACAAACAGAACAAGCAACAAAAGAAATAGATACATCGGACTTAATCAAAATTGTAGAATTTTGCGCTTCAAATGACACCATCAAAAAACTGAAAAGATAATCCACCGAATGGGAGGAAATACTTGCAAATCATATATCTGATAAGGCACTGGCATCCAGAACATAAAAAGAACTACAATTCAGTAATAACCTAACTAAAAAATGGGCAAAGGATCTGAAGACATTTCACCAAAGAAGATATACAAATAGCCAATGAACACATGAAAGCTCAATGTCATTAACCATTGGGGAAATGCAAATCAACCTTCACATCCACTAGGATGGCTATAATCAAAAAAACTGACAATAGCAAGTATTGGCAAGGATGTGGGGAAACTGGACCCCTCATACCCTGCTGATGGGAATGTAAACTGCTGCAGCTACTTTGGAAAATAGTCTGGCAGTTTCTCGAAAAGATAAATATAGTTACCATATGACCCAGCAATTCCACTCCTGGTTATATACCAGAAAACTGAAAACTTAAGTCTGCACAAAAACTTGTACACAGATGTTTATATCAGCATTATTCAAAATGGAAACATTGCAAATATCCATCAACTGATGAGCAGATAAACAAACTGTGGCATATCCATACAATGGACTATTATTCAGCCACAGAAAGGAATGAAATACTGATAAACACTACAACGTGGAAGAGTCTAGAAGACATTATGCTGAATGAAGGAGGCCAGACACAAAAAGCCATATACTGTATGATTCCATCAACATGAAATACCCAGAATAGGCAAATCCATAGAGACAGAAAGGAGATCAATGGTTGCCCAAGGCTGGGGGAGGGAGGAATGGGAAGGAAATACTTAATGGGTACTGGGTTTCCCTTTGGGGGGGATGGAAATATTCTAGAATTAGAGAGTAGTGACGGTTGCACAACCATATGAAAATACTACAAAACACTGAATTGTGAAGACTGACTTCCACTTTTTACTTATTAAAACCCTTTTCCATGGTTTGACACTCTCATTTTCTCCCTATCTTCTCCCCGCCCATACTTTTTTAATGAAGATTTCAACATATAGAAGAGTTATAACAGTTCAGCAAACACCCACATACACACCACCTTCAATTAATGCTTTGCTTTACTGTGTATCTATCCATTGATCCATCTACCTTATTTTTCATGTTTCAAAGTCGCAGATATCAGTGCCCTTGATCTCTAAACGTTCAGACACCTTTCTCCCTGTATTTCAAGTTTTTTATGACTTTTTAAAATTTCCAATTGCGCTCAGCTCCAACAATACAGAAATGAGTACAGGGAATAGCAAACTACCCCTTGAGCCCACTAACTTCCTCAGCAATCACAGCACGGTCACCTCCGTGGACAGTCTGGAGTAGATCCTTCCAACTCTCTCACTGGAAGTTATTTCCCTCACACACTCACTCAGCATTTATTCAATGTTTACTGCGTGCAAGTCACAACTGACACCAGAGTGTGCATACAGGTGACACCCGACCTTCTTTACTTTCAAACCATTCTCCTGTGTAGACAGGACCTTCAGGCACATTATCAATGATGGTGTTGTGTCAGTTGGTCGTATGGGTGTCCTTCGAGTTACCTGACTCTCCTCCTGTTCTTGGAGACTTAGGTGATTTCCAGTTTTTGATATCCTGAAAAAGCCAGTCTCTGCCTCCCTGACAGAGCCCTTTCTGGAGAGAAGCTTCCCTCACTCACGGCATGTGCTGAAAGAGCTGGCCTAGGTCAGGGATCTGTAAAAAGCTACACAGTAAGTAGTTCAGGCTTTGTAAGCCTGCCAAAATGGTCCAACCTTGCCATTGTAGTGCAAAAGCAGTGACAGACATGGGCTCCATTCATGAAAACTTCATTCATGAAAATAGGCAGAGGGTAGATTTGGCCCATGAGCTGTGGTTTGCTGACCCCTGACCTATGTGGCTGGAAGCAGGAACCCCCAATCCAAGTAGATCTGGGTGACACCTAGATATTCCCAGAAATCAAAATCAGGACACTGGGCTACGGGCTAAGCTAGCCTTGGGCTGAGCTGGGAGGTCACAAAGCCTGAGGCTACCATCCTGGTCACAGGCCAGCAGGTAGAGCAGTAAAAGTAGCTAGTTAGGTAAGAGAGGACGATGAAGCCAATGGACAGAAAAGAACAAAATGATGAAAACACACCGAGTTCTTCTCTGCCCCAGGACCTTTGCCAATGCTGCTTCTGGTGCTACTGTGCCTCTCTCCAGCTCTGCAAATGGCAGGCTTCCTCTCATTCTGTAGGTCTTGATTTGAATGGCATCTTCTCAGAGAACCTCTCCCTGACCCTCCTAAACTGCGAGCCCCCTTCCAATTCTCCACCTCACAACTGATTTTTCCCCCTATTTGCTTATTTTACATCCCTGTTATTCTGTGCATTCGCTGAAGGCAGGGACTATGGCTGTTTTGGTCTCAACTGTAATCCCAGAGCACAGCCCTCAAAAGACAGTTCTGAATAAATAAATGAATGAATGGATAGGTGGGAATCTAGAGAGACAAAGGCTGGAGGAGCCCCCCAACACTTCTACTTCCTGTGAGAGCTAGTTATACTTCCTACACTCTTCTGCGAATTCCTTGATCTCTTCATGAGCCCTCTCTGTACCTAGGCAGGCCTCATGTGAGCTCCCAAAAAGGGCCTCTCTGGGCATACATTACAGCCCTCATTCTGGGCTCTAAAATACTTTTCAGCAGCACAGAAACCCCTCCTCCCCCGATCTCCTAAGTCCTGGAATCATCCCCTCAAACAGCCACTGGGCTGGCACAAGGACCGCACAGCAACCCCAAATTCAGCATCTCAATGACTCAAGACAGCCAACTTTTCACTCTCTTCCTCTTTAGGGGAAGCACATGGAGATGGGCACAGCCTGGCCCAGAACCCCAGATTCTCCTTGTTTTTTTCCCTGAGTCTGTTTACTATGAGTCTCATAATTCACTAACAGCATGGTCCTGACACTGAAAGGAAAACCAATCCAATTGGATTTTTTTAGCCTAATGAGAAAATAAAATAGGCATAAAAAGCAGAAATAAAGCCTGAATACACTTCTGCTGGCTTCCAGCAGGCTGGGAGCAAGACCCGGCAGCACGCTAGCCTTTCAAGACGTATTTTCCACTTTGGTCAAAGTCAAGTATAGGCTAAGCACAATCCACAGAGCTGGCGAGGGGTGATGGAGCCATGGGCTCAGGGGAAGGCATCTCTTGGCAGCCTCTGCTGAGGCACCGGGCACAGCCAGGACGTGAAGAACACCATGTTCCAATCGAAGCTCCAGCCTGGACTGCAGTGACATAGTTTAATTCCTATAGACCCCAGTTTCCTCTCTAGTGTGGAGAGTTCTTACTTTGAAAGCAGAAAGCATGACACAAAAGTGCAGACTGTGAGGACAGAAAACGACCATCAGAGGGTCATCCTAGAGAACGACCCTGAGGATAATGACAACGAAGGAGAGAGGCGGGCTGGACTTACACGATCATGCAGAACATCATGAAGACATTCCATAGGGCGATGAAGATTCGAAAATATCTGAGGCTCAGCAAGAACTCCCGGATGTTGTCACCTGGAAAGTCAGAAAGCATTTTCACAAGCAGTGCTAACATTTCTGTTGTCACTGCTGCAGTGTGCTTCTACCCACCCCACACCCACTGCCCCCATGTTCCAATGGCAGCATGGCTTTTCATTTGGGCCACCTCTGTTCCCCAGCCCTGAGCACTCAGGCTATAGCTGCCACTGACCAACCCCCTGAGAGGACCAAGCACTCAGCCTCCGATTGGCTCAGGGAAGGGCACGTGACCCCAGTCTGTCCAATGAGAGCCAGCCCTGGGACTTTTGCCTGAACTACCGGGAAAGAGGCACCTGCTTTCTGCCAGGCTAGCTGGACTGCAAAGATGTAAGCCCAGTCCTCTAAGGCAGGGTGCAAACCATGGCCTGTAGGCCAAAGCTGGCCTCTGCCACCTATTTCTGTATAGCCCATGAGTGAAGAATGTTTTTTATATTTTTTAATGGTTAAAAAAAACAACAACAAAGTATTTGTGAGCCACAAAAATTACATGAAATTCAAATTTCAACAGCCATAAAGTTTTATTAAAATACAGTCATGTCCACTCATTTACATATTATCCATGACTACTTTCAACTTACAGAGGTGAACTGTTGCACCAGAGACTCTACGGCCCACAAAGCCTAAACTATTCATGATCTGGCCTTCTACAGAAAAATGTGCCAAGCCCTGCTCTAGGGTCACCTTTGTCAACACAAGCCAGCCTGATAGTAAAACCAACCCAGGAGGAAAAGAGAGCTGGGGAGGGTCACAAGCTGGAGAGCCAGTTTAAGCCCTGAATCCACATGTGCCCAAGGACCATTCTACCCTTCGATGTTTCAATTTGCTTTAGCCACTTTGAGCTGGTTTTCAGTGTTTACAACTGAAAAAGCATACTAATTCAGGCAAGTAGAATGGGAGTTATGCTTTGGTGACGACTAACTCTAGTCCCCTCTGATGCCAACGAACAGAAACCACTCCAAGAAGAAGGTATTTGGTACATTAAGACTCCAGAAGGACTTCCCTGGTGGCACAGTGGTTAAGAATCCGCCTGCCAATGCAGGGGACACGGGTTCCAGCCCTGGTTGGGGAAGATCCCACATGCCGTGGAGCAACCGAGCCCGTGCGCCACAACTACTGAGGCTGCACTCTAGAGCCTGCGAACCACAGCTACTGAGCCCACGCACCTAGAGCCCGTGTTCTGCAACAAGAGAAGCCACCACAATGAGAAGCCCGCACACTGCAACGAAGAGTACCCCGCCCCCGCCGCAACTAGAGAAAGCCCGTGCGCAGTAACAAAGACCCAACGCAGCAATTAATTAATTAATTAAAAAAGAAGACTCCAGAGACTCGGGTTCCAGGACCTTCCTCTGGGGTTCTGAGTTGATTGCCCAGCCTCTTGAGGCCTCCAGAATGAAATGAACGGATCCAGATTAGATGATCTACAAGGGTGTTACCCAAAGTGTCATCCACAGACCAGAGATGGAACACCGGGCAGGAGCTCAGAAACTTCCACAGCAACCCAACATGACCACCACCTGGCACTGCTGCACCATCCAAGCGCATGAAGAGCACAAGGTCTTGCTCTACATGGTTTAGACAAGTCCAGTGCTGTCCATGCCACAGGGTTAGCGACACGTAGCAGCATACCCTGTATAAGTGTTGGCCCAGCACAGACTGCAAATGTCAGAGACAGATCCATTCCCAGAATGTCTGCAAGGCACTGCTTGGCAAGGCCCTTCTCTGAGCCCAGGATCACAAAAATAGCCTCTCTTACCATGAACAAACGCTGACTAAAGGCCACTCATCCCAGGGAGTAGCTGAGTGCAGGGGATACAGGAAGGAATGAGACACATGTCCCTGCCCTAAGGAGCTCACAGGGAGAACAAATACTAAGCAAGTAACCACACACCTGATTATTCACTAGGACAAGTGCCATGGGAGCTATAATGGGGGAACCCAACCTGGCATGCATTGGGAGGCGGGTGGGGTCAGAGTAAGTCTCACTGGGAAACTGTGAACTCCAACCTTAAACGTGAGCTGGGGACTTCCCTGGTGGTGCAGTGATTAAGAATCTGCCTGCCAATGCAGGGGACACGGGTTTGATCCCTGGTCCGGGAAGATCCGACATGCCGTGGAGCAACTAAGCCCGTGCGCCATGACTACTGAGGCTGTGCTCTAGAGCCCGCACGCCTAGAGCCCATGCTCCGCAACAAGAGAAGCCACTGCAATGAGAAGCCCACGCACTGCAATGAAGAGTAGTCCGGGCTTCCCGCAACTACAGAAAGCCAGCGCACAGCAACGAAGACCCAACGCAGCCAAATAAAACATGGGCTGGAGTTTACTGACCTTCCACAGAGGTGACGTGGGCCTACATGTGCCCCAGTTTCCTCCTGTGTAAATGGGGATGATGGGGGACTGTGAAGGCTGCAGCACAGTGCCTTACAGGACACTCTCAATAAATGAAGCCACTGTGATATTAGGGATCAGCCAGGCAGAGGATGGAGGGAGAGGAGCATGATCTACAGGGTCAACTGCCAACACAGAGTCCTAGTCTGAAGGAGCCTAGCAGGGAGCCCCCGATCAGAGGGAAGCCACCGTTCTGACTATCCTTGTCACCAATGCTCCCGCCACTTTCGAGCCCACGTGGCCAATCTCCCACCTACCACAGCTCCAACTCAGATCTATAGATCACAGCCCCAGGGGCTGGAATAGTGCCTTCCATGTAGTGGGTAAGCAACATATACAGCTGCTGAATGAATGCATGAATGAACAGACGGACAGTCTAGTGATTGAGAGGACAACCTCTGGAGTCAGAAAAACCCAGGCTCAAATCCCAGTGCTGTCGCTGATTTGCTGTGTGGCCACAAACAAGTTGAGCCACATCTCTGAGCCTGAGTTTCCTCATCTGTAAAACGGGAAAATGCTCCTTACCTTTTAGGAATGGAGGTGGAGTGAAACACCCATAGGAAGTACCTAACAAGGCAGCCACCACCTGGCAGGCCCCCAATAAAGGGAGCTGTCAGACTGCCTTCAGATTCGCTGCCCCTTAGGGTTCCTATTGTCCTCATGCAATGCTCCATCATAGCACCCACCACCTGGGCCGCAATGCCACCTCCTCAGAGGGCCTTCCCTCCACACAACCCAGCCAGAGCAGCAACCCCATTGCTATCCTCCCGACATCTTCTTCTTCACTGTCTGTTCCTTGTTTAGGGACTGTTTGTCCCACCCCATAGGAGTACAACCCAAAGGCAGGAATGACTTCTGTCTTGTTCCCTGCTGTGTCCCCAGCATCTAGCACAGTGGCTGGTACAGAGCAGGTGTTCAATAAATGTTTGGTGAACGAATGAATGAATGGATACAATAGTCATGTACAGGTCCCATTAGACTCCAAATAGTCACATGTGTCAATTTAGCAGGAAGTATATATTCTAGGGCCTCCAGGATCCAGGCATGTGAAATGATACAAAGATAAGGGGGCGGGGGCTGGGATGAGGTAGAGGCCACAGGCCCGGCTTCAGTGGGGTCCTCCTTCTCAACTCCTATTCAACAGGCGTCAAAAGGTCGCTTGAACCCCAATTTGTAGAATGTTCCAATTTTTTCTTGAAAAATCATACGTCTGAATCTCTATATGACATCTCCTGATTTATTTGAAAGCTAATCTAATTGAAAATTAAACAAACAGGTCTACAGCATTCTGGAAACAATAGGCTGTTCATTCATTCACTCATTCATTCATTCATGCTGGAATGCTGGAACTGCAAGGACACAGATGAGCCAAAACAAGCTGGAGCCTCTTCTCTGGAGCTTAAGGTCAAGTGTGAGAGCTGGATATTAGCCAAATGACAGCATACATAAAAGAAAATTATAACTGTAAGAAGTGATATGAGTGCTGACCTATGCAGGGAGGTCTGGTAGGAGAAAGCAGTGGATGACAGAGGTGGGTAGAAGGAACAGCACAAACTCAGGCACACACACACTCACACACACACACACACACACACACCCCTAAAAGAAAACTGGTGAAAAGGAACTGTCCTCTCTGAAATGTACCAATTCCAGGGTACAGAAAGGAGGCCTTACCTGTGCTGGGCTCCCTCGACTCCTCCCCAAAGCCTTGCGTGTCCTTCTTTTTCCTACAAAGAGAAGCAGACAGTGACCCCTTTCAGTAGGACAAACAGACCACTTAGTCCCCGGGCCCTGATCCCCAGCTCAGAGGGGAGCTCTAGCCCTACCGTTGGTTTGCTGTGTGACCTCTTTTGCGCGGTTCAGTGATGTTCCCTGGGCCACCCCTTGCCCAGCCAATCACAGCCATGCCTGCAGCCACCGACGGGGTGGAGAGAGTGGTTCGAGGGAGCCAGGTGCGGGGCTGCGGGTACAGATTAGGGCTAAGAGATTCTCGGGGGATGGGTCTGAGGCTCTCATGGGTGCGAGCAGAGGGATCCCGCGGGAACTGAGAGTCCGCAGTTCAAGCCTCGGCGGCGCGGAGAGTCACAAAAGGATGGACCCGGTTGGAGGCGGAACTTGGGGCTGGGACCTGGGGGCGGGGCCGGCGGCGTACGGCGTGCACACGCTCGCGAAGGCGGGGCTACGGGTCCCCCGGATGGAGCCACGGTCCAACGCGGCCTACTCACAGCTTGAAGTTGAGCACCGCCCCGGCGTTCATCAACAGCGTCCTGCAGAGGGAGAATGCGGTTACCTGTACCGTCCCCACCCTGTCGGGCCCTCACGTCCCATCCTCTGGTCCCCCTAATTACCCAAAGAGCAGGATGTCCCCGATCATTGTTACGGCCGGAGCGTCCGTCAGAACAGGAAGCGGAAGCCTCGGGAAGGGAGGGGAGAGGAACACGAGCCGACCAATCTCGAAGCAGCTCTGGAGAGGGCTGGACCAATCAAAGACCAAGGCAGGCAGGGTCCCGCCTTCTGCAGGCCGAGCCCCCTAAAGAAAGAGCGAGCGCCGCTCCTTGCTATGAAGGCTGGGGAGGGTAACCAAGAAAGGGCGGGGCGACAGCATGACGTCATCCAAGGGGGCGGAGCCATCTGGGGGCAGGGTTGGGTAACGGATTGGAAGCCTTTCGCGCATGCGTGAGAGACCAGCCCTCCAGAGCACTAGCACAGCAGCTTTCCCTTCTGCCGGGCTGGGCTCTCGGATGCGGCTTCTGGAGAAACGGTGCCCCCTGATCATTGAACTGCATAGGAGAATGAGTCCTGATGCAGTGGGCTCTACCGGGCATGGACGTCCCGACTGTTGTACTCCAAAAGGACCTCCTCCTGGGCCTCACGGAAGGCGGGATCCCCAGTAGGCAGGCACTACCCGGGGCGGGGGTCCCGACTGAGCGGTTCCCTCGGAGGACGGGATTCCTTGCGCGGCACAGAAATCATGATTTACAGAGGGCTGGGATCATGACAGCTCGATAGAGGACGGGGCTCCTCACCGAATGGACCCTATGGGGCACGGGAGTATGGGGTTCACAACTGATCTGGTCCCACGGGGGATGGAGGTCCGGATCCAAGGGCGCGGTCCTGAATGGTCCGTCCCTCCTGGGTGGGCTCCGTGAGGAACGGATCCCGCCCCCCTCCAAGGACAGATCCCCTGTCCAACTCACACTCCACGGGGACCCCGCACCCCGCCTGGCTGGGCTGAATGGGGTCGTGATGGCCCGAGGGACAGAGTGTGGGACATTGGACCGACCGGGCTCCATGGGACTGGACGGTCCCACCCCCCGCCCCAAGGCCAGCCAGCGGTCGCCCCTCCTCTCCCGAGGGGGCAGGGTTGGGGGCGGCGCCTGGCGGGCGGGGGCGGGTCCAGTGGGGGGGGGGCGCAGTTGCAGGAGACTGGACTCACCGGGCCGGGGGCTGGGGTGGGACCCGGCGGGCGCCATGGAGCTGCTCTCGGCGCTGAGCCTGGGCGAACTTGCGCTCAGCTTCTCGCGGGTGCCCCTCTTTCCTGTCTTCGACCTTAGCTACTTCATCGTCTCCATTCTCTACCTCAAGTATGAGCCAGGTGAGCCAGGGCCGGAGGCTGGAGAGGACTGGCATTGCGGGGAGGGGGACGGCGGTAGACCCAGGGGTCTGGAGGAGGGGAAAGGCCTGAATCGTGGGGGAACAGTCCCAGGGACCGGTTTGGGGAAGCAGGCAGGTGCTGGGATCATGGGGTTCTCCCATACGGGGCCGGGCAGAGGGAAGAGACAAGAGAGAGGGCAAGGAGAGAAGCTCCTGAGATTGTGGGGCTGGGGGAGGGGAAGCAGATGCAGGCTGGAGGAAAGGAAAGGAACGTGATTGCTCAGAGGAGGGGGAACAGGTGCTGGGGAGGATGCAGGGAGAGAAGGTCAGGGGTCCGAGGAGGGTACGGTCGCAGGAACTTGGGCGAGGGACGTAGGTCGTGGTGAGGGCGCAGGCGGGTCGGCTCTGCTGGCTCGGCCAGACGTCCTGGCTGCCCGCAGCCGTGACCTCCCTCCTTGCCCTTGGCGCGGGGAGCCAGAGCGGCAGCTGAGTGTCTATATAAGGGCCGGCAGTGCTGGGGGCTGTGATCAGGTTCAGAGAAGGTGACACCGGTGCCCCTTCCCCGCTGTGGCCCTGGGGCAACCTCCTCTCCCTTTCCCTGGGCCAAGGCTCTGCTGGATCTCGGAGCCCAGAGGGAATTCTTCCAGGTCTGGCCTGGATCCTTTCCACTTACTGAGCAGTACCGGCCCTAGGGCAGGATGATTTGGGTCAGCCTCCTCCCACCAGCTCCAGACCCTCATGGAGAATCGCTGGGGGGAAAACCCAGCTTCTTGTTTTTGGTTTGTTTTTTTTTTAACCATTTTTTTAAATGATGGTAAATGGCTTCTTTAGAATGCATTCTATTTTTATACAAGGTTCAGGGAGTGTTTCTTGTTCATCTCCTAGTACTTTAATAATTCTAGCACACCAGCAAACTAAATGGACAGTAGAATTTAGCTTTAGAAAAAAGACCAATCACCCGAAACTTTGTGATCTTTTCTCCCACTTAGATGTAAATTATCACTATATTCTCTGGAAATAGCTTTTTTAAAGATGATAAAAATAGGTGCTCGTGTATATTTTTTAAAAAAAGAAAGAAAAACAAACAAACAAACTGAAAAGCCCAAAGGAAAAAGGAGATAGTTACAGTTGACATGGTGGCCACCCTTCCAGACCTCACTTCTCTGCATTTATACCCCTGTAGTTACGGATGTAAATGCAGTCTTATGCAAATAAGATCATACTCTGCCTGGCAAGTGTTTTTGTTCCATTTTATTTTAGCTCGTCCACATGCCAGAGTCTATTTCTTTAAAGGCTCTTCTGAAAAGCAGTTACTTTGCAAAGCAAAATAAGCTTTGTATTATCTTAGCCTGAACATGGGGCTGTATTTCCTGTCTGCAGATGAATTCCTGGTGGCTCAGGCCAGTCCCCTGGGCAAGTACAGAACCTATTACACATTGGGAAATCGAAAATTGTGAAGGGCAGGAGCCCAGTAGGGATGTAGGACACAAGTCTCAGAAGGAAAGAGGTCTCTGGGCTGGCTGGGAGCATGCAGGGGGGTTGGGATATTTCTGCTGGAGTCACAGAGTAAATCACCTGAACTTGAAGTACTGCAGCCTGAAGGTTCCTGACAGCTGAAAGGGTTCAGTGGTTCTGAACCCCAGCAGCACATTAGAGGCTCCTGGGGGTTCTTAAACCCCCATCTCATCTCCACTCCAGACCAATAGAATCAGAATATCTGGGATAGGGCCCTGGCATGCTCATGTTTCAAGCTCCCCTCCCCCAAGGATGCTATATGCTGTCAAGGTTGAGAACCCCCTCCTCTGATCAACATTCAACTCCCTCCTTTCATAACTGGGGAAATAGGAAATAGAGGCTAAGCTAATTTACATACACAATGAGCCTGTGGTCCCATGGCTGGTAGATGACAGCCCTGGGATTCGAACCCCGATCCCAAGAATCACTGTGATTGCTCTGGGGTACTTGCCTACCCTTAGAAAAGGGAGGCATTGGACTTAACTGTTAGTTCCCCAGTTTGGTATTCCTGCTAAGCCTCTCTAAAAGTTTCTTCTCAGAATCCATGTGCTGATTGCAGGACCAGTTACAGAATATGTGTGACCCCTTGTACAGAAATTAAGAATTTTGTGAACCTGAGAGCCAAGCTGGCTTTAAGGAATAATCTTCAAATTGGGAGTCAGTTCTGCCTCTCACAGTGAGTAAACACCAGGCTGGTTGCTTTACTTACATGAGCTTCAGTTTGCTCATCTGTGAAATGGGCTCATTGGTAAAATAATCCTGGACTCCCTTTCCTGGCTATTGTGAAGATCTATTGAGAACTTTGTCAGTAGTCAGATCTAAGGCACTTGTGAGAGGTAGTAGAATTATTTGTAAGGCATGGGGCAATGTGTTTTCCAGGATGCAGGCATTTTCTGGGTCAGGCTTTTGTGAGAATCCTGAATGAGGATGAAGCACAAAGTGTGGTCCTCAGGTGAACAGCATCTGTGGCCCCTGGTTAAGAAATGCAGAATGCCAGGCTCCCCACCAAGACCTGCTAAAACAGACTCTGCATTTGACCAAGATCCCTGTAAGCATACTAACATTTGAGAAATGATGGGCTAAAAGAGGCTGGAGCTCCTTAATAGGGCAGGGAGGGCCAGGTCTGGCTCACCTCTAGGACCCTTAGCTCTATGCAAGAAGAAAGAAAGAAGTCGTGGATGCTGGCGGCATGATTGAAGGAATGAGTGAATGAATGATTAAATGACAGTCCTGGCTTCCTTAAGCCCTGACCCATGCAAAGAGCCTTCCAGAGCAGTGGTTCTCAAGTATGGCTACACATTAGAGTCACCTGGGGAGCTTTTAAGACTCTTGTTGTCCAGGTAGCACCCCTTCATCATTAGAATCAGAATCACAGGGGGTGGTACCAGCATCAGTATTTTTTAAAGTTCCCCAGATGAGAACTGGCTCTGCACCAGTGTTTCCCAACCTCAACCCTAATGACAGAGACAGATCATTCTCTGTGGCAGGGGCCGTCCTGTGAATTTCGGGGTGTTTTGCAGCATCCCTGGCCTCAACCCACTAGATGCCATGAGCACACCCCAGCTGTGACAATCAAAAATGTCCCCAGGGAATTCCCTGGCGGTCCAGTGGTTGGGACTCCACGCTCTCACTGCTGAGGGCCCGAGTTCAATCCCTGGTCAGGGAACTAAGGTCCCACAAGCCATGTGGTGGGGCCATAAAAAAAAAAGAAAAAAAAATGTCCCCAGACATTGCTGGTGTCCCTGCGGGGGGACATGCTTATCCCCACTTAAGACTCATTGATCTAGACTGAGTCTCAAACTCTAATGCTTCCAAGGGCCAGGCAGGTCATATATAGAAAACAATAAGACAGCCAGGTGAGGACCGTCCCCAGGTGAGATCCAGCCATGTGCATCTCTCCCTGATGGGGGCTAGAACGAGCAGAACTAATTTTTCAAGGGAAGCTAGAAATGTGATTTGCAGCTCCCTATGTTTATATGTTAGCGATTTGAACATGTTTTTTCTTTTTAAAAATTAATAGACAGTTTTTTAGAGCAGTTTAGATCCACAGCAAAGTTAAACTGAAAGTAGTTTCCATATACTTTGACTACCCACCCACACCAACCTCCCACACAGCCTCCGCCACCATCAACATTCTGCACCAGAGTGGAAACATTTGCTATAGTCCATGAACAAACATTATTGTCAACACCATTATTGTCATATTACCATTATTATCAGGTATTATCAACATCATTATAAACTAAACTCTGCAGTTGACATAAGGGTTCCTTTGTGTTGTATATTTTATGGATTTTAACAAGCGTATAATGACATGTATCCATCATTGTAGTATCATGCAGAATAGTTTCACTACCCTCAAGCTCTACCTATTCATGCCGCCCCCCCTTTTCCCTCCCCAAACCCCTGACAACCTCTGATCTTTTCACTGTCTCCATAGTTCTGCCTTTTCCAGAATGTCATAGAGTTGGAATCATACAGTATGTAGCCTTTTCAGACTGGCTTCTTTCACTTAGCAAGATACATTTAAAGCTCCCCTATGTCTTTTCGTGGCTTGGTAGCTCATTTCTTTTTAGTGCTGAATAATATTGCACGATATGGATGTTCCACAGTTTAATTATTCACCTATTGAAAGACATGTTGGTTGCAGTTTGAACATTTAAAAAATACTGTGGGAGCCAAAGAGAACTGTTCCTTGATCTCTGGTTTGAACTATAAGCTTTCTGAGGGTTGGGGACTGCTCACCCTTCAGCCTTTTGAGGAGGGGCTGCTATTCCATTTTACAGTGGGGGAAACTGAGGAAGAGAGCTGAGCACAGAGGCTTGGGAGAGGGTGACTTGTCTTAGAGAAACTCTGTGAACACACTTCCTATGTTTGGACCTCACACTAAGTAGCGCAGAATGACAGCAGTGCTAAAAGTGCCCTGGGGAACCTTCTAGCACTTCCTGTCCAGCCACAGACAGGACGCCGACCCCCAGAGAGGGAATGTTGTGGAGCCCATCACAGGTCAGAACTAAGGTCCTGATAGGGGCTTCTTCCTTCCTCCTTAGGCAGACCTGATTTTTATAAGTCCATCCACTAAAATTTCCACCCACAGGTACTTTCCATTTATGTTCAGTTCCAGAAATAACTCTCATCTAATTGCTAAGCACTAAGCAATTTCTTTTCATCTTCACAGATGCCCTCTGAGATGAATGATAGCGCTGGGTGACCAACTCGCCCACGTTCGCCCAAGACAAGCACCCAAAGTCCCAGAAACCCCTCAGCCCCAAGCAAACCAGGACAGTTGGTCACTCTAGACAGCATCCTCATTCTACACATGACTAAACTGAGGCCCAGATAGGGGAGTGAGCAACCAAACTCACCCAGTGAGAGGGGAGTGCTTTGGTGGCAAACCTGGAATTGAAACCCACGTTCTCCTGCTTCTTGGTGCTGCCCCAAGTACTCAGCGAGAGAAACCAAAAAGAAGCATGGCAAAGGGAAAGAGCCAGGGGGCAGTTTCTTGACCACTGCCTTGCTGTGGATCCTTGGGGCAGGACATCCCCACCAGCCTCAGTCTTCTCATCTGTAGCAATGGGGAGACTCATCCTGTCCTTCTAGGGTCGCTGGGAGGGTATTGATAATGAAAAGAAGCTAACAGACGTAGAAAACAAAATTGTGGTTGCCCAAGGAGAAGGGGGGGAAGGATAAAATAACAGTATGAAAGTAACAGATACACACTACTGTATAAAAAATAAACAACAAGGGTTTACTGTATAGCACAGGGAACTATATTCAATATCTTGTAATAACCTATAATGGAAAAGAATCTGAAAAAGTATACACACACACGTATAACTGAATCACTTTGCTGTACACTTGAAATTAACACAATATTGTAAATCAACTAAACTTCAATATTTTGTTTTATTTATTTATTTGGCCATACCACGCAGCTTGTGGGATCTTAGTTCCCCAACCAGGGATCGAACCCGGGCCCTTGACAGTGAAAGCACAGAGTCCTAACCACTGGACCACCAGGGAATTCCCTTCAATTTACAAAAAAATGCATAATGATGATAATACACAGAGCATTGACTCATCAATATAACTTGGTGGAGGGAGTGCTTTCATTCTCCCTTTGACAACAGAGGAAACAGGCTTGGGGGGGAGGGGGGCGGGGGCGGTTGTTTGCCCAAAGCCACGCCAGAGTGAGCAGCAGAGCCAAAACCCAGGTGTGTAACTTTTCTACCAGGCCTCACCCATAGTGAGGAGCCTACTTTGTTCCCGCAAAACCCAGCCTCCCATCCCCACCCCCACCCTCCCTGGCCTTATGGTCCCAGAGGGCACAAGAAAGACCCTGGAAAGAATTCAGTCCCTGGGGGTTATTTTTAGTTGCAGAGGTATCCATTTCTGCAAAACATGGGTGCCTCACCTGAGCCGGCCCCTGTAGGACCCACCAGCTGCTCGAAAGGATTAACTCTCAGCTGGCGGCGTTTTAAATAGATGCCCCAGAGGAGAGAAGAGGGCATTCGGCTTCATAATGGAGGAACTTGGTAGATGTTGAGACTCAGGATAATCTCGAGGGCGGGGACATGATGCGCTTTGGGCTTGTGACTCCAGGGTGAGATTGAGGAGGGAAAATTTGATTCCAACCTCTTCTAGGAGTTGGGCAAAGAAAGGATTAGGGTTCCCACCTGACAGAAGGAAAGAGATGGAGAAAGAAAAAAATGATTTGTCCAAGAACACGTGGTTAGTCAAAGGGGGTGGTAAAGAGAAAGGGAAGAGTGTTGCTGACTTACTCTGAAACAACTTTTATGAGACATGTTTCCTGATTATAAAATGTATATGCAAGAAAATGGATAAATAACTTGCAATCTGTTCCTATGATGGAATACTATACAGCAGTGAAAATGAATATTACCCTTGAAAATATTGTGCTCAGTGAAAG
Organism: Balaenoptera ricei; assembly: GCF_028023285.1. Taxonomy (NCBI): domain Eukaryota; kingdom Metazoa; phylum Chordata; class Mammalia; order Artiodactyla; family Balaenopteridae; genus Balaenoptera; species Balaenoptera ricei. Next base: position 171,159,697 of record NC_082641.1, on the reverse strand, counting down.
AAGCTAGATGTGAAAGGCCATGTCTTATGATCCCACCTATATGTAATGTATAAGTTCAAGAACATTTTTATCACTTCAGAAGGAAGCCCTCTCCCTATTAGCAGTCACTCCCCATTCCCCCCTCCCCCTGTCCCTGGCAACCACTAATCTGCTTTCTGTCTCTATGGATTTGCCTGTCCTGGACATTTCATAACAATGGGATCATACATTATGTGGCCTTTTGTCTTTGGCTTCTTTCACTTAGCATGTTTTTGAGGTTCATCATGTTGTAGCATGTATCAGAACTTCATTCCTCTTTAAGGCTGACTTGTATTCCATTGTGTGGATGGACCATATTTAGTTTATCCATTCATCTGTTGATGGACGTTTGGGTTATTTCCACCTTTTGGCAATTGTGACTAGTGCTGCTGTGAACATGAGCATGAGTCTTCCAGAACCTAGTGGTGGGTTCTTGTGCATAGGACAGCATGGTACCATGCTGCCCACCCTAGGCTATGAGACCTCCTGTTCCTGGACCCACATCCACAGCCATCAGAGAGGGGGCAGGTAGTGAGGGGCCCACGAGGGGACTTGGTACAGACTGTAGAGCCCAGTGTGATGAGGTGGGAGAGCACCCCAAGTCCTTATTGCTTATCAGCTTTAAGGGGACCCTTGTTTTTTTGCAGTTTTGGTGATTAAATATTTCAAACATACAGAATAACTGTCCCCACTGATACTTCCGTACTCTCTACACAGACTTATCAGATGTGAATGTAGATTTGCTTCAGATCTGTTTTTCTTTTTTCTTTTTTTTAAAGAAATAGTGGCAGGCAGAGCCAACCCCATCCGTTCCTCTCCCTCCCTCTCTAGATGTGACCAGTGCCCTAAAGGTGGCCTAGATTCTTCCCATGCCTGTATGTATACCTTTACCACTGTTTATGTATCTATGAACTGCATGGAGCATTTTGTGTTGTTTTACATATATACATAAAATATACATAAACATAACATTCTGCAATCTAACCTTTTCACTCAGCAATAACGTTATGGGATTTATCCATGTTGATACATCTAGAGCAGGGGTTCTCAGCCAGAAGGGAATTTGTCCTCAGGGGATACTTGGTAATATCTGGAGACATTTTTGGTTGTCACAACTAGGGTGGGGGGGGGCTACTAGCCTCCAATGAGTGGAGGCCAGGGATGCTGCTTGACGTCCTGCAGCGCACAGGATGGCCCCCACCGCAGCAGAGAATGATTCTGCCCCATACATCAGCAGTGCTGAGGGGGAGGAGCCCGGATCTGGACCTAATTCATTTTTAAATATCTCCGCTGCGGTATTCCATTTTGTGTGACTCTACTCCCTCACTAAGAAACAGTAGACTCCACTTTTCTCCTGTTGTAACAGTATGGCAGTGAAATCCCCCTCCATACGTCTCTGTGCCCACATGCACTAGTTTCTTTTTGAGCAAATAGTGAGGAGCAGAATTGCTGGGGCACAGGCGACTCACAGCTTCTGGCTTCCTCAGTATCGTCAAATTGCCTCCAAGCTGGTTATGCCTATCGACCCTCCCAACTGTGTGTGTACAAGGGAAACCTGGACTTTTTCCCTCTGGAGGAGGGGCAGGTAGTCCCCTCCCCACTTCTCTGTGAGGTTGACTGATTCGAGAAGAAGGCAGCTCCCTCTACGGAGTACAGTGGACTTCATGTTTCTTTCCCCAACACGGGCTTAGAACATTGGACATCGAACCCGGGAAAGAGGCTTGGATGCCATGTTGAGAGGTGTGGGGTCTGTGTGGCCCTGGCTTGGTCACTTGCTTTGCTGGATATCCAGCCCATGCCGACCGGACCAGTGTATCTGGCATTGACTGCCCCTTAGCTCTTAGGTTTCCTCTCTCCTCCCCCTTCCACCTTCTCCCATGCTCTCCCTTTGCCTGGATCATCTTCACGTCTCCACCCCCATCCTCTAGGAAATCCCTGCTCATTGTTCAGATCTCAGCTTAAGTGCCACTTCCTAAATGAGGTCTGACCTCCTCAGCTAGGACAGTTCCCCAATTAAACCCTTCAAAGCACCATGTGTCTCTCCCTTATGAGGTTTAACCTTCATTTGTGGGATTATTTAACCACGTTGCCTCTCTACCACACTATGGGCCCCACAAAGGTAATGCCTGAACCAGCTCTTGCTATGGCTGCATCCCCAGTGCCTAGCAAGAGCCCAGCACATGGTCAGAGGTCAAAAATACTCACTGAATGCCTGGGTGATCTTGGGTAAGCCATTGACCTTGGGGAGACTCTGTTGCCTCATCTGTCAGATGCTATGTTAATTTCCTAGGGCTGCCATAACAAATGGCCACAAACTAGAGGGCTTAGGACAATAGAAATTTATTCTCCGCAGTTCTGAAGGCCAGAGTTCAAAGTCAAGGTGTCTGGTTCCTTCTGGAGGCTCTAGGGGAGGATGTTTCCATGCCTCTTGCCTGGTTTCTGGTGTCTTCCAGCAATCCTTGGCATTCCTTGGCTTATACATACATCAGTCCAGTCTTTACTTCTGTCTTCATATGGCCTTCTGTATGAATTTCCTTTGGCTGCCATAATGAAGTACCACAAACTGGGTGGCTTAAAACAGGAATGTATTGTCTCACAGTTCTGGAAGCTAGAAATCCAAAAGCAAGGTGTCAGCAGGGCCATGTTCTCTCTGATGGTTCTAGGAAGGAATCTTTCTATGCCTCTTCCTAGCTTCTGGAGGTGGCTAGCATCCTTGGGGTTCCATGGCTTGTAGATGCATCACTACAGTCTCTACCTCCTTGTTTATATGGCCTTCTTCCCTGTGATCTGTCTCCTCTTATAAGGAACACCAGACATTGGATTAAGGCCCACCTAATGACCTCATCTTAACCTAATTACATTTGCAAAGACCCTATTTCCAAATAAGGTCACATTCACAGATACCAAGGGTAAGGACTTAAACATATCTTCTTGTGAGTTCAACTTACAACACCTTCTTCTTTGTGTCTGTGTCTCCTTTTTTTGTCTTTTATAAGAACACTCTCATTGGATTCAGGACATACCCAGATGCTCCAGGATGATCTCATCTTGAGATCCTTACCTTATTTGCATCTGCAAAGACCCTATTCCAAATGAGGTTCTGATGGACATGAATTTGGGGGGGGTCCCTCCTATAACTCACTATAGGCAGGGATATTGATCCCTACATTACCTGTGGTTGAAAGCCTGGGCTCTGACGCTGAAGGCTTGAGGATGGTGTGAAGGTATGTAGTTGCCTGGGACACAATAGTAACTCAATTAAAAAAAAAAAAGAAGTAACTCAATAAATAAAGGGAGCAGGGGAAGTTGTTGTTATAATGTAACCAAAAGTGCCCAACACAACCTCAGTGCCTAGGAGTGTTCAGTCCACATTTGCTAGAATGTAACCTCCATGTGGACAGTTCTTTCACTAACAATTATTTATTGAGTAACTGCCATGTATCAGGCACAGTGCCAAGCACACCGGGTCAGGGGAAGGGGGTGGTTCAGCAGCAGATAAGACTGATAAGGTCCCTGTACTCACCGAAGGATTACGATCAAGTCAACTTGTTGAGTGTATCAATAGTATATACAGGTATTTATGTCAATAGCTTCACACTTAGTACACAGCATAAAGAGGCCAAGTATTCAGATTTGACAATTTAGAGACAAAAGGCATCCAATCTCTAGAAACAAAGAGAAACTTTCCCCCCAAACTCCCAAAACCTGAACTAATTATTTCTTTTGATTAGCCTTTTGACTAATAGATTACATATTGTAAGCTTGTCATCTCACATCCACATTGAGTAGAGTTTTCATTGGATTAAGTAAATTGTTTATTAAAAAGAGGCATTGGGGAATACTACTTGGCCATAAAAAAGAATGAAATCATGCCATTTTCAGTAACATGGATGGACCTAGAGATTATCACACTAAGTGAAGTAAGTCAGAATGAGAAAGACAAATACCATATGATATCACTTATATGTAGAATCTAAAATATGACACAAATGAGCTTATCTACAAAACAGAAAAAAACAGACGTGGAGAACAGACTTGTGGTTGACGGGAGGGTGGGGGTAGGGGGAGGGAAGGAGTGGGAGTTTGGGATTAACAGATGCAAACTGTTATATATAGGATGGATAAACAGCAAGGTCCTACTGCATAGCATATATAGCACAGGGAAGTATATTCAATATCCTGTGATAAACCATAATGGGAAAGAATATGAAAAATAATAATGTTTATACATGTATAACTGAATCACTTTGCTGTATAGCAGAAATTAACACAATATGGTAAATCAACTATACTTTAATAAAATAAAATTTAAAATAAAACTTAAAAAATAAAAAATAGAGTCGTTGGTACTAGCTCTGGCTGTGAGAGCTAAGTAGCTGTGTCTTATGACTTAATCCTAAATTCATTCTCTGGAAAATGAAACTAGTGGGGGAGGGAAGGAATCAAGATGATGAAATAAGTCGTCACACCAGGAGACACCCAGGTGCCAACTCAGGGGTGTGGCTGTAGAAGATGAGGACAATAGTAGCATAAAGATAGAACCTAACTATCTCAAAAGATTCAAAAGAATTTGTCCATTTCTTCCTTTTGAATCTTTTGAGATAGTTAGGTTCTATCTTTATGCTACTATTGTCCTAAGATGCAGGCCTACTAGAGAATGGACTTGAGGATACAGGGAGGGGGAAGGGTAAGCTGGGACAAAGTGAGAGAGTGGCATGGACATATATACACTACCAAATGTAAAATAGTTAGCTAGTGGGAAGCAGCCACATAGCACAGGGAGATCAGCTCGGTGCTTTGTGACCACCTAGAGGAGTGGGATAGGGAAGGTGGGAGGGAGGGAGATGCAAGAGGGAAGAGATATGGGGACATATGTATATGTATAACTGATTCACTTTGTTACAAAGCAGAAACTGACACACCATTGTAAAGCAATTATACTCTAATAAAGATGTTTAAAAAAAAAAAGATTCAAAAGACTTAAGTGTGTAGTATAAAGTGTATGATTTGACTAATAGAAATTAACCCTGTACCTCTAGTGTTTTTTGTAAACGTGGTTTTAAAGAACTAGACCTCCTGCCTTCATTTTAATTTGGGATCTTAAAATACAGTTTATCTTGCAAGAGTTTAAGACTCATAAGAAATTGCAAAAATGGGTTCTTTTTTTTTTTTTTCCGTGGCCATGCCACAGCTTGCAGGATCTTAATTCCCCAACCAGGGATTGAACCCCCGGCAGTGAAAGTGCTGAGTCCTAACTACTGGACCACCAGGGGGATTCCCAGAAGTTGCAAAAATGGAGCAAAGAGTTTCCAAGTCCCCTTCACCCAGCTTCCCCCAATGACAACATCTTACCTAATGGTAGCTCATTATTAAAACATGGAAATTGGCATCAGAATAATACCATTAACAACAACTACAGACTTTATTCAGTTGTTTTTACATGGACTTTAAAAAATATAGTCCTTTGAAATTTTATCACATGTGTAGATTGGAGTAACCACCACCACGATTAGGATACAGAATGGTTCTGACACTCCAAAGAAACTCCCCTGTGATGCCCCTCTGTAGTTAGATCTTCCTTTGAACCCTAACCCCTGGTAACCACTGATCTGCTCTCTGCCACTCATCCCTATGGTTTGGTCACTTGGAGAATGTTATATAAATGGAATCATATACAGTATGTAACCTTCTGAGATTGGCAGTTTTCGCTGAGCATCACACTGTTGAGATCTGTCTGGGTTGTTTTGTGTATCTCTGGTTTATTCCTTTTTCGTTACTGAGTAGTATTCCATGGTACAGATGTACCATGGTTTGTTTATCCATTCACCCATTGAAGCCGTTTGGGTTGTTTACAAATAAAGCTGCTATGAATATTTGCATGCACGACTGTGTGAATACCAGATTCTCCTTTTCAAACAAAATCTTATGCCGAACTCTGAGATGAAGCAGTAAACGAAGTTGTGCTCTGGTTGAAACAGGGGGGAAGACCCAGGACATACCTGCTTGGTTTCTCCTTTGCCCCTGCAAACCCTCACGGTTCCCAGGAACACAGTTTGAAAACCATTGCTCTTGGGAGCCCATCCTCTCGGACCATGGAGGTCTTTCTTGGGTTATCAAGGCTGCAGGATGTCAGGACATGGGCCAGTTCATTCCCCTATCTCTGTGGTGCTCAACTTTGTTGCACAAAGGAATCACCTAGGAGAATTAAAAATCCACAAGCCCAGCCACATCCCACACTGACAAACCGAGACCCTCTGGGATGGGGCGCAGGCATCTGGTGTTTGTAAAGTCCCCAGGTAACTGATGTACAGCCAAGTTGGAAACCAATGCACTGAGCCATCTTCCTTAGGTGTGGGTTCCCTATTTCTATTCGCTAAGTTAGTCCAGTCTTTTGCATTTTCTTGCCTTGGGTTTACAAGAAGACTCACTTTAGTATCATTTATGAATGTTTATCTTCAGTTGCAGAAACTGTGAACTGTTACATTTTTTTTCTTTGTTATCCTTTATTTTTTAACAGCTTTATGGAGAGTTAATTCATATACCACCCAATTCACCCATTTAAATCATCCCATTCACTGGTTTTTAGTATATTCACAGAATTGTGCAACTATCTCCTCCAAGCTGGATCTTCTAGCTTTTACCCTCCCATCTCCCGCATCCCCTCCAGCCCTAAGCAACAACTAATCTACTTTCTGTTATTCTATGTGAAAAATTGAATAAAGTACCAAGACCCAAAATGGGGTGGAGTCCATGGGGTGGTGGGAGCCCAGAGTCGGGAGTGACTGGTTCAGTAGAGCAAGGAAGCCTTCCTGGAGGAAGTGGCATTTTTGCTTGGCCATTTTTGCTTGTGTCTTTGTTCCTTCCATGCTGCTAGCATGGGATGCCCTCTCTCCCTCCTCACCCTGTTAGTATAATTCTGCCTTCAAGGACTCCATTATCCAGCTTTGCTCATTGCTCTTTCTACATGGTTCCTCACATGTGGACATGCCCTGCACTGTCCCCTTCGGTACCAATACCTCGTGACTTCCCTCTGCACTGATGGCTCTCCCCCAGAAAGATAGGGCTCCGGAGCTCTTCAGCTCCACCTTTCAAATTTCTTCTGTGCCTTCCTATCTGGGGCCAATCGAAGCTCTTTACCCAGCAAATGAACATTCTCCATAAGAGCACAACTTAACAACAGAATGACAACCCAATTTTTAAAAAAATACACAAAAGACTTGAATAGACATTTCTCTAAAGAAGATATAGGAATGACCAATAAGCACATGAAATGGTACTGAATATCACTAATCACTAGGGAAATGCAAATCAAAACCACAATGAGATATCACCTCATACCCATCAGCATAGCTATTCCTAAAAAACAGAAAACAACAGGTATTGCTGAGGAGGTGGAAAGGTTGGAACACTTGTGCATTACTGATGGGAATGTAAAATGGGGCAGTTGCTGTGGAAAACAGTATGGAAGTTTCTCAAAAAATTAAAAATGGAATTAACATTTGATCCAGCAATTCCACATCTGGAATATACCCAAAAGAATTGAAAGCAGGAACTCGTACAGATATTTGTACGTTTGTGTTCTTAGCAGCACTATTCTCAATAACCAAAAGGTGTAAGCAACCCAAATGTCCATTGATGGATGAATGGATATGTAGAATGTGGTAGATCCATCCAATGGAATATTATTCAGCCTTAAAAAGGAGAAAGTTCTGACACATCTTATGATGTGGATGAACTTTGAGGACATTATGCTAAGTGAAAGAATCCAGTCACAAAACAACGAGTACTGTATGATTCCACTTACATGAGGTCTATAAAGTAGTCAAGTTCATAGAGACAAAAAGTAGGGTGGTAGGCGTCAGGGACTGGAGTGAGGGAGGAATGGAGAGTTAGTGTTTTTTTTGGCTGCGTTGGGTCTTCGTTGCTGCACGTGGGCTACCTCTAGTTGCAGCGAGCGGGGACTACTCTTCATTTCAGTGCGCGGGCTTCTCATTGCGGTGGCTTCTCTTGTTGCGGAGCATGGGCTCTAGGTGCACGGGCTTCAGTAGTTGTGGCGCACGGGCTCTAGAGCGCAGGCTCAGTAGTTGTGGTGCACGAGCTTAGTTGCTCCATGGGATGTGGGATCTTCCCAGACCGGGGCTTGAACCTGTGTCCCCTGCATTGGCAGGCGGGTTCTTAACCACTGTGCCACCAGGGAAGTCTGAGTTAGTGTTTAATGGGGACAGAGTTTCAGTTTTGCAAGGTGAAAAGCTCTGGAGATGGATGATGGGGATGGTTTCACAACAACATGAATGTGCTTAATGCCACTGAACTGTGCACTTAAAATGGTTAGAGTGGTACATTTTATGTATATTTTACCACGCACACAAAAATTTTTTTAAATAAGGAGAGACCAAAAGTACAGGTGTAAGCTTATAAGGATCTTGGCATCAGCCCAAGGCAGGAGTAGCTGCGTCAAAGCTCTCCCAACTGCATGTTGTCCTCTCTCTTCAAGCTTCAGTCTCCTCATGGGGATAATAAGAGTGATCACTTGGCTGCAGTTATCAATGAAGATTTAACGTCCTTCCTATAAATGCTAAACCCAGTGTCTGAGACCTGGGAATGCTTGCTAAATGTGAGCTGGTGTTATTGTTATTGCCACCTCTCTGAGCTCGGAGGAAAGAGCCCCAGCCTGGTTCTGCCTTCTCTCTGTGTGACCTCAGACATGTGTGCAACCCTCTCTGAGCCTTGGTTCTTCCTCTGAAATGGGCAAACTGCAAGGCATTGGGTGGGCACTCTGTGAAGGCAGCTGAACTAGGATGGGCTGCACAGAGGGCATAAAGGGTGAAGCATGTCCCAGATGCCCTGGTGATGGTGGGGGGTGCCCCATGCCCCTCAGGAGCAGTCGAGCTGTCCCGGCGCCACCCCATGGCATCCTGGCTGTGTGCCATGCTGCATTGCTTCGGGAGTTACATCCTGGCTGATCTGCTCCTCGGGGAGCCCCTGGTCGACTACTTCAGCAACAACTCCAGCATCCTGCTGGCCTCCGCAGTCTGGTAAGCACCACTCGTCTGGCGGGATGTGGGAGAGCAGAGCAGGCGGGCAGGGTGACCCTGCCACCTGGGAGTGGGGAGGCGGGAGGTTGGAGGAACTGGGACCCACCAGCACAACCTCCACAGTGGTCCTGACCCACCACTTTCCGCTGCCCAGCTGTCCTGAGCCTGGCAAGTGAGAGTGAGGGTCTGGACACAACCTCATCTCCGAGGGGCCCCAGGCTCTGTCTCCCCCTGAGGCTTGGCATTCTCTCCCCAAAGGTACTTGATTTTCTTCTGCCCCTTGGACCTCTTTTACAAGTGTGTCTGCTTCCTGCCGGTGAAACTCATCTTCGTGGCCATGAAGGAGGTGGTGAGAGTCCGCAAGATCGCCGTGGGCATCCATCACGCGCATCACCACTACCACCACGGGTGGTTCGTCATGATCGCCACTGGCTGGGTCAAAGGTAAACAGGACCATGATGAGAACAATGGAAAAGCACCCCAGTTGAGAATCCCTGCTCAGTGGGACGTATCGGGCACCCCAGCTGGCACAGCCATTGCTCTGGGCTAAGGGATGTCAGGACGGCTGCAGGAGTCCAGCCTCCTCATCAGCAGACACCTTTAGGGTAAATGAGAAGATTCTTCCAGAAATTTAACTATCAAAGGTAAATAGGACAATGAAGCAATGATAGCTGATGTCTCTAGAGCAGGATTTCTCAACTGTGGCCCTACTGACGTCTGGGGCTGGACCATTCTCTGTGGTGGGGACCGTCCTGTGCATCGTAGGATGTTGAGCAGTGTCCCTGGTCTCCACCCACTGGATGCCTGTAGTACCTACCAGTGTGACAACCTAAAATGTCTCCAGACATTGCCAAATGCCTCCTAGAGAGGAAATCATACCCCTGTAACTACAGAGGTTCTTAAGCTTTGTGGACTACAGCCCATTTATCAGCCCAGTAAAGCCTACAGACCCTTTTATGTTTTTTAAATGCATGAAGTAAAATATATAGGAGAATAAAGGAAGCCTATTATTTTAAAGTAGTTATAAAATTTTTTTAAAAATATGCTGTAGTAGCTTTATCCATCTTTACTCGTGATTAAATAGCAGACCTTACAGTGGCTCCTAATAACTCTCAGACTTTTGAAGTGGTGTTGAGCACAAATGATATTTTGAAACCACCATCTGCAACAATGGGAATGTGAAAAGAAAAACATCCATGAATTCTGTTGGTGACAGAATCACAGACTTGCAAATCCTGCTGAGGTAACTGCCTCCCTTCATGATGGAAGGAAAGGCTGGATTTCAGCAAGGGGTGTGAAAATGAAGATGTAATTCTGTTTCCTGTCTGGGTTCATAGACTCCAGGTTAAGATCCCTGACCCAGGGCAAGTTTTGAGTGGAGGCCTTTGTGCATCTTTTCTCATTTGATCCTTAGGACTCTCCTTTAGGAGAAGACTAACATCATCTCTTTTTACAGAGGAGGGAAATGAAATGACATGCCCAAGGTCACATGGCTATGGGGGCACAGCTGGGTTTGACTCCAAGTCCTCTGAATTCAACATCCACGTTCCTAACAACTTTGGAGCCCTCCTTATTATCCTCCTCCATTTATGCTAAGAGGTAGCCCAAGATAGACTTTGAGACAAAAAAATATTACTAAAAATATAGAGGGACAGTTTATAATGTTGGGTCAATCCACTAAGAAGATATAACCATTATAAACATATATGCACCTAAAAACAGAGCACCAAAATACATAAAGCAAAAATCGAGGGAAGTTAAAGGAGAAATAGATAATTCAACAGTAATAGTTGCAGTGGTGGACCAAGGAGTAAAAGGAAGGCAGGGAAAGAAGGCTTGAGCAGGTGCTAAACACCACTGGGCACCGAATCCCTGCTTCCTGCTCACCAAAGGGGGTACCCCCAAAATGCCTGGGTCTACAATCATCATCCATTGAGTCACAGTATCCTCAGCACCACTGACATTTAGGGCCGGATCATGCTCTGTGGTGGGGGCTGTCCTGTGCATTATAGGGTGTTGAGGAGCATCCCTGGCTTCAACCCTTTAGTTGCCAGTAGCAGCCCCCTCCCCAGTTGTGACAACCAAAAATGTCTACAGATATTGCCAAATGCTTCCTTGGGGGCAAAATCATCCAAGATGCAAACCCCTGGTCCAGTGGTGCATATCAGGCATCCCAGTTAGCACAACCACTCCTGGAGTGGGTGTCCAAGCCTCTTTAGCCAATACATTTGGGGTAAATGGGAAGATTCTTCTAGAAATTTAACCAGAAATCTTGACGTGGGTCTCATTCTCTCTCCAGGAAGCCTGTACTACAGAGTAAATTCCCCAGGGGTATGACATGCCTTCCAGAGGGCAAGTGGCTTGAGAAAGGTTGAAAGCTCAGAACCCAGAGGAGAAGAGAGGCTGGGGGTGGGGAGCCCTCTGGAAGCCTCATGCACAGCTCAGGGTCCTGGATTGGGAGCATCAGGGCAGACAACCCAGATTTGTCCAAGACATACCTTGCAGGTGGGATGTGACCTCGATTACTTCATGCTGGTTTTGCTCCAAATGTGCTGTGTGACCCTCAGCAAGACTGTCCCCTCTCTGGGCCTCAGTTCCCCCACCTGCAACTGATGATCATACACTCCAGGCTCAGTATCCCTCTGGAGGAGACTCCAGAAGCAAAGAAGTTGCTTCCTTGGGAATTCAACCAAGAAGAACAGGGAGCTGGAGGTGGCGGGCTTGCTTAGAAGTACCCTGTCCCATAGGCTCTGGTGTCGCCCTCATGTCCAACTTTGAGCAGCTGCTCCGAGGGGTCTGGAAGCCAGAGACCAACGAGATTCTGCACATGTCCTTGTGAGTATCCCATCCTCCCTATTCCCTGGGCCTGACCCTGGGTTGGATACTCCTGGTAACTTGGAAGTCTCAGCCCCTGATTCTCCTTCCAGAATCTTCCAGAGACCATGGCTGGGGGACCCCAGAGGTAGAGCCCTAACACTACCTAGGGGGCAGGGGCAGGCAGCGTTGCAGGGTGATGAGACACTTGATTTGGGTTTTGAAGAGTGAATAGGAGTTTTCTGGCAAAGAGGGAGCTTCTGGACAGAGGCCAGCACCTCTGCCAACTATCAAGTCAGAAAAGAGCAACGATTCTGCCTGGTTCTGCAGGGTCAGGGTACAGATTGTGGGTGGGAAGTGAGGGATTCAGGATGTAGAACACAGAGTGTGGGCGAGGAGTGTGGCTGGGGCTAAGTGGGGAACACTGGGCAGGGCCAGATGGCAACATACAGGACTCAACCCAGGACCCCACAGGGCATTTAGCCTAATACATTTTTAAAAGACCTAAAGGTTCAAGCTAGTTAAATTTTCTCCCAGTCTACAATAAAGCTGTTGCCATTAAAATAGGACAACATTAAAAGGCTCACCCATATGCCAATGAAAACTATCTCCCATTTCATATGTCGGAAAACATAACTGTATCTCATTTTATCCCCATGAAAGTTCTGTTCCCACACTCAGTTCATGGACAGGGAAATGGGGGCTCAGACCACTGTGTCCCTTGCTACTAAGAGGGCAAGTGGCTTCCCCTCTCAGATTCTATTTCTGCCTCATCAGCTGAGTGTGAAAGCTCCATCACACACATAACCCCTCTGACCCTGGTTCCTGGTGCGTGCTTTGGAAATATCAGGTCGAATTATCATCATTAAGTATGCGCAGTGAGCGACAGACATCAGAAACAGAAGTCACTGGTCTGTCTTCTGCAGCATGTCAAAATATCGGAAGCCTATTCTTCAAGGAAGAAAAGGAAAATTAAGAAGAACTGTGTGTTGTAATCCCACCTTCTGGGGGAGTGCACTGTTTAGGAGTCCCCCCCAAGACCACCCTCAGGTTTGACAATTTGCTAGAAGGACCCATAGAAGTTGGCCAAGCCATTATACTTAGGATTATAGTTTATTACAGATTAAAAATGGCAAAGGTAAAGACATGTGGGGCAGCATTCAGGGAGAGACTAGGCGCAAGCTTCACACTGTCCTCTCTCAATGGAACTGTGTGGACAGCATCTGTTTCTCCCAGCATCCATGTGTGACTGTATGCGCTGAAGATTGCCAACCAGTAGTGCCCCCCTGAGCCCTGGTGTTCAGGGGCTTTACTGGGCCTTGGTCACACAGACATAGCTGACTGCCCGCGTGGCTGACCTCAGTCTCCAGTCCCTCCAGAGGTTCAGCTGATACCATGTGGCCCAAGACCCCACCCTAAATCACACCCTTACCATCTGGTATGACCCCAAATCCCCAGGTAAACAAAGACACTCCTATCAGACAGGACATTCCCGGGGCTTAATGGATACCTTCCAGGAGCAGGGCAAAGGAGAGACCTCTTTTGGGGCCAAGATAGCTCTTTACTGTACAGGGGGATACCACTTCATCCACGTCACATGGGCACCTTCCCACCATGCACTCTGGAGAAGCTGGGATGGGTGCCGGGACCAGCAGGGGTGGGCAGAGAAGGGGGCCTGGGACAGGAGTACAGAGGCCTGAGCCATGCAGAACCTTCCAGTAACCACAGCTACCCCTCCAGCCCCACCAAGGCCAGCCTGTACGGAGCCATCCTCTTCACCCTCCAGCAGACCCGCTGGCTCCCAGTGTCCAAAGCCAGCCTCATCTTCATCTTCACCATGTTCATGGTATCCTGTAAGGTAAGTCTTCCTGTCCTGACGCCGACCCAAACCTCCCAGGCTGAGGATAGGGAGCTTAGACTCATAGCCTTGAGTGTCTGGGGAAAGGACAGCCCTAAGGTCAAGGGGTGGGGAGCTTGTCAGTAGGTTCACGCATGGGAGAAGGGTATGAGAAGATTAGTGTCCAGCAGGTGGGGATGGCGGTGAACAGAACAAGGTCTTCCAGGCAGAGGGCCCAGCATGGGCAAAGGCCAAGATGGGGGCAGGAGAGTACCGAGTCTGTTTGGAGTATCAGGACCTTGTGTCTCGGGCATGGAGAGCGGCTGGACCAGGAATGGTGCTGGTCTGACCCTCGGGCCTTGAGTTAGGGTCACCCCCTACCCAGGAAAGGTCTTCTGGGGCCATGCACTCTTCCCTCCCCGTGGAGCTGAGGAGCTTCGCTGCTGGCTCCCTGGGAAGGGACCACAGGCCATCACATAGGGAAAGGGAGTGAGCGACCCCAAGCCAAACAGAGCTCCTCTCTGAGCCCAGGTGTGTGTGGGGGAATACTCCTGGGGAAAAGGTGACCAACTGTCCTGGTGTGCCTGGGTTTTTAGCACCAAAATCTCACATCCCAGAAAACCCAGGACACTTGGTCACCTTCTTAGGGGTGCATGCAGCCAGAAGGCTGGGTCTGGGCTCCCTCTGCCCTTGACCTGGCTGACCTTCTCTCTCTTTCCCCCCCAACCCCCCACTTTGCTTCTGCCTCATTCTCCCTCTGGCTCTCTCGCCTCTCCTGTCCCTCTGCCACACCACCTCAGGTGTTCCTGATGGCCACTCACTCCCACAGTTCCCCTTTTGATGTTCTGGAAGGCTACGTCTGCCCTGTGCTGTTTGGGTCGGACTGGGGGAACGACCATCACCATGACAACCACGGCGGATCCCAGGGCGGCAGTGGGCCCGGCTCCTCGCACTCAGCCCTGCCCACCAAGTCCAAGGAGGAGCTGAGTGAGGGCTCCAGGAAGAAAAAAACCAAGAAGGCAGATTAGAGGGCAGCCCTGGGGGCATTCAGGGCACCAAGGAGAGGACCCAGACCCAGGACCTGGGCTCAGTTCTCCCCTCTCCAGGCCTCTACTTCCCCATCTACAAATTGGAGCCATTAGCCCACCCTCCAGGGCTGATGCGGGGTTTAAATGAGATATGGGGGTGAAGGGCATTTGTAGGAATGGGGGGGTCCCTTTCTCTTTCTGCCAGGTCCCCATGGAGTTACAGCTTTGGCGGGGGGGAGTTCACAGAATCCCAGCAGCAGCTCCAGCCGGAAACCCTGGCAGTTATGTTCTTGGTTCTATTCTTTCCTCTCTAAAATTACACCTTGACTCCAAAAGAATTTCAAGCCATGTTGAGACTCATTCGTTTGACGAACGTTATACTGAGTGTCTGCTGTAAGGTAGCTGCTGTGGTTTCCACGTCTCTTCTTGCCAACTTCTCCTGGGCATCCCTGGGCAAGTTGCCTCCTGCTCTGAGCCTTGCGTGCCCCATCTATATAGTGGCTCCTCACCCCATTCTGTATGCAAGGGCTGATGTGAGGCTGGACGTGAACCAGCTTTCTAAGCTCAGAAGCACAATGCAGTTAGGAGGGGAGGCCTTGGTGGATGTTCATCGTGCATAAAAATGGCTTTGCGTTTTAGATCTTTTGTGTTTGTGGACCGGAGAACCCCACAAGTTACCTGGCACAAAGGAGGCCTTCAGTAGACATGTCTAAGCCAGACTTGAGAGCATGGAGGGTGGGGAAGACTTGCTCTGATCCTTGGCTTCAGGTTGTTCCTAAACCAAAGAAATGCAGCTTGGCTGGGCAGGTGTTCCAAGATCTGGCTCTGCCCAGGGGCTCCAAGAACTCACTGTTGCACCTGGGAAGCTCCATGAGACCTCCCTCATGCTGGCATCCTTCATTGCCGCTCACTCAGTCATTCAACAAACACATGCCTACTATGTGCCAAACCTTGTGCTGCTGCTAGACAGGCTGGGAACTTGATTCAGGGTGTGCGAGGGGGATGGGAGCTGAGCGCCCCTCCTGGCCATCTTCATCTCAGCCTAGGTCACCAGGACATCTGAGAGGGGTAGGTGGGTTGGGCATGGCCAGTCTCAGATGGGGTTGGGGCCCAGACCAGGCCAGCTTGGGGCTGCCCTTTGCACACGGGTGCTCAGAGCATGCTCAGGGCATCAGCCTGCAGCTGTGTCAGAGCGGTGTGGGATTGTTGGGGTTCCAGGTGTTGCCCAGCTATTGGGAAAGTGCCTTGATCTGGTGACGCCTGGGAGCTAGGTGGGTCCTGAGGCTGTAGGGCCCCCAAATTCCTCCTCTTGCATGTCCATCAAGGCTCAGCGTGAAGGGTCAGCAAATAAATCTGTTGTGAAAGAACCCTGATGGCTTGTCTGATTCATTCTTGTTCTTTTGGCCTCACGACACAATGGGAGTCCTGTGAACTTAGAGACGCGTGGAGTTTCCAGGAGAATGAGGCTCATGGCAGCCCTTGCTCACCAGTGGGAGATAGAGGCAGTGGGTGAAGTCTGTGGGGCTTGGAGTTAAGCAGAAATGGGTTTGATCCTCACTCTGACGTTGACAGGTCATGGGGCTTCCCCTTCTCTAAGCCTGTTTGCTTCTTGGGAAAAAGAGGATGATGATTATCACTGCCCTTCAAAGACAGGTGGGAGGATTAATGGGAGTGGTTGGGATTTGCAGCTAAGTGTCTGTGCAAAACCCTGTTAAGAGAATGAAAGTCAAGCCACAGACTGCGAGAAAAATCTTTGAAAATCATACATCTGATAAAGGGATTGTATCCTGCATATGTAAAGAATTCTCAAGACTCAATAATAAGAAAACAGCTCAACTTAAAAAGGAGCAAAGGATTTGAGTGGACACTTTGTCATAGAGAATATACAGATGGCATAGAAATAAGCACATGAAAGATGCTCAACATCCTTGGCCATTGGGGAAATGAGTGGGAAGACACCACTTCACACACACTAGGAGAGCTAAGATTAAAGAGACTGACCATACTAAGTGCTGGCGAGGATGTGGAGCAACTGGAAATCTCATACATGGCAGGTGGGAATGTAAAACAGTGCAGCCACTTTGGAAGACAGTTTGGCAGTTTCTTAAAAAGTTAAACAAAAGTTAAGACAGTTTGGCACTTTCTTAAAAAGTTTTGTATGACCCAGACATTCCACTCAGGTATTTGCCCAAGAGAAATGAAAATATGTGTCCACACAAAGACATGGACACGGATGTTCATAGCAGCTTTGTTTGTAATAGCCCCAAACTAGAAACAGCAAACAAATGTCCATCAAAAGGTGAATGGGGACTTCCCTGGTAGTCCAGTGGTTAAGACTCCACGCTTCCAATGCAGGGGGCTGGGATTTGATCCCTGGTCGGGGAACTAATATCCTTCATGCTGTGCGGTGCGGCCAAAAAAAAATTGAATGAATAGTACTCAGCAATAAGAAGGAACAAACTATAATATGAATGAGCCTCAAATGCATCATGATGGGTGAAAAGAGCCATACAAAAAAGTATGCATATGGGATGATTCCATTCATATAAAATTCTAGAAAAGGCAAATTCACCCGTAATAACATCTGATCAGTGGGTGTTCGGGGAGAGAGAGAGACAGGTGTTGGGGTAGAAGGGATGGCAAAGAAGCAGAAGAAAACTTTGGGTGATGGATGTCTTCACCCTCCTGATTGTGGTGATGGTTTCATGGGTCTATATACATGTCACAACTTATCCAATTGTATACTTTAAATCTGTGCAGTTTATTGTATGTCAATAGTATTTCAATAAAGCTGTAAAAAAAACTTAAGAAAAAAAACTCGATAAAAATTGGGCAAGAGATTTGAACAGACAGTTCACCAAAGAGAATAGATGTATGACAAGTAATCACATGAAATACACATTAAATCCACGATAAAATGCCACTGCAGTATCTGTTATAGGCCGAATTGTGACACCCCCCGACCCCCATTCTAGGAGTTGGAGTCTTTAAAGAAGTGATTAAATTCAAATGAACTCTTTAAGGTGGACCCTAATCCAGTATGATTAGTGTCCTTATAAAAGAGAAGATTAGAACACAGACATACACAGAGAAAAGACCATGTGAGGACACAGGGAGAAGATGGCCATCTACAGGCAATGGAGAGAGGTCTCAGAAGAAACCAGATGTGCTGCTGACACCTTGATCTCGCACTTCCAGTCACCAGAACTGTCAGAAAATAAATTTCTGTTGTTGAAGCCACCCAGTCTGTAGTGTTTTGTTACGGCAGCCCTAGCAAACGAATATAATACCATTTAGAGTGAGTAAAATAAAAATAACTAAAAATGCCAGGTGCTGGTAAGGATTTGGAGCAACTGGAATGCTCATGCACTGCTAGTGGAAAAGAGTTGGGTCGTTTCATATAAAATTTAACATCACTGACCATATAATGCAGCAATCCCATTTCTAAGTGAAGCACAAACACATGTTTGCACAAGAAATGTTTATAGTGGCTGGTTTTGGTAATCACCAAAAACCAGAAACATCCCAAATGCCCATCAGCTGGTGAGTGGATGAACATCATACAATGATCCCATCACACAATGGAATACTACTCAGAGAAGAAAAGGAATGAATTTTTGACACACACAGCAGTGTGAATGAATTTCAAAAGAAGCCAGACTCTGGTTACATCCTGTGTGCTCCCTTTATAGGATGTTATAGGAAAGGCAAAAATTATGGAGACAGAACACAGATCAGTGGGTACTAGGAGTGGGAGGAGAGATTGTCTTCAAAGGGGCCAGGGGAATTTCAAGAGGAGAGGGCAGCAGAACTGTTCTGTATCTTGATCGTGGTCAAAACTTACAGAACTGTATGCTGAGAATTCTACCTTAATCAAAAGAAAAGGAAAACCAGAATAGGCTCTGAAGCTTCTCAGACCTGTTCCTATCCTGTCTTTTCACCTTCGAGGTGTGTGGCATTGGGCGAGTAACCCCCCTTCTCCGAGCCTCACTTTCCTCCTAGGACGCCCAGCAGGAGCGTCTGGAGTTGGATTACAAAGACAGCTCTGTAAGAGTGCACAGAATGCTTCTGCTTGCACTCATCTGGCACCTGGTGGGTGTTGGCAATAAGCTGGCTCCCTGCCTTCCAGCACAAATGTTCTGGGATCTCATTTTATGAGAGAACAGATTGTATCAAAATAGCCTCCCAGCCTATTTTGGGAAGGGGGTGGGCAAGCCACTGGCTGGTTGGGGGATGACTGGCAGGGCAGGCTGACCCTGCCATCCCATGTAGGTGTGAGAACTCTGATGGCCAGCTCTCAAGTCCAGCCTAATTTTAGATGCAGGTGTCACGCTCAATAGCTTCTTTGGTCTTGAGTTGAGAGAAAGGTTCTTTGTTATTGTTATTGTTATTATTGTAAAATACACAACATGGTTCTATTATTATTGTTATTATTGTAAAATACGCAACATAAAATTTGCCATCTTAACCATTACTAAGTGCACAGTTCAGTGGCATTAAGTACATTCACATTGTTGTGCAACCATCACCACCATTCATCTCCAGAACTTGTCCATCTTCTCAAACTGAAACTCTATCCTCATCAAACACTAACTTCCCATTTCCCCTCCCCCAGCCCTTGGCACCCACCATTCTACTTCCTTTCTCTAAGACTTTGACTATTCTAGGGACTTCACATTACTGGGATCATACAGTAACTGTCCTTTTGTGACTGGAGTATTTTACTCATCATAATGTCCTCAAGGTTCATCCATGTGGTAGCATGGGTCAGAATTTCCTTCCTTTTTAAGGGTAAATATTATTACTTTATATGGATATACCACATTTTATTTATGCATTCATCCATAGATGAAAACATGGGTTGCTTCTACCTTTTGGCTATTTTGCAAAATGCTGCTGGATCATGGGCGTACAAATACCTCTTTGAGACCCTGCTTTTAGTTAAGAGGAAGATTGTTGTGGTGAAAAGGATGGGGTAGATGCAGAGCCACTGGGTGCCAGGGTCTAGTCCTACAGAGAAAGAGAACAGTGACCACATTCCGAGGGCTTTCTTTCTTGGTGCCACACCCTTTAATGAGCACTGTACATGCCTTATTTTCCTTGTCATTGCAACAATCCAAGGTGGGTGTATGAATTTCCTGTGGCTATGGTAATAAATTACCATGAACTTGGTCACTTAAAACAAGAGGAATTAATTCTCTCACAGTTCTGGGGGCCAGATGTCTGAAATCTAGGTGTGGGCAGGGCTGTGCTCTCTCTGAAGGCTCTAGGGGAGGATCCTTCTTTGTCTCTTCCAGCTTCTGGTGGTTCCAAGCATTCCTTGATTTGTTGCTGCCATCACTCCAATCTCTGCCCTCATCTTCACATGACCTTCTCTCTCTGTCTCTTTCCCTTTCTTTTATAAGGACACTTGTCATTGGATTTAGAGCCCACTCTAAATCAAGGATGATCTTATCTCAAGATCCTTACTGCAAAGACTCTTATTCCAAATACGATCACATTCACAGGTTCTGGGTAGACATTTATTTGGGGGGGGGTGGTTACAATTCAACCCATTATGGTGGGAAACTGTTATTCCCACTGGACTGATGGGGAAACTGAGGCTCGGAGAGGGGAAGGAACTGACACAAGATACTTCTGCTGTTCCAGCCCTAGAACCAGCCATTTCTCCAAGGAGCCCTGGTTCTTTTGTTGGAGAATGGTATTTAGAAACTAAAACCTGTGCATGAGGTGTGCTCATTGCTACTGGGATATCATTGCTTCTAGTTCCAGCTCAGCAGTTGATGACCAACCATCCTAGGGTTTCCCAGAATGTGGGCATTTCAGTGTTAAAACTGGGATAGTCTCAGGCAAACTGAGACAGTTAGTCACCATGTCCAGAGGTCAGAGCTTTGAAATACACGTATGAATATGACACACACATCCATACAGGCACACCTAAGAAATATTGCAGGTTCAGTTCCAGACCACCACAATGAAGTGAATATCACAATAAAGTGAGTCACATGAAATTTTTGATTTCCCAGTGTATATAAAAGTTACACTATACTGAGGTCTATTAAGTGTGCAATAGCATTATGTCTAAAAATTGTACATCTCAATTTAAAAATACATATTTGCCAAAAAAAGCAAACCATCATCTAAGCCTTCAGTGAGCCATAATCTTTTTGCTGGTGGAGGGTCTTGCCTCAGCGTTGATGGCTGCTGACTGATCAGGTTGATGATTACCAAAAGTTGGGGTGGCTATGGCAATTTCTTAAGACAACAATGAAGTTTGCCGTATTTATTGACTCTTTCTTTCATGACCAATTTCTCTGTGGCATGTGATGCTTTTTGACAGCATTTGACCTACAGTAGAACTTCTTTCAGAATTGGAATCAATCTTCTCAAACCCTGCCACTGCTTTATCAACTAAGTTTATGTAACATTTAAAATCCTTTGTTGTCATTTCAATGATCTTCACAGTATCTTCACCAGGAGTAGATTCCATTTCAAGAAACAACTTTCTCTGCTCATCCATAGGAAGCAATCCTCATTCATTAAAGTTCTATCATGATATTGCAGTAATTCAGTAACATCTTCAGGCTCCACTTCTAATTCTAGTTCTCTTACTATTTCCGCCACACCTGCAGTTACTTCCTCCACTTGAGTCTTGAACCCCTCAAGTCATCTATGAGGGTTGGAATCAACTTCTTCCAAACTCCTGTTAATGTTGATATTTTGACCTCTTCCTACAAATCACAAATGTTCTTAATGGCATCTAGAATGGTGGCGAATCCTTTCTAGAAGATTTTAAATTTACTTTGCCCAGATCCATCAGAGGAATAACTATCTATGGTGGCCATAGCCTTACAAAATGTATTTCTTAACATAAGACTTGAAAGTCAAAATTACTCCTTGATCCATGGGTTGCAGAATGGATGTTGTGTTAGCAGGCATGAAAACAACATGAATCTCATTGTACATCTCCATCAGAGCTCATGGGTGACCAGGTGTATAGTCAATGAGCAGTAATATTTTGAGAGGGACCTTTTTTTTCTGAGCAGTAGGTCTCAACAGTGGGCTTAAAATATCCAGTAAACCATGTTGTAAACAGGTGTGTTATCATCCAGGCT
Organism: Balaenoptera ricei; assembly: GCF_028023285.1. Lineage (NCBI taxonomy): Eukaryota > Metazoa > Chordata > Mammalia > Artiodactyla > Balaenopteridae > Balaenoptera > Balaenoptera ricei. Next base: position 171,137,850 of record NC_082641.1, on the reverse strand, counting down.
TTGTTGTTCCATTTATAGAGCACAGGCAGAGTAGATTTAGCATGATTCTTAAGGGCCCTAGGATTTTCAGAATGGTAAATGAGCATTGGCTTCAACTTAAAGTCACCAGCTGCATTAACCTCTAATAAGAGTCAGACTGTTCTTTGAATCTTTGAAGTCAGGCATTGACTTCTGTTCTCTAGCTATAGGAAGTCCTAGATGGCATCTTCTTCCAATATAAGGATATTTGGTCTACACTGAAAATCTGGCATGTAGTGTAGTCACCTTCGTTAATTATCTTAGCTAGATTTTCTGGATAACTTGTTGCTTCACCGTATACTTTTATGTTATGGAGCTGGCTTCTTTCCTTAAACCTCATGAACCAACCTCTGCTTGCTTCAAACTTTTCTTCTGCAACTTCCTCACCTCTCTCAGCCTTCATAGGATTTAAGAAAGTCAGGGCCTTGTCCTGGATTAGGCTTTGGCTTAACGGAATATTGTGGCTGGTTTGATCTACCCAGACCACTAAAATTTTCTCTGTATCAGCAATAAGGCTGTTTCACTTTCTTATCATTCATGTGTTCACTGGAGTAACACTGTTAATTTCCTCCAAGAACTTTTCCTTTGCATTTACAACTTGGCTGTTTGGCATAAGAGGCTTAGCTTTTGGCCTATCTCAGCTTTTGATATGTCTAAGCTTAGTCATTTCTAGCTTTTGAGCTAAAGTGAGACACGTGACTCTTCCTTTCACTTCAACACTTAGAGGCCCTTGTAGGATTATTTTTTATTTTTTATTTTTTTTACCTGGTAGGATTATTAACTGGCCTAATTTCAATATTGTTGTGTCTCAGAGAATAGGGAGGCTGAGGAGAGGGAGAGAGATGGGGGAATGGCCAGTCAATGGAGCAGTCAGAACATACACAACATTTATCAATTAAGTTCGCCATCTTACATGGGCATGCGGTTCATGGCACCCAAAACAATTACAGCAGTACCGTCAGAGATCACTGATCATAGATCACCGTGAAAAATATAATAATAATGAAAAAGTTTGAAATATTACAAGAATTACCAAAATGTGACAGAGACATGAAGTGAGCAAATGCTGTTGTTAAAATGGTGCTGATAAACTTGCTCTACACAAGGTTGCCACAAATCTTCAATTTGTAAAAAATGCTCAGCAACACAGGGTATGTTGTAGTCTTCTCCAGTAGGGAGAAATCTGCAATGTCTTTTCTTTTAACCATTAAGTGATGCCTCTTCCTACTCTCCACCTAAGAAAGGGAACGAGGAAGCAAAAGAATATTTATCAAGCAAACTACTGTACATTAGGTATTTGCATCTCTTACAGATGTTAGCCATAGGAGGCCACAGAGCTGGTGACATGAGCAGGGGCTCAGTCTCAGGTAAACTTATTAAAAATGTGACCTGGAGGGCTTCCCTGGTGGCTCAGTGGTTGAGAGTCTGCCTGCCAATGCTGGGGACACGGGTTCGAGCCCTGGTGTGGGAGGATCCCATGTGTCGCGGAGCGACTGGGCCCGTGAGCCACAACTACTGAGCCTGCGCGTCTGGAACCTGTGCTCCCCAACAAGAGAGGCCACGATAGTGAGAGGCCCAAGCACCGCGATGAAGAGTGGCCCCCATTTGCCACAACTAGAGAAAGCCCTCGCACAGAAACGAAGACCCAACACAGCCATAAATAAATAAATAAATAAAATTAAAAAAAAAAAAGAAAATATCCATCTAGTTGGCAATACAATCTTTAAAAAAAAAAAAAGTGACCTGGAGCAGGTGACTTTACCTCTTGAAATTCAAGCATCTTGCCTCTACAATGGGTTATTTCAAGGATTAACTAAGAGCAGTGAGGCTGTGGTCTCATCTTGAGGCTTGACTGGGGAAGAATCTGCTTTCCAAGTTCACATGGTTGTTGGCAGAGTTTTGATTCTTGTGGCCTGTTGAACTGAGGACTCAGTTTTTTACGGGCTGTTGGCAGGAAGTTGCCTTCAATTTCTTGCCATGGGGGCCTCTTCAACACGGCAAATTCATCAAAGCCCGCAAGAAATATCTTTCCTGTTAGCAAAATGGAAGTCACAGTTTTGTTTTGTTTTTTAAAGTGAGGTGAAATTCACATAACATAAAACTAACCTTTTTAAAGTGAGCAATTCAGTGGCACTTAGTACATTCATAATGTTGTATAACTATCACTTCTATTTAGTTGAAAGACATTTTCATCACCCCAAAAGGAAACCCCATGCCCAGTAGCAGTCATTCCTCATACCCGCTTCTGCAGCTCCAGGCAACCACAAATCTGTTTTCTGTCTCAATGGATTTGCCTATTCTGGACATTTCATACAAATGGAATCATACAGTACGTGACCTTTTGTGTCTGGCTTCTTTCACTTAGCATAATGTTTTTATAATGGTTTTGAGCTTCATCCACTTTGTAACATATAGTGAAACTTTATTCCTTTTTACGGCTACATAATATTCCACATGTTGTTTCTCATTCATCCATTGATGGACATTTGGGTTGTTTCCACCCTTTGGCTATTGTAGATAGTGCTGCTATAAACATTTGTTTGAATACCTGTTTTCATATCTTTGGGTTATATACCTTAGAGTGGAATTTCTGGGTCATATATTTTTTACAACCTAATCTTGGAAGTGACATTTCATCACTTCTCATCCCCATTTCAAGTGTACAATTTAATCAGTTTTGCAAAATGAATATGCCCACATAATCACCACCATAATTAAGATATGGAACATTTTCATCACCTACAAAGTTTTATTCTGTATTCTTTTGGATATATGCCAAGAAGCAGAATTTCTGGATCATATGGTAATTCTATATTTAATTTTTTGAGGAATCACATTCAATCAGTTGTTGATTTATGTTCATTCAAAGCAAATTCCAAGTACCCTACAATCAAGGGTAGGGATTATACAAAGCTGTGGGCACCAGGTGCAGGGACCCACAGGGGCCCCATTAGAAGCTGCCCACTATTTCTCATAAGCAAATCCAGACCACAGTTGCAGCTAGAAATTTCTATTAAGCACTCAAAACATGCCAAGCACATAAGCAGGTATTTTCTAAACAGTATGTCTTTGAAGTGGGTTGTTACACTCTAAGGGAAAAAATTTAGGCTCAGTGGCCAAGTGACTCGACATCAGTCACACAGAGCTGACAGTGGGGCAGAATTGAAATCCATACCTATCTCATTCCAAGAGATAGGCTTCTTCCTTTACGCCTCACTTCTCTGGTTTTCTTTAAGGAAGCATAAGATACACATGTGGGAAGAGTTTGGCAGAGTCTCTGACGCTGAGCAGGTGTTTAGCAAAGGTAAGACCATCATCCAAAGGTTACCACAGACGTGGGCGGTTATAACTGTGTTTACTTTGCACTTTCTGATTGGTACCTGCCTGGAGGCATCTGGGAAAAGTCCTAGCTTAATCAGAGGAGGATACCAGCACCTAACTGAGCCCATAGAAGCCAGCTGAGAGGTCAAAGTGAAGGCACCAAGACAGGATGTTGGCAAGCCTGAGACTGAGTTCTGAGAGTGAGTGCTTCTCACCTCCTTATTGATCCCGGGCGAATTCCTCCTTATTAAATGAAAATGGTGGACCCGGGCGAATTCCTCCTTATTAAATGAAAATGCTGGACCCAGACGAATTCCTCCTTATTAAATGAAAATGTTGGACCAGGTCAAGGGTAGGTAAACTATAGCACATAGGCCAAATCCGGCCCACTGCCTGTGTTTGTCAATAAACTTTTATTGGCACAGAGCCACGCTCATTTGTTTACACATTGTTATGGCCCCTCTCAAGCTATAACAGCAGAGTGGAGTCATTTCAACAGAGACTGGCCTGTGCAGCTGAAAATATTGACTGTCTAGCCTTTTGAAGGAAAAGTTTGCCAGCCCTGGACTGGAAGATTTTTAAGACTCTTAACTCTAAAAATATGATAATTAATGGAAGAAATGAACAGTACAATTAACTAGGTAAAACCAAGGTAGTCGTATCAAACTCTGTGCCACTCCACAAATGGGCATCTTACCATCCCTCAAGTATCCACGTTTCCTCATAAAAACCAACCATAATTAGGTATCTTAGGTCAGGCTGCCATAACAAATTACCACAGACTGGGCTCTTTAAACAACGTTTATTTCTCACAGTTCTGGAGGCTGGGAAGTCCAAGATCAAGTTGTCAGCAGATCCAGTGTCTGGTGAGGGCTCTCTTCCTGGTTTGTGAATAGCTGTCTTCTCTTCATATCTTCACATGGCAGAGAGCAGAGAGAGATCCACCCACCATGTCCTCTGCCTGCCTCTTGTTTGTAGAAAAACCTTAGCCTCCTAGGCCTTCCCCAAGTTCCAAAGAATAAATTTAGAGAAGCGAGAAAGTGCAGATCCAAAGAAAAACAGTCAAGCAAGACAAAATAATAATAGTTTAGCCATTAAACAAAATCAAAGACCTTTAGTTCCTCCTCAAGGGCTATAGATAATATTCTGAGCCATATTCTTGAGCTATTTTGCAGATGCTGAAAACCCAATTCAGGTGGAAGAAGTTAACTGTATGTTGACCACAAACACATAGATCCCAGACCAGTTGGAACCAGAAGGTTGATGATATTGACTCCTGATTACCTCACCACCAGCCAATCAGAAGAATGTTTGTGAACTGATCATGCACCTTGCAAGCCTCTCCCTCATCCTGTCCTTAAAAACCTTTCCCTGAAAGCCATCAGGGATTTGGGGTCTTTCGAGCATTAGTTGCCTGGACTCCTCGTTTTGTGCCTGCAATAAATGCTGTACTTTCCTTTAACACAACCTGTTGTCAGTAGATTGACTTTACTGTGTGCTGGTGAGCGTACTTAAGCTTGGTTTGGTAACAAAACCGTCACACAAATGAAGAGAATGATGAACATGAGATGCAAGTTCATGGCTGGGAACATGACTGGGTGGGGTGCCGAGATGCAAGATCATGGCTGGGAACAACTGGGTGAGGTGCAGGGAACTTTCAAGTATTGGAAATGTTCTATTTTTTAAGCTAGTTTAGGGTTGCCTGATTTTGTACAACCCTAGAGCTAAGAACGGATTTTACATTTGTTTAATGATTGGGGGGAAAAGAGAGGACAATTGTGTCATGACATGAAAATTATATGAAATTCGAATCACGTGTGTCCAGAAATAAAGTCTTGTGTGTGTGTGTGTGTGTGTGTGTGTGTGTGTATTCATTATTTATTTATTTATTTATTTAACATCTTTATTGGAGTATAATTGCTTTACAATGGTGTCTTAGTTTCTGCTGTATAACAAAGTGAATCAGCTATACATATACATATATCCCCATATCTCCTCCTTGCGTCTCCCTCCCACCCTCCCTATCCCACCCTTCTAGGTGGTCACAAAGCACTGAGATGATCTCCCTGTACTGTGCAGCTGCTTCCCACTAGCTATCTATTTTTGGTAGTATATATAAGTCCATGCCACTCTCTCACTTTGGCCCAGCTTATCCTTCCCCCTCCCCATGTTCTCAAGTCCATTCTCTACATCTGCGTCTTTATTCCTGTCCTGCCCCTAGGTTCTTCAGAACCATTTTTATTTTTAGATTCCATATATATGTGTTAGCATACAGTATTTGTTTTTCTCTTTCTGACTTACTTCACTCTGTATGACAGACTCTAAGTCCATCCACCTCACTACAAATAACTCAATTCTGTTTGTTTTTATGGCTGAGTAATATTCCATTGTATATATGTGTCACATATTCTTTATCCATTCATCTGTCGATGGACACTTAGGTTGCTTCCATGCAGAAATAAAGTCTTATCAGCACACATTCATGCCCATCTGTTTATGTATTGTCTATGGCTGCTTTCAAGCAACAAAGATAGAGCTGAATAGTTGAGCCATAGACCATCTAACCTGCAAAGCTGAAAATATTTACCATCTGGACTTTAATAGAAAAAGTGTCTATTTTGTTACTTCTCATGGCTTATATCTAAATTTGTTATATCTTACGTCTAATATTGAGCCTCTCCAAACTATGCAATTCTTAGAACATGCCACGCTCTCTCTCACCCCAGAGCATTTGCACATGCCATCCTCAAGGGGAGAATCCTTCTTTGCTTATTCTAGCTTCTGGTGGCTCCAGGCATTCCTCAGCTGGGGCTGCCTCACTCCAATCCCTGTCTCTATCACCACGTAGACTTCTCCTCTGTGTCTATGTCTTCTCCTCTTCTGTCTTTCATAAAGGCACTTGTCATTGGATTTAGGGCCCATCCGGGTAATCCAGGATGATCTCATCTTGAGATCCTTAACTTAATTACATCTGCAAAGACTCTTTTGCCAACTAAGGTCACATTCACATGCTGGCAGTTAGAGCATGAATATGTTTTTGGCAGCCCCCATTCAACTCACTAGGCTTGGCTACATTAAAATCTATTGATCTGGGACTTCTCTGGTGGCGCAGTGGATAAGACTCCGTGTTCCCAATGCAGGGAGCCCAGGTTCGATCCCTGGTCAGGGAACTAGATCCCTCATGCATGTCGCAACTAAGAGTTTGCATGCCACAACTAAGGAGCCCACCTGCTGCAGCTAAGACCTGGCACAACTAAATAAAATAAAATAAAATCTATTGATCTGCCTTGTGCTCTGAATGCCATCTCCTGTGATGATTGTAACATCGATCATTTGGCAAGTATTGGTTCCCTGGGTTATGCAGAGGTTGTCACATTTTACTGTTCAATATCAGAAAGCTACATTTGTTAATATCACCACCATTCTGTCTCATGAGAAAAGCCTTTTAAAAGTGTCAGAGGGCTTCCCTGATGGCGCAGTGGTTAAGAATCCACATGCCAATGCAGGGGACACGGATTCGAGCCCTGGTCCAGGAAGATCTCACATGCCGCAGAGCAGCTAAGCCACAATTACTGAAGCCCGCGCGCCTAGAGCCCGTGCTCCGCAGCAAGAGAAGCCACTGCAATGAGAAGCCCGCGCACCGCAATGAAGAGTAGCCCTTGCTCGCCGCAACTAGAGAAAGCCCGCGCGCAGCAATGAAGACCCAATGCAGCCAAAAATAAATAAATAAAAATTTAAAAAACGTGTCAGAAAGTGGTCACACAGTGGCAGACATGGGATTTCCAAAATTTTGATTTTCCTTTGAAAGCTTAAATCTTATGTTGGCAACAGAACTGTGTTGTTTTCCTTGAAGTAACAGGCTCCTTTTGTTTGTTTTTGAGAAAACGTCTGCCAAACAGCCAAGTCTGAATCATAGTTTGTCAGATATTTCAAATAAAAATGGTGTTCCCTGAAAAAAGATGCCAGTTGGACTCGAAAATTTGTTCTAGTGCTTTTTTTAGAGATGACCACTGAACTTAATGCTCATTAGGAGGGCTTTATGTGTATTTCCCAGATGCTGGAAAAGGCAAAGAAGGATCCTCCCCTGGAGCCTTGGGAGGAAGTATGGCCCTGCTAATGCCTTGATTTTGATCTTCCGTCCTCCAGAACCCTGAGAGAATAAATCTGTGTTGTTCTAAGCCCCCCAGTTTGTGGTGCTTTGTCACGGCAGCCCCAAGACACTATCCATCACCCAAATATCCTGAGTAGAGACTGATACATGCGTACAATGGAATACTGCCCAACGATGAAAAAGAGAGAGCTTTTGATACATGTGACAATATGTACGACTCTGAAAGGCATTATGCTGAGTGAAAAGAAGCCTCAGAAAGTTACCTACCGTATGATTCCATTCATGTGACATTCTGCAGAAGAAGAACTTACCTTGACAGAGAAATGGGGAGGTGCCAGGGGTTGGGGAGGGATGTCCAATGGGACAGCCTAAGGGAGTTTTGAGGGCTGATAAAGCTCTTCGGGTCAGCATCCTGATTGTGGCGGCGGTTACACGAATTGCGCACGCGCTAAAATCTGCTACCCCTCACATCAAAAAGAAGAGTAAATTTTATCGTATGTGAATTATAAAATAACATGAGAAAGTGAATGAGGGGGAAAAACATACTCAAGAGTTGAAATTTTTAAAAATTAGTAATTTATACTGTTTCACCAAGCTTCAGTAATAACATCAAGTGACACTGGCTCCCCCGCCCCACCCCACTTTTTGCTTTTTCTGCACATGCGCTGTGGTGAACAGTACCACGACTCCTTGTACACTGTGTGCTGTTGTCTTGATTCCTGCTAAGGCACCAGCAGGATGCTAGTATACCGTCAGGGCAGATGCCGACCCAGAGAAGAAGGCAAATGACGTAGTATTAATGTCATGGTCAGCGGCTTGACCTTGTAGATCCTGGAAAGGATTTCGGGAACCACATGGGTGCGCTGAGCAAATTTGGAGAAGCGGTTTCTAGCACGTGGGAGGCACGATGACCTTCCTATTTTGCAGGTGAGGAACTAACATTCAGAGAGGTGAATTCGCTTATCCGAGAAGGACAGGAAGAGGCTTAAACACTGGTCTGCCAGACACAGAGCAGGTGCATCTGTCCAGGGAGCTGAACCGTCCAGCACTTGCAAAACTCAGGAGGCATCAAATAACTTAGGACATCTAAATTATATTGAATATATAATTTTAAATTTAATATCGTTAGTATAACAGTATACTATGATATAGCATAAGTAAATTAATATATTATATGTAATATGATTTCATATGTACTGTAAAATAGCACATAGTACGTTAATGTACTATATGTCATTTACTTTACTATGTACTGTAACAGCATATAGTAAATTAATATACTATATATAATTTGATTTATTATGTACTATAATAGCATATGATAAATTAATATAGTATCAATATATGTCATTTAATTTTCTATGTGCTATCATACAGCATACAAAAATATATGTGATTTAATTTACTATATACTATAACATAACATATAGTAATTTACATTAATTTAATGTGCTATATATAATTTACTATACTATATACATTGTCATATATAATGTGCTATATAGAGAGAATAATATATACATATATTTCTAAAAATAATGTAAACTCATTACAGAACATTTGGAGAAAGAACAATAATCCCCAATTCCAGCTGTGGGTTGTATTTTGGTCTATTTCTTGTCATTTTTCTCCCTTGTACTTCTAGCTGTTTTTTTTTTTTAACATAATATCCTCCAAATCCTACCTCCACTTCTGGACCTGGCTCTTTTCACCTAATATGTTATCCTAAGACATTGTCCACGATGCTACACTGTGGCACTGTCCAGTTTGGTAGCTGGTGGCCATTTAAATTTAAATGGATGACACTTGCATAAAATTGACAATTCCCTTTCTCGGTGGAACTAACCCTGTTTCAAGCACTCAGTCGTCATGTGTGGTTGGTGGCTGCCTGTATTGGGCAGCACAGACAGAGAACATTTCCATCATCATGGAAAGTTCTATGGGGGCAGCACTGCTCCAGCTTTCTAACCAGCATTTTAAAACAAAGGTGATCTCTGTGATACATGCACATGATAAAAGATGCAAAGACTCCAAAATGTGAGCAGTGTTCCTAAGTCTCCTCCCCATCCCCAACTTCTGTCTCCCTCCCCCAGACACCACCATGCCCCCTTGCTCTCCCCCCTTTAAAAATATTCTTTCCCTATGTGAGCATGTATACATATATGTGTCCCCATCTTCTCTTTTTAAAATACCTGCTGTTTTGCATCTTGTTTTTTCCACTATGTATATTGGAAATTGTTCCTTATTAGAACTCCAGAGCTCCATCTGAAAGCTCTAGGGGAGGATGCTTCCTTTCCTCTTCCTGCTTTGGGGGCCTCCAGGTGTTTCTTGGCTTGTGGCCACATCACTCCAATCTCTGCCTCTGTCTTCACATGGCCTTCTTCTCTTTCTTCCTCCCAAATCCCACTCTGCCTTTCTCTGAAAAGAACACTTATTGGATTTAGAGCCCATCTTAATATCCAGGATGATCTCTTCTCAAGATTCTTAAGTTAGTTACATCTGCAAAGACCCTTTTACCAGTTATGGTCACAGTCACAGGTCCCAGGGGTGAGGACATGGACATACACTTTGGGAGGGCCACCATTCAGCCCTCTACCATGGGTCTGTGGGACATACAGCAGTGATGAGCTCAAGGAGACAAATTGGGTCTTCTTCTAAGAAGACTGGATTTTTTTTTTTTTTAAACTTTGGGTTTATTTATTTATTTATGGCTGTGTTGGGTGTTCGTTTCTGTGTGAGGGCTTTCTCTAGTCGCGGCAAGTGGGGGCTACTCTTCATCGCAGTGCGCGGGCCTCTCACTGTCGCGGCCTCTCTTGTTGCGGAGCACAGGCTCCAGACGCGCAGGCTCAGTAATTGTGGCTCACGGGCCTAGTTGCTCCGCGGCATGTGGGATCTTCCCAGACCAGGACTCGAACCCGTGTCCCCTGCATTGGCAGGCAGATTCTCAACCACTGCGCCACCAGGGAAGCCCAAGAAGACTGGATTTTATTCTAAATGTAAGGGGAAGAGATTAGCCACCAGCTGGCTGAGAAGTGGAAAACAGACCTCAGGGGGTCAAGGTGGAGATGCGGAGATGAGTTGAGAGGTGATGGTGGAGCTTGGACTGGGTGGAGGGCTCCTGAGGTGACAGACTTGGGGTGACGGGGAGGAACTGAGAATGACTCTGGGTTTGGGGCCTGAACAACTGGGTGTATGGGTGACTGTTAATGAGATGCAGAAGGCTGGGAGACAATCAGATGGGCCAGGAGGGGGTGTTGGTCATCACCATGCTTTAGTAGAGTCTCAGAGAGGGAAGAGCTTGGCCAAAGTCACAGCACTAACTAAATTAACCCCCATGCCTGTCTCCTCCAAACCCATGTATGGTGGCTTGAATTGTGTTCCCTCAAAAAGATATTTGATTCAAGTTCTAATCCCTGGCACTTGTGACTATGACCTTATTTGGAAATAGGGTCTTTGCAGATGTTAATCAAGTTAAGAAGAGGTCATAACTGAATTAGGGTGGATGGTGTCCTTATAAGAAAAGGGAAATTTGGACACAGACACATAGGGAGAACATCATGTGACAATGAGGCAGAGGTTGGGTGATGCAGCCATGAGCCAAAGAACGCCTGGAGCCCCCAGGAGCTGGAAGAGACAAGGAAGGATCCTCCCCTAGAGCCTTCAGAAGGAGCTCGGTCCTGCTGACACCTTGATCTCAACTTCTGGCCTCTAGAATTGTAAAAGAATACATTTCTGTTGTTTTAAGCCACCTTGTTTGTTATAACATCCCCAGGAATCCAATCCACCTGACTGGCTCCACCATGATGTGACCTGGTATGCAGCAAGCTCCTTCTCAGTCTGCTCATGCTGCTATAACAAAATACAACAGACTGAGTGGCTTAAACAACAGACATTTATTTCTCACAGTGTAGAGGCTGGAATTCCAAGATCAAGGTGCTGGCAGATTTGGTGTCTGGTGAGACCCCAATTCCTGACTTGTAGACAGTTGCCTTTTTGCTGTGTCCTCACATGACCTTTCTTCTCGGGCTTCCACTTCTTATAAGGACACTAACCTTATCATGAGGGGCCCACCCCTTTGACCCAAACATCTAAACCTAATCACCTCCCAAAGGCTCCATCTCCAAATACGATCACTGAGATGGTTAATTTTGTGTGTCAACTTAATTGGTTTGAGGGATGTCCAGAGAGCTGGAGAAAGGGGGTGTGTCTACGAGGGTGTTTCCGGAAGAGATGAGCATTTGAATTGGTGAACTGAGTAAAGCAGATGGCCCTCTCCAACATAGGTGGGTCTTTCCAATCAGCTGAGGCCCTGAGTAGAGCAAAGAGATAGAGGAAGGGTAGATTTCCCCTCTCTGCTTGAGCTGAGATATCCATTTTCTCCTGCCCTTGGACATCAGCATTCTTGGGTAATTTGTTATGGTAGCCTCAGCAAACTAATACACCCATTGAACAAAATGCTAAGAGGACCCTCTCCCCAAACAATGACCCTGGAACAAAATTGCAACTAGATGAGTGAATGATAAGGCATCTTCTGTCTGGATGCAAGATGGGAACTTGTCAGTGGGCAGTCACACAATTTTCTTCACCAAACATTCTAGACTGTTTCCTGAAGGGATGCACTTCTTTCCAAACCCTATAAAGGCACAAGCTTCTGTTTGTGCATTTTTCAGATTTTTTTAAATTATAGAAGTAATACAATATGTATAAGTGAATCACTTTGCTGTACACTTGAAATTAACACAACATTGTAAATTAACTATACTTCAATAAATTTTTTAACATCTTTATTGGAGTAAAATTGCTTTACAATGTTATGTTAGTTTCTGCAGTATAACACAGTGAATCAGCTATACATATACATATACCCCCATATCTCCTCCCTCGTGTGTCTCCCTCCCACCCTCCCTATCCCACCCCTCTAGGTGGCCACAAAGCACCGAGCTAATCTCCCTGTGCTATGCAGCTGCTCCCACTAGCTGTCTATTTTACATTTGGTAGTATACATATGTCAATGCTACTCTGTCACTTCGTCCCAGCTTACCCTTCCCCCTCCCCGGGTCCTCAAGTCCATTCTCTACATCTGCGTCTTTATTCCTGTCCTGCCCCTAAGTTCATCAAAACCTTGGGTTTTTTTAGATTCCATGTATATGTGTTAGGATACGGTATTTGTTTCTCTCTTTCTGACTTACTTCACTCTGTATGACAGACTCAAGGTCCATCCACCTCCCTACAAAGAACTCAGTTTCATTTCTTTTTATGGCTGAGTAATATTCCATTGTATATATGTGCCACAAGTTCTTTATCCATTCATCTGTTGATGGACACTTACGTTGCTTCCATGTCCTGGCTATTGTAAATAGTGCTGCAATGAACATTGTGGTACATGACTCTTTTGAAATTATAGTTTTCTCAGGGTATATGCCTAGTAGTGGGATTGCTGGGTCATATGGTAGTTCTATTTTTAGTTTTTTAAGGAACCTCCATCCTGTTCTCCATAGTGGCTGTATCAATTTACATTTCTACCAACAGTGCAAGAGGGTTCCCTTTTCTCCATACCCTCTCCAGCGTTTACTCTTTGTAGATTTTTTGATGATGGCCATTCTGACCGATGTGACCTGATACCTCACTGTAGTTTTGATTTGCATTGCTCTAATGATTAGTGATGTTGAGCATCCTTTCATGTGTTTGTTGGCAATCTGTATATCTTCTTTGGAGAAATGTCTATTTAGGTCTTCTGCCCATTTTTGGATTGGGTTTTTGGTTATTTTGATATTGAGCTGCTTGTATATTTTGGAGATTAATCCTTTGTCAGTTGCCTCGTTTGCAAATATTTTCTCCCATTCTGAGGGTTGTCTTTTCATCTTGTTTATGGTTTCCTTTACTGTGCAAAAGCTTTTAAGTTTCATTAGGTCCCATTTGTTTATTTTCATTTTTATTTCCATTTCTCTAGGAGGTGGGTCAAAAAGGATCTTGCTGTGATTTATGTCATAGAGCATTCTGCCTAGGTTTTCCTCTAAGAGTTTTATAGTGTCTGGCCTTACATCTAGGTCTTTAATCCATTTTGAGTTTATTTTTGTGTATCGTGTTAGGAAGTGTTCTAGTTTCATTCTTTTACATGTAGCTGTCCAGTTTTCCCAGCACCACTTATTGAAGAGACTATCTTTTCTCCATTGTATATTCTTGCCTCCTTTATCAAAGGTAAAGTGACCATATGTGCGTGGGTTTATCTCTGGGCTTTCTATCCTGTTCCATTGATCTATATTTCTGTTTTTGTGCCATTACCATACTGTCTTGATGACTGTGACTTTGTGGTATAGTCTGAAGTCAGGGAGCCTGATTCCTCCAGCCCCGTTTTTGTTTCTCAAGTTTGCTTTGGCTATTCAGGGTCTTTTGTGTTTCCATACAAATTGTGAAACTTTTTGTTCTAGTTCTGTGAAAAATGCCACTGGTATTTTGATAGGGATTGCATTGAATCTGTAGATTGCTTTGGGTAGTATAGTCATTTTCACAATGTTGATTCTTCCAATCCAAGAACATGGTATATCTCTCCATCTATTTGTATCACCTTTAATTTCTTTCATCAATGTCTTATAGTTTTCTGCATACAGGTCTTTTGTCTCCTTAGGTAGGTTTATTCCTAGGTATTTTTTCTTTTTGTTGCAATGGTAAATGAGAGTGTTTCCTTAATTTCTCTTTCAGATTTTTCATCATTAGTGTATAGGAATGCAAGAGATTTCTGTGCATTAATTTTGTATCCTGCTACTTTACTAAATTCATTGATTAGCGCTAGTAGTTTTCTGGTAGCATCTTAAGGATTCTCTATGTATAGTATTATGTCATCTGCAAACAGTGACAGTTTTACTTCTTCTTTTCCGACTTGGATTCCTTTTATTTCTTTTTCTTCTCTGATTGCTGTGGCTAAAACCTCCAGAACTATGTTGAATAATAGTGGTGAGAGTGGGCAACCTTGTCTTCTTTCTGATCTTAGAGGAAATGGTTTCAGTTTTTCATCATTGAGAACGATGTTGGCTGTGGGTTTGTTATATATGCCCTTTATTATGTTGAGGTAGGTTCCATCTATGCCTACTTTCTAGAGAGTTTTTTTTTTTTATCATAAATGGGTGTTGAATTTTGTCAAAAGCTTTTTCTGCATCTATTGAGATGATCAAATTGTTTTTATCCTTCAATTTGTTAATATGGTGTATCACATTGATTGATTTGCATGTATTGAAGAATCCTTGCATTCCTGGGATAAACCCCACTTGTTCATGGTGTATGATCCTTTTAATGTGCTGTTGGATTCTGTTTGCTGAGTATTTTGTTGAGGATTTTTGCATCTATGTTCATCAGTGATATTGGCCTGTAGTTTTCTTTCTTTGTGACATCTTTGTCTGGTGTTGGTATCAGGGTGATGGTGGCCTCATAGAATGTGGGTAGTGTTCCTCCCTCTGCTATATTTTGGAAGAGTTTGAGAAGGATAGGTGTTAGCTCTTCTCTAAATGTTTGATAGAATTCTCCTGTGAAGCCATCTGGTCCTGGACTTTTGTTTGTTGGAAGATTTTTAATCACAGTTTCAATTTCAGTGCTGGTGATTGGTCTGTTTATATTTTCTATTTCTTCCTGGTTCAATCTCAGAAGGTTGTGCTTTTCTAAGAATTTGTCCATTCCTTCCAGGTTGTCCATTTTATTGGCATATAGTTGCTTGTAGCAATCTCTCATGATCCTTTGTATTTCTGCCATGTCAGTTGTTACTTCTCCTTTTTCATGTCTAATTCTATTGATTGGAGTCTTCTCCCTTTTTTTCTTGATGAGTCTGGCTAATGGTTTATCAATTTTGTTTATCTTCTCAAAGAACCAGCTTTTAGTTTTATTGATCTTTGCTGTCATTTCCTTCATTTCTTTTTCATTTATTTCTGATCTGATCTTTATGATTTCTTTCATTCTGCTAACTTTGGGGGTTTTTTTGTTCTTCTTTCTCTAATTGCTCTGGGTGTAAGGTTAGGTTGTTTATTTGAGATGTTTCTTGTTTTTTCAGGTAGAATTGTATTTCTATAAACTTCCCTCTTAGAACTGCTTTTGCTGCATCCCATAGGTTTTGGGTCATCGTGTTTTCATTGTCATTTGTTTCTATTTTTTGATTTCCTCTTTGATTTCTTCAGTGATCCCTTGGTTATTTAGCAGTATATTGTTTAGCCTCCATGTATTTGTATTTTTTACAGATTTTTTCCTGTAATTGATATCTAGTTTCATAGCGTTGTGGTCAGAAAAGATACTTGATACGATTTCAATTTTCTTAAATTTACCAAGGCTCGATTTGTGATGCAAGATATGATCTATTCTGGAGAGTGTTCCATGAGCACTTGAGAAGAAAGTGTACTCTGTTGTTTTGGGATGGAAAGTCCTATAAATATCAATTACTTCCATTTTGTTTAATGTATCATTTAAAGCTTGTTTTTCCTTATTTATTTTCATTTTGGATGATCTGTCCATTGGTGAAAGTGGGGTGCTAAATTCCCCTACTCTGATTGTGTTACTGTCGATTTCCCCTTTTATGGCTGTTAGCATTTACCTTATGTATTGAGGTACTCCTATGTTGGGTACATAAATATTTACAATTGTTATATCTTCTTCTTGGATTGATCCCTTGATCATTATGTAGTATCCTTCTTTGTCTCTTGTAATTGTCTTTATGTCTGATATGAGAATTGCTACTCCAGCTTTCTTTTGATTTCCATTTGCATGGAATATCTTTTTCCATCCCTTCACTTTCAGTCTTTATGTGTCCCTAGGTCTGAAGCGGGTCTCTTGTAGACAGCATATATATGGGTCTTGTTTTTGTATCCATTCAGCAGGTCTGTGTCTTTTGGTTGGGGCATTTAATCCATTTACGTTCAAGGTTATTATCGATATGTATGTTCCTATTACCATTTTCTTAATTGTTTTGGGTTTGTTTTTGTGGGTCTTTTTCTTCTCTTGTGTTTCCCACCTAGAGAAGTTTCTTTAGCATTTGTTGTAAAGCTGGTTTTGTGGTGCTGAATTCTCTTAGCTTTTCCTTGTCTGAAAAGATTTTGATTTCTCTGTTGAATCCGAATGAGATCCTTGCTGGGTAGACTAATCTTGGTTGTAGGTTTTTCTCTTTCAACACTTTAAGTATGTCCTGCCACTCCCTTCTGCCCTGCAGAGTTTCTGCTGAAAAATCAGCTGATAACCTTATGGGGATTCCTTTGTATGTTATTTTTTGTTTTTCCCTTGCTGCTTTTAATATTTTTTCTTTGAATTTAATTTTTGTTAGTTTGATTAATATGTGTCTTGGTGTGTTTCTCATGGGGTTTATCCTGTATGGGACTCTGTGCTTCCTGGCCTTAGGTGACTATTTCCTTTCCCATGTTAAGGAAGTTTTCCACTATAATCTCTTCAAATATTTTCTCAGACCCTTTCTTTTTCTCTTCTTCTTCTGGGACCCCTATAATTCGAATGTTGGTGCGTTTAGTGTTGTCCCAGAGGTCTCTGAGATTGTCTTCAATTCTTTTCATTCTTTTCTCTTTATTCTGCTCCTCAAAAATTATTTCCACTGTTTTGTCTTCCAGCTTACTTATTCGTTCTTCTGCCTCAGTTATTCTGTTATTGATTACTTCTAGTATTTTTCATTTCAGTTATTGTGTTGTTCATCTCTGTCTGTTCTTTAGTTCTTCTAGATCTTTGTTAAACATTTCTTGTATTTTCTCAATCCGTGCCTCCATTCTATTTCCAAGATTCTGGATCATCTTTACTATCATTACTCTGAATTCTTTTTCAGGTACATTGCCTATTTCCTCTTCATTTATTTGATCTGGTAGGTTTTTACCTTACTCCTTCATCTGTGACATATTTTTTTGCTGTCTCGTTTTTTTTTTTTCTTTGATGGGTGGGATTGTGTTCCTATCTTACTGGTTGTTTGGCCTGAGGCTTCCAACACTGGAGTTTGTAGGCCGTTGGGTAGAGCTGGGTCTTGGTGTCAAGATGAGGACCTCCAGGAGACCTCACTCTGAAGAATACTCCCTGGGGTCTGAGGTTCTCTATTAGTCCAGTGGTTTGGACTCAGAGCTCCCACTGCAGGAGCTTCGGCCCAACCCCCTGGCTCATGAACCAAGATCCCACAAGCCACATGGGTTGGCAAAATAAATAAATAAATAAATAAAAAGGAGAACAATAACAAAGAGTAAAAAATAAAATTAGACTAGGAAACTAACAGATATGTTAGAAAGAACATAAGAATAAAAATATAGCTGAAACAACAACTGGAAGGTAAAGTAGAGCCACAATAGTAAAAAAGAGGAGAAGGAAAAAAAAAAAAGGTGGAAAAGGCCTTGGCTGTGGAGGGTGGGGCTTAAGCAGGGGTGGGGTTTGGGCAGTGGGCAGGGCCTATGCTTAGGACCCACAGGGCTGGAAAAGGCCCTTGGGGGTGTGTATGGCGGGCTTAGGCTCAATGGAACAGAAGGGGCCCAGGCGAGCCTCTGGTCTCAGAGGGTGGGGCATGCCGCCTGGGAGCGCAGCAGGCTTCCAAAGCCAAGTGAGCAGGGCAAACGGCCCCCACTCCTCTACCACGGTCCTGGAGGGCCCCTCCCGCCTGCCTCTTCTGTTCTCCCCCACCTCCCTCCTATGACCCCAGGACCAACGCAGCCTGGAAGGGGCCTCTGAGGGCGTAGGACCCGGCCCGAGAGCCGGGCAGACTTCCCCTGCCAATTGGGCAGGAGAAACACTCCACGCACTACCCACTGATCCAAGCCTCTGAGGGTCCCTCCAGGAGTGGGAACCCCCCTCGCCCTCAGGGGCGCTGGTCCTGTCCTCCACTTTTCCTCCCCCCTCTCTCCCCACACGTCCTACGGGTTCGCTTGGGGGTTCCTCCCATCTCCTTGGGCATTGAGGTCCCCCACCAGGGCCTGCAGGCACCCTAGTTCTGGGGAGACTGGAACTCCACGTCTTCCCACGCTGCCATCTTGACTCCCCCCCTCAATATTTTTTTCTATTTAAATCTGTTTTTTTAATTGAGGTAAACTTCACATATCAAAATTAATCATTTTGACACGTACAGTTTTGTGCATTAAGCATCAGTACATTCACAATGTTGTGCAACCATCACCTCTGTCTCGTTCCAGAACATTTCCATCACCCACAAAGGGAAACCCCCTGCTCATTATCAGTCACTCTCCATCCCCTCTCCCCCAGCTCCGCTAATCTCCTTTCTGTCTCTGTGAATTTGCCTGTTCCAGACGTTTTATATAAACTGAATAGTACACTATGTGACCTTTAGTGTCTGGCTTCTTTCACTCAGCGTAATGCTTCTGAGGTTCATCCGCTTTGTTATCATGTATCAGTGCTTCATTCCTGTCTATGGCTGAATAATATTCTGTTGTATGAATTTACCATATTTCGTTTATTCACCAGTTGATGGACATTTGGGTTGTTTTCACCTTTTGGCTATTGTGACTAGTGCTGCTACGAATACGTGTGTACAAGGATTTGTTTGAACATCTGTTTCAATTCTCTTGGGTATATACAGGAGTCGAATTGCCAGATCATATGGTAATTCTGTGTTTAACTTTTTTTTTTTTAATATTTATTTATTTATTTATTTAGTTGCACCAGGTCTTAGTTGCGGCAGGCTGTATCCTTAGTTGCAGCATGTGGGATCTAGTTCCCTGACCAGGGATGGAACCCAGGCCCCCTGCATTGGGAGCACGGAGTCATCCACTGCACCACCAGGGAAGTCCCATGTGTTTAACTTTTTAATGAAGTCAAGCTGTTCTCCACAGCGGCTACAGCATTTTACATTGTCACTAGGCAGAGCTCATGAGGGCTCCAATTTTCCCACATCCTCACTAACACTTGTTACTTTCTACTGTTTTGATGATATCTGTCCCAGTGGGTGTGAGGTGGTATCTCATTGTGGTTTTGATTTGCAAATAAATAATATTTTAAAGTAATTTTTAAAAAATGAAACTCAATGCAAACAAAAATCCATGATAACCAAAATCTTAATAAAAACAGGATCCTGCATTTGTATACTCATCTCACTCACCTCACTGTATTTTTTTTTTTTTTTTTTTTTTTTTGGCTGTGCTCCTCAGCTAGTGGGATCTTAATTCCCCAACCAGGATCAAACCTGGGTGCAGGGCAGTGAAAGTGCCAAGTCTTAACCACTGGACTGCCAGGGAACTCCCACTTCACTGTATTTTAAATTGTGATATTTAATTGAGGTGGAATTTTCTTCATTGATTTTGATTTTTTAAAAAATATTGCATTGAAATATTATTTATCCTTTTACAACAATAAAAAAATAAAAAAATATTATTTATCTCTACTGCTGTGTTGTTTTGGCGCCTCGCACCCCCCCCCCCAAATATTGCACCCCAGGCCAGCCAGCACCTCTCCTGCAACCCCCTCCTTCTCCGCACGGGGTCCAAGCTCACGAGCCAGGCCCAGCGATGGCCTCCAGGGGGCGCTGCTTCCCCACTCATGCTCAGCCCCGGAACCTCCTTCCAGGCTAAGAGCTTGATTCAGTTTTTTAACATCTCCTAGCCAAGATTCTTCTTCTGTAAGGTGGGAATGATAACATTAAGCTTACGGGATGGCAGAGGAGGTTTGGAAATCTCCTGTCTAGGGCTCAGCCCCTACTCAATACATAATGATAATCATGACTACTTCCTAAGAGCAAGATGTAAGAATATTTTACAGTTTTACTGCAGAGAATCGGAAACACAAAAGTAGGCAGAGTGGTAAAATGAGCCTCCAGCCCCAGCCCTGACCACCATTACCCTCTGGCCAACCGCACTCCATCCATTTCACCTTCTAAGATTATTATTTCAAAGCAAATCCCAGTCATTCTATAAATCTTATCATTCTGTAAATATTTTGTTCTGAGTCTCTAAAAGATAAAGACTTGGAAAAAAAAAAAAAAACTAACCACAATACCATTATCATGCTTTAAAAACTTTGGCAAGAATTCTTTAATACCGCAGATTCCGATGTAGCCAACAAATGGGGTTTGCCTCTCAGCTCTGTCATTTCCTTGCCAAGAGAACTTGGGCAAATTCTTGAATTTCTCTGAAGTTTATTTTCCTCATCAGGAAACCAGGGTAGCAAACTGAAGTCCCCAGGTCCCTGGGAATATTGGAGACAGTATGTGTATTAGCACCTGCAACTTCAGAGTCCCTCGAAATATAATAATATGACTATGCACAGATGTAGAAAACAAATTTACGGTTACCGGGGGGGGGGGAAGAGGTGTGGGGGAGGGATAAATTGGGAGATTGGGATTGACATATACACACACTACTATAGATAAAACATATAACTAATAAGACGTACTGTATAGCACAGGGAACTCTACTCATACTCTGTAATGACCTATATGGGAAAAGAATCTAAAAAAGAGTGGATGTGTGTATATGTATAACTGATTCACTTTGCTGTACAGCAGAAACTAACACAACATTGTAAATCAACTATACTCCAATAAAACATTTTTTTAAAAAGACAAAAAATAATTTCAAAAAATAAATAATATGACTATGGTGACATGAATATAGTAACACTGTATTCATGTGTTGCACGTGCCATACCTGAACTATCCTCCCCGGGTCCTTTCATGTCATTCACATTTTCATCTTGAAAGCCACCTCCTGAGAGGCTCTCCCTGATCATCCCGTTACTCAATGACCTCCCAAGTCACTCCCTATTTTAATTCTCTGCACAATACTCACCACCAGCTAAATTTTCTTCTTTGCTTGTTTACTGTTTGTCTCTCCTGCGAGAACATGACTTCCATGTCTGCCAAGGTCGGTGTGCAGTTCTCAACCAGGCATGGGGAGGTGGGGACTCTGCCCCCCAGGGGATACGTGAACACGTCGGGGACGTTTTTGGTTGTCGAGACTGGGAGGGGTGGGGCTACGGGCATCTAGTGGGTGGAGACCAGGGATGCTGTTGAATATCCCACAGTGCACAGGACGGCTCTGCAACAGAGTGATCTGGCCCCAAAGGTCAGCAGGGCCAAGGCTGAGAAGCTCTGTTCTAGAGACTTAGAGTCCATTAACACTTGCTGAAACACTGACATCGGAGCCTTTGATTCCTGACTCTGCTACTAGTTGCGTGGACCTGGTAGCAGTAAAAAATAGTAATTAATTACAGCCAACATTTCGCGGGTCTTTTGCATGAACCAGGCATGGTGCAAGCCTCACACTCTCTATAAGTGCATTTCATTCTCTTACCTACCCAGGAGGTGGTTGAGAAAACTTAAGCGCAGGGAGGCCAAGTGGCCTGCACAAGGGGCTTCATTTCTTTGGACCTCATTTCCTTCATTCGTGGGACGGGATCATGATGTCCACCTCTCGAGATTGTTGTGAGGACTGCCCTCCACAAAGGGCATCTGCTAGGATGAGTTCAGTAGCCCGGCACACAAGAGTTAATGACCAGTTCTGGCTAAGCGCCCAGCTAAGCCGGGGCTGGAGAGCCAAACAATTTCTTTCATTACCCCAGTTGCTGGGAGAATTGGCCGGGAGAGACCTGTGAAGTACCTAAGACAAAAGTTACTAGGATTGCTGGGGGCACGCCTTCCAAGCAGCGCCAAACCCAGAAAACTTACTTCTCCAGAAGATTCTAAATTGACCCTTCCACCACCAGCAGGAACCAAGAGGGAGGCTAGAGTCCCCAAGGAAAACCTCTGTCCTTCCTGGGGAATCCAGGCTTGCTTAGTTGTCTGCAGTGACAAACAGGAGTTGAGAAAGATGGATAATTGTGGATGAGCCTGCCGATGTGACATTTATTAACTCAGCACCTACTATGTTCCAGGCACACCGACCTTGGCAGACATGGAAGTCATGTTCTCACAGGAGAGACAAACAGTAAACAAGCAAAGAAGAAAATTCAGCTGGTGGTGAGTATTGTGCAGAGAATTACAATTGTGACTTGGGAGGTCATTGAGTAATGGGATGATCAGGGAGAGCCTCTCAGGAGGTGGCTTTCAAGCTGAAAATGTGAATGACATGAAAGAACTCGGGACAGATAGTTCAGGTATGGCACGTGCAAAGGCACTGAGACTGAAATAAATTGGCCAGTGTAGACCAGGGATTCTCAATCAGGCAAGATTCTGCCCCCGGTAGACATTGGCAATGTCTGCAGAGATTTTTGTCACAACTTGGTGTGTGTGTGTGTGTGTGTGTGTGTGTGCACATGTACATGTGTGTGTGTGTGTATGGGGGTGTCTGCTACTAGCATCCAGTGAGTCAAGGCCAGGATGCTCCTCAATATCTTACAATGCACAACATGGCCTCCACTCCGAAGAATGACCTGGTCCCAAATGTTAGCAGTGCTGAGATTGGAAAAGTCTGGGCTAGAGGAATAGAAAAAAAGCCTAGCATGTGTGTCAAGGTCAAAACCTTCCAATCCTCCTAGTCAGGAGGTGGTAACCAAGAGAACGTGGCCATGCACTGGAGTGAGGTCTGGTCCAAGGGGCCTACTGGGGACCCAGGGAAATGGGGGAAGGAACAGAGATTTAGGGGATGCAAATTCAAGGTCAGGAGACTTGTGAGGAGGGGCTAAGAGAAAGCCTAAACCAACATTGGAGTCCAGAGCTGGGGCTTGGGTGAGGTCAGCAGGGTGCACCTGAATCAGAGGGTCCAGTGGGTTGTGGGAAGGTGGCTGGATGGCCAGGCTGGCCTTGGGGGTTCCCTGGAGGACAGGGTCCCAGGCCAGCACTCGCTCACTGACTCTGCCCTTCCAGGCTAGTGAAAGTTCTCACTCTGAGCCTCAGTTTCCTTATCCATAAAATGGTGACAGTCAACTCAGTGTCACAATATTTATTGAGTCTGTGCAGCAAAGAATTAACTCAGCAGGCCTGGGTTGTCCACACTCTGAACATGAAAGATTTGGCCGTTGCCCAGGTCCTGGGAGGTGATCTCTAAGTCCTTGGAATGTCCTGCCTGATAAAAGTGTCTTGGTTTACTTGGGGACCTTGGGATATGCCAGATAATCTATGCTAACAATGTGACTTATAGTTGGGGACTTGGGCCAAGTAGTATCAGCTGGACCTCTGGAGGGGCTGGAAACTGAGGTCAGCCATGTCTATGTGACCAACACCCAGAGAAAACCCTGGACAACAAGGCTAAGGTAAGTTTCTGTGGTTGGCAGTACACCATGCATGTTGTCACACACCGTTGCTGTGAGATTAAAGGCTGCCCACATGACTCCACTGGGAGGGGACAATTGGAAGCTCAACACTGTTTTTTTCCTGGATGCTGCCTTATGCACCTCCTCTTCCTTTGGCTGTTTTCATCTGCATCTTTTTTTTTTTTTTTTTTTGGTGACTTTCTCAAAGAGGCCCTCATTAACTACCCAATCTCAAGTAGAACTTGCTTGTTAATCTTTTTCACAGGAACAATATGCTTACATTCACAATCTCCTTTCAGCTCACAGTTTTAGCAATAAAACATTTACAAAAATAAGGTGGCATCAAAGAGACATCAAGTGCAACTGTTTTTCTCTCATTTAGAAGAGGCATTTTGGGGCTCTGAAAGACTACCAGGACGGCATCCTTTCTGTTATTTACTAGCATTTAAAATGGAAAATGCAATATTTAAAATCAGCCTTAAGTTGTATAAAAGCTTACATCATGAGAAGTAAGTTTCCCTTCCAATCAAGGCCTTTAAACTCTCTGCCCAAAGGCAACCACTGTTAATCTGTATCCTTTTTTTTTTTTTTTTTTGGCCACACCATGTGGGGTCTTAGTTCCCAAACCAGGGATTGAACCTACGCCCCCTGTGGAAGCCCGGAGTCTTAACCACCAGGGAAGTCCCAACCTGTATCCTTTCACTGTAATAAACCATCACGGTGAGTAAAACAGCTTTTGTGAATTCTGCAAGTCCTTCTCGTGAATCCTCCAAACCTAGGGTGGTCCTGGTGACCCCTGAACAGCAGAGTCTTTGCTGGGTGGACAGGCAGGGAAGGGAAGTTGAGGCAGAGAAGGAAAAGGTATGAAAAAGTTCAGACTTTTAGGTAGAACTGATAACACTATTTATTGAGTGCCCGTATGTAAAGTGGGGACATTACATACCTTTCTCCCAAATACCTCGTTCACATTTTGTTCATCACAGAACTTTTGGCATTCATTTTGATTTTCAGGCACATTGTGCTTCCTTACATGTTGATCCTGAGGTGAATGCCTCTCTCTCCTCACCCTAGCCCACCCCTGAGTTGTTCTCACTCCCATTTCACAGAAGATGCAGCTGACGTCCCAGGAGAGAGGCTGTTTGCTTAAGTCCTCCAAGAAGGTGATGGAGGAGCTGGCACTCCAAGCAAGCCCATGGATGCCGAGGTATCCATTTCTCCTGTCTGTGGTTTATTAACATTGAGAGGTGGGTGGGCAGGACTAAGATCACCAAAGCATTTTCAATAAGGTCAAATCCTGAGAAGGTCTTTCCCTGATCATGTTTTTGATTATTCTTCCCCCAGCTTTATTGAGATATAATTGACATATACCATTGTGTAAGTTTAGGGTATATCATGTGTCGATTTGATGCACTTACGTATTGCAGGATGGTTACCACCACAGCATTAGCTAACATGACTCCATCGTGTCACATAATTACCATTTCATTTTTGTGGCGGGAACATTTAACTCTCTTAGCAACTTTTGAGTGTATAATACAGTATCATTAATTATAATCTCCATGCTATCCATTAGATCCCCAGACTTATTCATCTCATAACTGGAAGTTTGTACCCTTTGGCTAACGTATCCCCATTTCTCCCACCCTACTGTCCCTGGCAACCACCATTCTACTCTCTGTTCTAAATTGGGCTTTTGTTAGATTTCACATATAAGTGAGATCATACAGTATTTGTCTTTCTTTGACTTATTTCACTTAGCATAATGCCCTCAAGATCCATCCATGTTGTTCAAGTGGTGTTTTTGATTATTTCAAAGAACACATCTCAGTTTCATATGGGTAGGTCCTTAACTGCCCCTCTGGAGACTCGCTCATCTCCCTTCTTACCAAGGAGAGCGGTCCTCAGGCTCCACACTTCCTGCAGGCAGAGAGATTCAACCAGAGTTGATTTAAAGCTGGTTGCCCAGTTTCTCAGCGCTGCTGACATTTGCAGGCTGGTGGCACCATCCTGTGCATTGTGGGGTGTTGAGAAGCATCCCTGGGCTCCGCCCACTAGATACCAGTAGCGCCCCCTCTCCCAGTCGTGACAACCAAAAATGTCTCCAGACATTGCAGTGTCCCCTAGGGGTGCAGAATGGCCCCCAGTTGAGAACTGCTGGCTTAAATAGTACACCTGGCACCTGTGCTTCATCAGTGAGCACAGGATAGGGTGGGGGGTTCCACTGAGTTTGTCCTTCTCGCCTGTCCTGCCAGGACTGGGCACGGCTCCCAGCATCGCACGGCCTCCATCTGCACACCTGGGCCCAGGCTCAACTTTCATGGAGCCCCAAGAGACCCAGGTGTTTGGGAGGCTGGCTGGTCCCTGGGCCCCAACACCAAGCGCCAGGAAACCGCAGTTGCTATGGTGACCGCTGAGCTCCCGGGGTGAGGAGCTATTGGTTGAGGGGCAAAAGGCTCCGGTGCCTGGGGGAGTCAACATCCAGGGGCCTTGGCTGGGAGGCCGCTGTCCAACATTCCCCCATTAGCGCTCGCAGACCAAGCAGAGCAGTGGAGAGCCACTGGTTCAGCCCCCCGGGGGCGCTGGAGGTGACAGAGACTGCAGGTAGCCGAGGGGACCTGAGAGAGTGAGATGGGAACCCCGCTCCAGATGGCCCTGCCTGGCTGGCCTCCTAGGAAGGCCATCTGGCCACTGGCGTGAGGTCTCTGAGGCCCAGGCCCTTTCCTGGGGAAGGACTGTCCAGGTGGGCGGGCAGCATGAACGTCAGGCCCCTCAGCCCGGGCACCCGCCGGTGGCCTCTCCAGGGTCAGTCAGGCCCCCTCCCGGCACTTCCATCCAGTAGTGTGGCCATCTTCATCAGCTCTACGGTCTCAGGTAAGGGACAGGGCGGGGCTGGGAGCTCAGGTGACACCAGGGCAATGGGCATGTCTCGCAGGGTCCTCTAAGAGACCTGGATGTGAATGCAGCCGGGTCAGTGACCCACGTAGGAACTGGTGAGGGAGAGCCTCCCTGACCCTCTGTTTCCTCCTCCATAAGCCAGGCTCAGAGCCTGACTTGACAGAGTTACTTTGAGTAGCAAATGATATTGCAACGAATATTAATGATGAACATTCTACACTCTAGGCTTAAAAAGTGCCTGAATCTTCCCATAGCTACAAGGCTCTGCATGAAGGGGACCCTGTTCACTCCTCAGCTATATCTGGTTTGATTCTCACTTCGCCCATGTGTTGTAGTCATACTGGGCTCCAGCAGGTCCTGGAACCCATGAAGCCCCAGGCCCCATAAGCTGTAGTTATTCAAGTTATGTGTTTATTTAATGTCTGACTCCTCCAACCAGGCTGTCAGCTCCATGAAGGCAAAGACTGCGTGGTGTGTGCTGACAAATGTTTAATAACCTCTTCTCCAGATATTAAAACAAAACCAAAAACACCTGATTTATACCAAAAACAACATTTATTGAGCCCCTGGGTTGAGGGCTGAGAAATTATCAGTGACCTAGACAGGCAGATGTTCTTGACTTTGGGGAGCTTGCAGCCCTTCAAAGTAGAGGCATCAACCTCATTTTACAGAGGGGGAAACCGAGGATAGCCTGACACTTGGCACAAGGCCACACAGTGAAATCAAGTGGTGGTAAAAGTCTTAGAATCCAGGTTTACCCTGGGTAGGGCTGCCAGAGTTAGCAAAAATAAAAAACCAAACCACCACCACCGGTAACAAAACCAGGGCACCCAGTTCAATTTGCATTTGAGATAAACAACCAATAATCTTTTAAGTATAAGTATATCCCAAATAGTGTGCAGAGAGGGGCATACTTATGCGAATAAATGATTTGGTGTTTATCCCGAGTGCAAGTTGAACAGGGCTTATCAGAAATGCAAATTCTGGGATCTATGGAGTGGGCTATACTTATGCTATCAAGTTTTTCATTGTTTATCTGAAATGTAAATCAACTGGGTGTCCTGTATTTTATCTGGCAATTCTAACCTAAGGTGACCAACCATCCTGGTTAGCTGGGACTGAGAGGTTTCCTGGGATGTGGGACTTTTAGCACTAACAACAGGAAAGTCCCGGGCGTAGTTGGTCTTTCTAGTTTACCCCCTGTTTTTTGTATCTTTTGATTCACTGTGAAGGGTCCCAGCCTTGGTGGGAGCAAATGAGGCTAAAAGCAGAGCTGTGGGGCAGGGAAGAGTTCTGGGTTCTTCCTATTCATATCCTCCATGCCACTCCTTGCAGATACGGATGCAGAGAGGGAAGCCCTACAGAGCACCGCCTACCCCGTAGTACAGACCTTCTGCCAGAAGCACGGCCTGATGTCCGAGGTAATTGCCCGACTGCTCCTCACTGCCTGAGGGTCAGGGAACGAGGGTGTGCCACCCGGGCAATCACACGGGCTCTTTGCTTAGAGGGACCCTGTGCCAGCGTTACACCATGGAGGCTTAAAGTCCTCTTAAAAAAGGAGAGTGGAGGGGTCATGGCCAACAGGCACTGCGGTCAGCACAGGTGGTGTGGCAAAGTACTAGGAGTGTCTGCCTTGCGACCCTGCTCCTTGAGCATCTCACTTTTGTTGTTGTTTTGTCCTGCCTTCCCTGGCTCTCCCTGCACTGGGGCAGCTTCGGGGGCATCTAAGAGGGCCGTGGGATATCCGGGGTGGGCAGGCAGGTGAGACGTGCCTTTTTCCTGGGACACTAATGGTGTACCAGCCGGGCAGTCACCACGGGCCCCAAATAGAGTGCACCGATCCCAGGGCGGGGATGTTGCTGCCTGCACGTTTCCAAGCGGAAGCCCAACACACTGTCTTTGGAGTCTCAGCTTCAGGTGATGCTGCCTCCTTGCCATTTACGACTGTCACCCATCACACCAACGGCCCCCACCAGCATTTATATATTACTAAGAAAGAAGCAGTGCTGTGATGGGAATTTGACTCTGCCCGCCACTGATCATGAGACATAGTTCAATGGCAGAGACACTAAAAAGGAAAACATAGGTGCTGAGCACTGATGAAATACCCCATGTTCATCCCTTTAACGTCCACCAGGCGCTGTGTGACTAACACAGTAAACATCCTCAAGACGCAGTCGGGGAGGCAGTGGCCCAGAGAGTTGAAGGTTCTTGCCCAGAGCTGGTAGCTGACACTTTTTCCTTCTCCCCTTCCTCCTCCAGCCACATCCAGTACTGTAGTCCTTTCACCCCATGCTGTAGTTTATTAGGAATTTTATGTCTTTCCCTCTGGGTAAAGGAATTTAGGGAGGCAGGGACCATTCTGAGCCCCATCCCACTCTCCTCATCCCAGCTTTCTGCGGGGTCAACTTCACTACTTGAATTGAACCCTTCTGCCTGGCTGGCTTCTGCCTAGCAGGCAAAAATGGACCACAAGCGTGCGGTTGCCAAGGAGACTTTGCCACATCTGATTCTGGCCAAACGAAAACCCTCCTTTGCAAAGAAAGCTCTGCGAACAA
The DNA here is from genome assembly GCF_028023285.1 of Balaenoptera ricei. NCBI lineage: Eukaryota > Metazoa > Chordata > Mammalia > Artiodactyla > Balaenopteridae > Balaenoptera > Balaenoptera ricei. Next base: position 171,108,804 of record NC_082641.1, on the reverse strand, counting down.
GTGTGGACATGTCCTCGTTTAAAAAGGAACAGTTTGAAAATGCCCAAGCTCTTTAAAATTTTTTTTTAATGTTTTTAAGTAAATTTTTGAGTTCAGAATTTAGATTTGCAGGAAAGTTGCCTATGGTACAGAGTTCCCATATGCCCCACACCTACTTCTTCCCCTATATTGTAAACATCTATTATCGGGGCATATTTGTCATAACTAAGAAATGGACATCGGGACGTTACCGTTAAGCAACCTCTGGACTTTATTTGACTGTCACCAGGTCTTCTATTCGTGTCCCCTCTCTGGTTGAGGACCCCGGCCAGGGAACCCTGTTACATTTAGTTGTCACAGCTTCCCACTCTCCTGTGGCTGGGACAGCTCCTTGGTCTTCTCCTTTGTACTCATGACCATCACAGTCTTGGGGATGACTGTCCAGGTGTCCTGCAGGATGTCTCCAATCTGGGTCTGTCTGATATTTTTCTCATGATTACACTGGGATTATGGGTGTCATTCAAATTCTTTTGATCCAGACATCCCTCTTTGAGGAGAGGCTATCAAAAATTATTGAAGAGGGACTTCCCTGGTGGCGCAGTGGTTAAGAATCCACCTGCCAACGCAAGCGACACGGGTTCGATCCCTGGTCCGGGAAGATCCCACATCCCTCAGAGCAACTAAGCCCGTGTGCCACAACTACTGAGCCCGCACGCCACAACTACTGAAGCCCACATGCCCTAGACCTGCATGCTGCAACTACTGAGCCCCCATGCTGCAACTACTGAAGCCTGCAGGCCTAGAGCCTGTGCTCCGCAACAAGAGAAGCTACCTCAGTGAGAAGCCCGCACACCGCAACGAAGAGTAGACCCCACTCTCTGCAGCTAGAGAAACAACAAAGACCCAACACAACCAACCAAACAATAAATACATAAATAAATTAATTAATTTAAAAATTTTTTAAATTACTGAAGAAATTTTACACCTTTATCAAAGGGAATTAAAAAAAAAATCACCCATCCTACCACCTTCCTGACAAACCCACGCTTGTTATTTCCAGGTGGTTGATCTGACTTGGGTATTCGGAACACCGAGGCCACCAACCACATGACCACGGAACTCTGCTTGGAGGAGCTTGACTGGTGTCGGAAAACATCCATAGGACCAGCTTTTGTTGTGAGTCTCTTGGGAGGGATGGATTCGCTCTTACTTCTCATTCCACCACCAGGATATGGCCCCTACTTCTTAGCCAAACCCGTCAGTGGAGGGAAGTGGGTGGCATTTCTGCTATCATACCCAATCTTCGTAGCCTGCCTATGGCAGACATTGCTAATCGATCACAGCACTCATTTTTCTGCGGAGCTAGCTGGGATCCAGACATTAGCAGTCAAGTGGAAGCAGCAGGTGAGCTGGAGAGCAGAGTGTTGAAGCCCAAAGGGATCTTAGAATTTGCTCCAAAACTTCCCCCGGGTTTTTTCACGTCATTCACTTTGTCTGGGGAACGTTGAGGTCCTAGAAAACCATAGAGGAGGTGGAAATCTACAGGGTATCAAAAATTTTTTTCTCGGGCTTCCCAGGTGGCGCAATGGTTGAGAATCTGCCTGCCAATGCAGGGGACACGGGTTCGAGCCCTGGTCTGGGAAGATCCCACATGCCGCGGAGCGACTCGGCCCGTGAGCCACAATTGCTGAGCCTGCGCGTCTGGAGCCTGTGCTCTGCAACAAGAGAGGCCGTGACAGTGAGAGGCCCGCGCACCGCGATGAAGAGTGGCCCCCACTTGCCGCAAATGGAGAAAGCCCTGGCACAGAAACGAAGACCCAACACAGCCATAAATATAAAAATAAATAAATTAATTAATTAAAAAAAATTTTTTTTTTCTCCAATGTGCCCCATGGTGTTGGGAGCAGACTCTGTGGCCCTATCTGGAGCCTGCCTCGGGGGCAAACTTCCCCCCTAGGTGAGACCAATCAGGATCTTCTCTCATCCCCAACTACACTCCCTCTGACACCAGAACAACCCCCAGCTCACAATTAATGGTTTGGGTTATGATCAGCAACTGATATTCCAGAGTTTTGATTTATTACATCACCAAGTTTCAGATACACCAAGAACTATGGCATTTTGGCTCATAAATCCTAGAGCAGGGGTCAGCAAACCGCAGTCTATGGGGCAAATCCGGCCCCCTACCTGTTTTTGTAAATAAGGCTTTATTGGCACACGGCCATACCCATTCATCTACATATCTCCCAAGGCTACTTCCCAGCTTCAATGGCAGAGTTCAGTAGTTGCCACATAGACCGTCTGGCCTGCAAAGCTGAAAATATTGGCTATTTGGCCCTTGTTGGAAAAATTTGCCTACCCCTGTCCTAGAAAGTAAAGAGGAAAAAAGTCAAGAAAGTAGCTTTGCCCAATACATCTTAATCACAAAGAAGCTTTGAGCAGCTCCCAAAAAAACCTCTCCTGGAGATAAGAATGTAGGAATTAGGAAAGGGTGATCCCCACATGAAAGCGGTTTTCTAGGGAAATAAAGACAAATAGATGAGGCCTGTTTGGCCTTAAAACTGCACTGCCCAATGCGGTAGCCATGAACTACATGTGGTGATTTAAATTTAAATTCATTAAAGTCAAGTAGAATTAAAATTTCAGCTCCTCGGTTGCACCAGCCACATTACAGTGGTTCAGTTGTCACTTGTGTCAAGTGGCCACCATATTGGACAGCAAGGATATGAACACTTCCAGCACTTTCAGAAGTTCTAGTGCTGCCTTAGAGATTGTCTCCTTAAAAAAAAAGACTAAGACCTGCCAGCAGATGCGAAAAGCTTTCTTTATTATGTATCAAGTTTTATCTATACAGTTACCATTGTGTTTTCATTCTTCTGTTCTATACTTTTCTTTGTATGTTGGCATCAAGTTTTCTTTTTTTTCCCAATCTTATTGAGATATAATTGACATCCAGCACTGTATAAGTTTAAAGTGTACAGCATAATGACTTGACTTACGTGTGTTGTGAAATGATTATTAAATAAGTTTAGTTAACACCCATCCGCTCATATGGATATGAAAAAGGAAAATGTTCTTCCCTAGCGATGAGAATGGTTAGGATTTAGTCTCTTAGCAACTTTCAAATATACTCTACAGCAGTGTTACCTACATGCATCATGTTGTACGTTACCTCCCCGGGACATATTTATCTTATGACTGGAAGTTTGAACCACTTTATTTTATTTATTTATTTATTGAAGTATAGTTGATTTACAATGTTGTGTTAGTTTCAGGTGTACAGCAAAGTGATTCAGTTATACATGTATATTATTTTTCAGATTCTTTTCCCTTACAGGTTATGAAAAAGTGTTGAGTATAGTTTCCTATTTTAATTATTGCTTTAAAATACATCCTAATGTTTGAAAGGCTGTACCGTCTGGCTCACGTATCTCCTTCACACATTTTTTTCCAGTCTTCTAATTTTGCTGATGACTGAGCCTGATGATTGATCACTTTGTTGTGTTTCAAAGAAAAAAGAAACGAAAAAAATTTTGTAAAGAAAAAAGGGAGATGGGGAGAAAATGAACACCAGGAAGAATTCGATTTTGCAACCCAAATGGCAGGCAGTCAAAAGCACAATGCAGCTTCCAGGTGGCATGGGGGATGAGGGACATGATCCCCCATCATGAGGGATGGGAGGATGATCTCTGAGCTTCCCCCAGGCCCAAACGGCCCAGGGACCTTGCAAATCCTTCCAAAATCTTAGTTATCAGGATAATTAATATTTTAATGCAATGGTTTTTTTTAAATATCAAAATTGATCCCCCAAATCCATGAGGAAAAAAATATCAAATTCTAAAGACCGGATCCACTCTGCACTTTGGAGACCCATGTTCACCTCCCCGCCCCCCCATCTGGCCCTGCTCCCTGGCTGCTACTGGGGACAGTCCTGCCCCCACGGCCACATCAGAGCATGAGATTTGGGCAGAGCCAAGGGAGGCCTTCATTCTTGTCACAGCTCTATTGCTGGGACAAGCCAGCACCTAGTAATAGGTAAACAAGGCGTTTCCTGTGGCTGTCATAACAAATGACCACAAATGTGGGGGGCAGGGAACTTAAAATGACAGAAATTTATTCTCTCACAATCTGGAGGCCAGAAGTCTGAAATCAAGGTATCAGCAGGGTCGCACTCCTTCCTAGCTTTCTCAGGGCGAATCTTCCTTGTCTTCTCCAGCTTCTGGGGTCTCCAGGTATTCCTTGGCTTGTGGCTGCACCCCCCCCAGTCTCTGCCTCTGTTGTCATAGCATCTTCTTCTCCTTTTCTATTTGTGTCAAATCTTCCTCTGCCTGTCTCTTGATAAGGACTCTTGGGATTACATTTCAGGCCCGCTTTGATAATCCAGGACAGTCTTCCAGTTGAAGATCCTTAGATAAATCATGTCGACTGAAAAAAAAATGCACAACCTAAAAGTTGAGAGTTATGTTTTATTTGGTGGACATTCTTAGGACTTCAAGCCTGGGAGACAGCATCTCAAATAACACAGAGAGACTGCTCCAAAGAGGAAAGGGGGAAGCCAGGATATATAGATAGGAGTTTTTGCAACAAAGACCATGTAGTAAGAATATCAAAAGACTACTGTTAAAGAAAACCAGATATCTTAAGTTAAGGAATTTATTGCTTTCCTATGTATGGGAAGATGCAAGAGTTTGGGCTCACTGAAATTATTCCTTTGATATGTACCTCAGCTATCTGGGGCCAGTATCCTGTGCTTTCTCATCCTGAGTCCCCTCAGGGTGCATCGTTGCGGGTGGCCGCAGTGGTTGACTGCTTGATGGCAGGCATCCTGTTTCCCTCCTGAGTTTCCTCAGAGCTCACCATCCGGGAGGCTGTAATGTGATGGTTCGATGGCTGCAACATCCTTTGTTTACTGGCACGGCAGGCAATATTGTTTCACTCACGAGCGGAAGATCAGGAGAAGGATTTATTATGACTTGCAGCTAGTAAGGGGAACACCAGGGACCTTTCCCAAAGCAGTGTCTCCCCGAACGGCAAAACTGGGGACGTTTTAAGCTCAGGGTACATGCATATTCATAAAGGGGCTTGAGCAGAGGAGAATTCAGCATAGAATTGGGGCAGAGGTCCACAGAGTCCAAGTTTTAGCTGATTGAAGTCAGGAGGGCCCACATCATCATTTTACCCTCCACTTGGGTAGGGGTCTTAGTTCCTGCAGAACTCAAAGATATATTATATGTATATCCCTTGAGGAGGAGCTAGGACTCTTTTTTATCACTGGACTATTGTTTCTTGACTGCTTTTCCATTATTCCTGCATTCCCTCACTTCCCTTAAGATCATTGATTACTGAGATGTGTTCAAGGACAAGCATTGCAGCCAGGCTTAGATCACAAAATGGCTTAGGCCAAAATGGTTTCTCTTATGTCAAGAAAGCCATTGCTGGTTCTCTTTCTCTGGGGACCCACTAACCTATCTGCTTACTTTAATATAATTATCTCCATGGTACAACCACCAGGACCCCTTTAAGGGCTCGGCATGCCTCACCCAGGGTCACAGATCTAAGTGCCCAAGCCAAGATCTGAACCTATACTCCCCACACCCCTCTCTCCTCCAGGCCCTCGTAGGTGACCAGTACGGCCCCCGTCCCGTCCCCTCGCTGATCGAGGAAAAGGAGTGGGAGGCGCTGGAAGCTCAGCTGAGCTCCAGGCCACGTGACCTGGAGCTGGCGGCACGACGCTTCCGGACAGATGAGAACGCCGTGCCCCCCACCTACCTGCTGCAGACCCTGGGCAGCGGGGAGGCCCGTGGGCCCGAGGAGGCCACCCTGACCTCTGCACTGCGCTCTGGTGCCCGGGATGCCCGCAGGCTGGGCCTCATCACCCAGGAGAAGCGGCACCGCTACCACCGGTCAGGTGAGGCTGCCGGGACTCCCCTTGCGGGTCCCCAGGAAACATCCACCCGTTTAAAATCCACATCACTTTTTGTCCAAACGCCACAGTCTGCATTTCTATAAATGCCAAACCAGCCTAGCTCCCGGAGCCCTAGTTCTGAGAAAGATGATTTTTCTGATCCAAGAGAGTTAAGTCAAGTCCTGGTTAATTTCAGTCTCTTAGGATTCTTCTCTCCTCCCCTGGCTGCTTTCCTTTTCCCAGGCAGGCTCCTGGCTTTGGGGGACGTGTACTACGATGACCCCATCCCCGTTTGCCTGGGACTGAGCCACTCCCACGATGCTGGACTTTTAGGGCCAAACCCAGGACAGTTCCAGGAAAACTGGAAGAGTGGGTCACCCTGTGTTAGTCGAGAGCCGGCCCCTGCTAAGGAGTCGTCCTTCATCGATGTACCTGCCTCTGAGGTGAAAACTGAGGCAGAGGAAGAAGTCTCTTTTGCCCAAGCGGGAGAATAGGGATTCCCCCCTGTGACTGTAAGTCCACCACCCAGCTCCCAGCTGGTCCCTTACCTCTCACCCCTGGCCTTGTCCTCTGCCCTTTCCATCCTCCGCACTGGCTACCAGAAAGATTTTTCTAAAAATGCAGTGTGATCAAGCCATTGCCCCACTGCAGGCTGTCAGCAAGAGATAGGTTCTTCTTATTATTTATGAGTTAGTAATGTCAGCTTATGGATTATTAGTATGTCAATTTACATCACCCAAACTATTAAATATATGAGTTTATATCACCCACACTATTAAGTGTATGAATTTATATCACCCACAGTATTAAATATATGAATTTATATCGCCCACACTATTGAATGTATGAATTTATATCACCCACACTATTGAATGTATGAATTTATATCACCCACACTATTAAGTGTATGAATTTATATTACCCACACTATTAAGTATATGAATTTATATTACCCACAGTATTAAATATATGAATTTATATTACCCACATTATAAAATATATGAATTCATTTTATCAACATATTAAATATATTGATTTAAAGATATTGAACATAGTGATATTTATTAATAGTATTTTAATTTTATTAAAATATATGATTATTATCTATTATATATATACATTCTAGTAAAGACATGCCAATTTTTAAAATTTTTATTTGAGGATAATTTTAGATGAACAAAAAAGTTACAACATTATAAAGCTACAAAGATAGTGTAGAGTTCCCGAATGCTCTTCACCCAGCTTCCCGTAATGCTAACATCTTACGTGACCGAGGTACATTTGCCAGAACTCAGAAATGAACATTGGTGTTTAATATTGGTGCATGACTAGTAACTAGACTCCAGACTTTATTTGGATTTCCTCAGTTCTCCCATCAATGTCTTTCTGTCCCAGGATCCCACATTGTATTTAGTCCTTTGTCTCCTTAGGCTACTCTGATCTGTAACAGTTTTTCATGACCTTGTTTTTCATGACCTTGACCGATTTGAGGAGTTCTGGCCAGGTCTTTTGTAGAATGTCCCTCAATCTGGGCTTGGCTGGTATTTTCTCATGATTAAATTGGGATTATAGGTTTTGGGGAGGAAAACTGCAGAGGTAAAGTTCCCTCCCCATCCCATCGCATCAGGGTTACCTGAGGCCTACTTGACATCACAGGTGATCCTAACCTTGACCCTTTGGTCAAGGCTAGTAATGACATACCAATTTTTTTTTTTTTTTTTGTCCCCACTGTGCGGCATGCGGAACTTCCCTGACCAGGGAACTTCCCTGACCAGTTCCCTGCATTGGAAGCACAGAGTATTGACCACTGTACCACCAGGAAAGTCCTGACATATCAATTTTGAATACACGTTTATATGGATATAATGTTAAGGCTACTGTTTCTTGTGCACTTACCATGTTGCTATTGCTTGCTCTATGACACAAAGCCAAGTGAGCTAATTGCTCTCATAGAGATGTCTGACATCAGGACTGTAATCAGTGTCTGGGCCCAAGTATGGGATGGGCCTGGATTTACATCTCAGCCCTGCCCCTTTCCAGCCGTATTGACTTTTGGCAGCTTGGACTCTCTTTTCCTCATCTGTAAAATGGAACTAGTCAGAGGTAGTACCTAATGGAGCCATTATAGGGATCTAAAGGGTCTTGGCCCGGCCGTGATCTCATTCAACAATGAGATCTCTAAGCAATCATGTCAAACCTCGCCCATTAAGAAGTCCCACTTGAAAGAACAAATAGAAACTCCTTGGCATCAGCAGAAAGCACAAACAGTTGTGGAGTTCAGGGGCACGTCATGGACAGCATCTTCAGAGCATATTATTTTCCAGGCACCTTGCTCAACTTTTTTTTTTTTTAATTTTTATCTTGAAATAGAGATTCATAGGAAATTGCCAAAAGAAAAAAAAAAAAAAAAAAGGAGGAAGAGGTATCCTTTACTCATTTTCCCCCAAAGGTAACATCTTGCAAAACTAGAGTGCAATAGTATTATACAACCAGGAAGTGGATATTGTTACAATCCAGAGAGAGCACACTTGTACAGACACCATTTGTGTGTGTGTGTGTGTGTGTGTGTGTGTATGTTTGTCTCGCCCATTTCCTTCTCTGCAATTTTCTCACCTGTGTAGCTTAGAGTAACCACCGTGGTCAATACACAGGACTGTTCCCTCACTGCAAGGATCCCCCCGCTGTCCCTTTAGAGCAGCATTCACTGCTCCCCACAAACCCCAGCACTGGTAAACATTAACCCATCTCCATCTCATTTATTTTGTTATTTCAACCATATCATAGAAGATAAGATCACAGACTGTAAACTTTTGAGTTTAGTTTTGTTCCTTCAGCATAAGGTGCTCAGCTTTTCACAAGCATTATTTCACAGAAAATCCTCACAACAGCCCCTTCAAGGTTGGACTAATACACCCATGTTACAAGGGAGGAAACAGAGACTCAGAGAGGTGCAGTGATTTGCCTAAGGTCACACAGCCTGCTGGTGGCAGAACAGATGGTCTTGGATTGGTTCATGCCAAAATGTGTCCAAGAAGGATCCCGTTTGGGGACTGTTAGTTGCCTTCATCTCTGACCTTCACTCATGGGGCTGAGGGGCATGTGAGGTCAGTCCAAGGAGGACTTTTGAGTGGTTCTTGTCTTTGGCTCTGATACTGAGTCCTGTCTCCAAGGGCCTGACTCGCTCAGCTAGAGAGCTGGGATCCTCTGCTGAGCCCAGGGAGGCTTCAAAAATAACTCCTCAAGTCTGACTGCTATTTCAAAACAGTGGCCTCCAGGGAGAAGTCAGTGTGAGCTCTTGGCTCTGGAAAATACAGGTCCTCAGGGCAGCTGCTGCATGCTCTGGGACAGGGGTCAGCAAACCATGGCCCAAGGACAAAACCTGGCCCACTGCTTGTTTTTGTAAATAAAGTTTTACTGGAACACACTGGAGTGCATTCGTTTGCATGTTGTCTGTGGTTATGCCAGGTGACTCTGGAACACATTAAGCTTGAGACCCAATGTTTCCATCCCTGGAATGTGTCTCCCAAGTGTTCCCATTCGAGCCAACTGATGACATAATGCTGACCACACTCACTTCCCGTCTCCTCCACTTTTGCAGTTATCAAGGGGGAAATAGAACGGGGCCTGCTGAGCTCAACAGACGGGGACCAGGGGGCGACCGTCTTCCTGAGAGATACCCAAGACCTCAACAAACACATCCTGGAGGTCTGTGCCCTCAAGATGGTGGACCAGCTTGCAGCCGGTTGCCTGGACACAGATGCCCAGAACCTTCTCAGCAGCCTCCAGGAGCGCATCGCTGACATGCAGCCCGGAGTTCTCAAGGCCCACCACCTGGCATGGAGCCGAGACCTGATGGACCCCCCAAACAAGGCTCATGGCCGGTACCCGAAGGAGCTGGGGGAGCAGTTTGTGGCCAGGGCTAACCATCAGGTCCTCGAGTGCCTCCAGAAACTGGAGGCAGGCAGGCAGGAGTTAGCATGGCTCTATCAGGAGATCCGCCACCACCTGGGACTCAGTGCCGAGGCCCCCCGGACCTTCTGTGGGCGCCAGGAGCTCCTAACCCAGCTGGGGCAGCGGCTCCAGCAGAGCGACGGCCACCCCCACCGACCCCTGGTGCTTTTTGGACCCCCGGGCATCGGAAAGACTGCTCTGATGTGCAAGCTGGCTGAGCAAATGCCAGGGCTGCTTGGCCACAAGACAGGGACCGTTCTGCGGCTTCTGGGGACGTCACAGATGAGCTCCGACGCCCGAGGCCTGCACCAGAGCATCTGCTTCCAGATGTGTCTGGCCTACGGGCTACCCCTGCCCCCTGCCCAGGTCTTGGAGGCCCACACCAGGGTGGTCCAGTTTTTCCACACCCTCCTCCACACCGTCTCCTGCCGAAACTTTGAGTCCCTCGTGATCCTGCTGGATTCAGTGGATGAGGTAGACTCTGTCCACCGTGCTCGGAGGGTCCCCCGGCTGCCTCCCAAGTGCCCCCCCGAGGGTCCACCTCATCCTCTCGGTCTGCTCAGGACAGCGGGGGGTTTTAGACGCTATGCGGCAGGTGCTCACGGACCCAGGTGCTTACTGGGAGGTGAAACCCCTCTCTGGAAACCAAGGGCAAGAGATGGTTCAGCTCCTGCTGGCCGCCTCGAGGAGGACACTCAGCCTGATGCAGAGGGACCTGCTCTGGGCCAGCCTCCCGGATTGTGGGCACCTGGGGCGGCTGAGGTTGGCCTTCAAGGAGGCCCCGGAAATGGGCCTCCACTGCTAAGGAAGCGATGCACCAGCTGTGTGCCCGCCTGGAGCAGATACATGGGCCGCTCCTGCTGGCCCGAGTGCTGGGCTACATTGTGTCTTCCCGGTGAGTCTCTGTTGTTTTCACTCTTTTTTGAATTGAGATAGAACACATGCATTCTTCTCCAAGGGCAGCCATAACAAAATCACAAAGTGGGGGGCTCAGAACAATGGAAATCTATTCTCTCGTGGTTCTGGAGGCCAGAGTCTGAAATCAAGGTGTCAGCTGAACCACACTGCCTCCGGAGGCCCTAAAGGAGAATCCGTTCTAGGCCTTTTTCTTAGTTTCTGGTGTTACTGGCAACCCTCAACATTCCTTGGCTTGTGGACGCATCACTCCAATCTCCACCTCTGACCACCTTGTGGTCTTCTCCCTGTGTGTCTCTCTGTCTGAATTTCTCTCTTCTTGGAAAGACATCACTCATTGGATTAGGGCCCACTTGCATCCAGTATTGTTACTGACCAGGGCTCTTGGCCTTCTTAATCAACAGAAATTGATAAGAGGCCAGAAAAGAAATTCAGGCAAGGCTTTATTGGGGCCCCTGATGCAGCAGAGGGGAGGGAGAACAGGTAACAGTTTCCCCTGCTTGCTCGCTCCCTGAGGGGGGAGTGAGCTGGTTCCTTATATAGGATGAAGGTAGGGGCAGGTCCAGGGATCGAGCCAGAGGGGTGGCTTAGGTTTTTTGCCCACAGCTCTGGTGGGGTTGTGTGCAGGGGGCATGCTCAGTACCCTGCTTTTGCTCCCGGCTCTTCAGAAGTGGCAACTGGGTTTTTGGTCTTTTTGTATCTTGTCCATAATTTTCCCAACTGTGCATGCACGCAGTTCTTTTTAGTCCCTTATAGTTTCTTTGTATTTTGTTGCTGGAAGAGACATTTGTCCAGGTGCAAGCACTGCAGCAAAGGGTCCCAGGTCCCAGGTCCCCGCCTGTCTCTGTATGACCTCATCTTAACTCGACTACTTCCCCAAAGACTGGTTTCAAACAAGGTCACATTCACAGCTTCCCCATGGGTACGAATTTTGGGGAACACTATTCAACCCAGTCCAATTCGTATCATAATTTTCACTCTTTTAAAGTGTATAGTTCAGCAGCATTTAGTACATTCACAGTGTTATGCAACCACTATCCATCTCCAGAACAATTCCTCACCCCACAAGGAGACCCCATCCCCATCAGCAGTAACTCCCCTTCCCCGACCTCCAGCCCCTGGCAACCACTAATCTGTCTCTATGCATTTGTCTAGAGTATTTCTTCAGCAAACATTTTACTTAGAGATACTTTCAAATTATAGACTAGAGGAAGAACTCCCATAGTGCAAAAATAGTGCCAAGAACTCCCATAGAGCAGAATTTTTCAGCCTTGGTGCTATTGACATTTGGGGCTAGATCATCCTTTGCAGTGTGTAGGGCCATCCTGTGTACTGTAGGATGTTGAACAGTATCCCTGGCCTCTACCCACTAGATGCTGGTAGTATCCCCCAGCTGGGACGACCAAAAGTGTCTCAGGACATTGCCAAGTGTCCCTTGAAGGCAGGATAAGTCCTCGTTGAGAAATACTGCCATACTCCTTCCCCCCACAATCACCAATTTGCCATATTAGCTTTCTCTCTGTCCCTTTGCCTTTTTCCCTCTCTCCCTTTCCTATCTCTCCTTTCCTTCCTTCCTACATCCCTCCCTCCATCTCTCTCTCTCCCCTCCCTCTCTCTCTCTTTCTTTATTTCTTTCCATTTTTCTATCTATCATCTATCTATCTATCTATCTATCTATCTATCTATCTATCTATCTATCATCTATCATCTCTCTATCCATTCATCTATCTGTCTCTGTCTATCCACACACACACCCACAAACAAAATTTCTCCCTGAACCATTTGAGAATTCATTACAGGCATCATTCCTCTTCACCCTTAAATACATCACATATATCCTAAGAACAAAGGCAATCAGAACCCCACATCACCACAAGACAATTTTAAAACTCAGGAAATGTATCATAAATGCAATAATATTATTTAATACACAGTTTATACTCAAAATTTACCAACTGTCTCAAAAATGTCCTTTATAGCTGTCCCCTCCCCTTGCCCCCATCCCAGGATCCAATCCAGGATAATGTGTTGCATTTAGCTGTCAAGTTTCTTTGGCCTCCTTTAATCTGGAGTGTTCCACTCTCTGTCTTTGTCTTTTTGAAGAGTACAGACCAGCTCTTCTGTAGCTCAGCACTCCTTAACCCTCAATTGGTATATGTATCTCAGGTCTTGTTTTTGAATAAAGACTCTGATTCAGCAGGTCTGGGATCTTGTGTTTCTCCCAGGCTCCCTGGCGACGTTTGATGCTACTGGTCCAGGGAACACACCTGGGGGTGGAGGGGAGTCGGTACACTGTCATCTGGGTTGATCTGATGTCTCCTCATGATGACATTCAGGTTAAACTTGGATGATGTTCGATCCTTCTTGGGCATTTTTCTCCTACCGCAAATTTGCAACATACCCCTTTGTGATTAATAAGCAATGTGTGTGGATACCTCAGAAAAATCTTTCTGAAGCAAACTTCTCTGAAGAATTGAACACAAGCATGGGTCTACAGTTAATTCCAGGCTTTGTAGCATGGGAATTGACAAAAAGCAATAGGAAAACCCAATTCCAATGTGTTTATAGAGTTTAAGGAATGAAGGTTTAAATGCAATTGCTGAACAAACTCCGATAAACCAGGGTCATGATGGTCAGAGATGCCAGGTGTGGATGGTGAGTCAGAAATAATGAGCAGGAGAGAGGTGTGTGCTCACCACAGGCACCCAGCATCCCATGGGAGGGTGGGACAGAGGCCAATTAGCAGGCACACCGAGCAACAAAGCTTTACCTTAATGCAGACAGCCATCAGGAGACACTCATGCTCATCATTAGAAATGCTGGACAATGCACCTTTCCTCTTCTCAGCTTGGGGGGCAGTTTTCTCTTTTAGACCTTTGTCTTTTGCCACAAATCAAGGTGGCAGCGACCAGCCCAGTAAGTGGGCTTTTTATTTGTTTGTTTATTTGCCAGGAACAGAAATCCACTCACACTATCGCATTAGAAATAAGGGCTTTATGCCATGGCCATGGGAGAAACTCAAGGGATGCAGGGCTACCCCATAGCCAACTCCAGGGAGGGGTATCCCAGGTTTCATGTTGTACCCCAGATTTTGTGATTGATGCCCACAGCATGGAGGCCTGGCCTGGACTCTACAAGAGCACAGAGATAGACCAGGGAATGTTCCAGAATAAAAGGGTGGGCCATCAGGCCAACCTGATGAAGTCTACATGGAAGGTGGGGTTGTCATGGGAACCAGAAAGCCACAGAATCAGGGAAGTTTCTCATCCCCTCTCCCTCTGGGTCCTCTCTACACACTGGCTTCTGTTCTAGACTCTTCCTTTCTCCTCTGTAAGTGTAGCTTGCCTGCCACATCTTCTGTTGGCATCATGGGCTCCCATTTTGGAGACCTGGTGCCATCATACTGGCTCTTTCTTGAGTCCTGGTTGCAAAATCTGGGAGATACACATCAATTGGCCTTCTTGGCCCCATGTCTGGTCCAGTTAGTAAAGCTGGGGGCCTCCTGGGGTGGAGGACCACCCTCCTTCAGTGCCTGGTAGGGGAGGTGGTCTTTGGAGGGTGACTCTAGGGGAAGTGATTTTGGTATGTCCTGTTGCATGAAAATATGTTATGTTTACACACAGAGTTGACCTAGAGTGATGATTGAGAGCCTGGCTCTCAGAGCAGATCTGAGTACTTCTTGGCCAGTGGTTCTTACCTAGGGAGATTCTGTACCCCCCCCCCAGGTGGACACTTAACAATGGAGACATTTTGGTTGTCATGACTGGGGGATGGGGTGCTACTGGGATCTAGTGGATGGAAACCAGGGATGCTGCCCAACACCCTATAGTTCACAGGACCCTCCCCCCACCAGAGGCTCATGGTGCCCCAATTGTCAGTAGTGCTGAGGGTGCGAAACCCTGGCTCAGCATGAAAGATACTGTCTGGCTATCTCTCTATCCAGCTACCATAATGCCTATCTATCCATCCATTCATCTATTTATCTACCTCATCTATCTATAATCTATCATATCTATCTGTCTATAATCTATCATATTCGTCTGTCCATCCATACATGCATCTGTGTACACCTATCTATAAGCTATCATCTATCTATCTGTCTATCTATCTATCGCTCATCTATCTATCTATCTATCATGCTGGTGACACCTAGTGGGTGGAGGCCAGAGATGCTGCTAAACATCTTACAAAGTACAGGACAATCCCCACAACAAAGAACGATCCAACCCTTAGTGTCGACAGTGGGAGGCTGAGAAATGCTGTGTTAGGCATGCATTGTGGGCTTTCCGAGCCCCCTCTGTACAGAGGGGTAGCTGGGAGAGTGTCTGTTCTGTATGGCTGCTGGAAGGAATCACAAGATCATGCTTGCCAAGGGACATCACTGGCCAGGATCCCTCAGCCAGGATCAAACACAGGGCTGTGTGACCTCACACACAGAGTTTGGTCTGCAGTGCAGGCAAGGTAGGTCCCATGTGGGGGGGCAGATGAGGTCTTGGGTCCACATTGTCAAAGGGATGTCTTTGGGGATGGAGGAGGGCTCTTAACCTAGTGGTTCAGCTGTCTGTGGGCACATTCCCCAGTCCTTCCAGCACCGTCCAATAGAATGTTGGTGATGAGGGCAATGCTCTGTATCTCATTGTCCAATGTGGTAACTACAAGCTGCAGCGGCAGTTGAACACTTGAAAGGCAGCTTATGCAATCCAGAAACTGGATTTTAAATTCTATTAATTTTTAACTTTAAATGCCCATGTGTGGCTGGTGACTACTACATTGGACATCATAGCTCTAGACTTGAGACACAAAATCTTCAAGAGCAGGGATGGAATTGAATTCCTCTTCCCCTGGCCATTCAGGGACATGAATACACAAACCTCAGTTTCCCCATCTGACAAATGGAGGAAGGCTTTCTGCTCTGCCTCCCTTCAGCTGAGTTTGGAGACTCAGCTGCAAACTTGGATGAGGAGGTGCAAAGAGGTACAGGTCCTAATATTGAGCTGAGCAGGTTTAGGGAGGACAAGAAAATGGCACCGGCCCAGGATTGTTCACAGATCTTCACCTGCTCTTACGTCCCTTTGGAGTCTCCTTCCCCCTATTGTAGACTCCTGCTACTGAAGCCTAGACAGACGAGGCTGAGGCATGCCCCCAGGCAGGGGGCTGTCAGTGTTGAGCACAGATGGTATGACATATGATCTCACTTATGTGAAATGTCCAGAACTGTCAAATCCACAAAAAGTAGGTTAGTGGTTGCCAGCGGCTAAGAGGGGGCAGGTGTCGCAAACATGGTAGTACCTCATGACTGTGTCTAGCAAAGTCTCTTGCCCCCAAACCTGCTCCAACAGAGGATTCCCCATTCTTTTTTTTTAATTTTTAAATTTTAATTTATTATTTATTTATCTTTTTTGCTGCACTGGGTCTTCGTTGCTGCCCGCGGACTTTTCTCTTGTTGCGGTGAGAAAGGGCTACTCTTTGTTGCATTGAGCAGCCTTCTCATTGTGGTGGCTTCTCTTCTTGCGCAACATGGGCTCTAGGCGTACAGGCTTCAGTAGTTGTGGCTCATGGGCTCAGTAGTTGTGGCTCACGGGCCTAGTTGCTCCGCGGCATGTGGGATCTTCCCAGACCAGGGCTCGAACCCGTGACCCCTGCATTGGCAGGCAGATTCTCAACCACTGCACCATCAGGGAAGCCCCCCTGTTCCTTTTTTTAAATAGAAGTATAGTTAATTTACAATTTTGTGTTAGTTTCAAGTATACAGCAAAGTGATTCAGTTATATATATATATATATATATATATGTATTATTTTTCAGATCCTTTTCCATTATGGGTTATTATTAGGTGTAATTCCCTGTGCTATACAGTAACTCCATATTGTTTATCAAATGTTCCTTTTTAAAGTAAATTTCTTTAAGGAATAAAAGTAAGATGGGCCGATTGAGAGACAAATAATAGGTAACAAATAGTGGTCAGCTAAGCCAGCAAGCATCTGGAAGGTGGTTTAGGGTGGACTGGCCTTGGGGAACCGCCTCCTAGAAGGCCAGTGACCACCTCTGAGCTCGCCCAGTGTCCCCTCTCTGCAGACAGCTGGCCGAGGTGGTCCGATAGCGTTACCTGTCCTGGCCCGAGAAAGCCAAGAGTCACGGAGTCTTGGCCGACTTCTTCTCAGGGAGCTGGAGCCAGGGGACCAAGAAACTCATCACCCTGCCACTTGTGGGGAAACCCCTGAACCTGGACCGCAAGGTGAGGTGCCCAGGGCCCCCTGCTCCCCACTTGGAGCCTCCTAGCTGCTGCACCCGCAAGGCAGGGACCACACGCCTCCTTCTGTCCATCATTTCCACCCAAAACTCCCTCCTGACCGCCTTCTCTTCTCTACCCGTGGAGGGTTAGGTGGCACCTCCGCCGCTGAGCATTAGTTGGAGGGTGGCGAGCAGCAGATGAGGACTATGCAACCCTCCTGCCCAACTTTCCAGAGGAGAAAACACAATCACAACATTCAGAAGCATATCCCCAAAGTCATGGTGTCCCAGAATTTTAATTCCCTACGCTTCGATTCCTCCTGAGACACACCAGTTTCCTCCCTGTTTTGTGTGTGTGTGTGTGTGTCTGTGTGTGTGTGTGTGTGTGTATGCGGGGGTGGGGTGGGGTGGGATTTGACGTTTTCCTTTGTGAATTCCCTGGAACAATCCAATTTCCAGTTATTGGTACCCCCAAAGCATTGCTCATTTTAAAAATAACACTTACTTTGTTTTCCACTTAGGACAGTAGTGTGTAATTGTTGGAGAACACAGAGAGGATCAAACAGTAAAATAAAACTGCCCACAATTCCCCCTTTTGGGAAGATCTGCTCCTATACTCCCTCCCCCGGGTCACTCACTATTCACACATTTCTTTCCAGTCTTTCTTTTGTTCCAGGGAGCTCTAAGACTTGGGGTCTTTAGCTTGCAAGTCACTACCTCTTTTTTTTTTTTTTTTTGCCTCTCAAACACCCTCAAGGCTCAGCTCAAATGCCTCTTCCTTCAGGAAATCTTCCGTGATTTCCTTCCTTCTTGATTACTTGTTTTTTTTTTTTTTTTTTGGCTGTGCCTCGAGGCTTGTGGGACCTTAGTTCCCAGACCAGGGATCAAACCCATGTCCCCTGCAGTGGAAGCTCAGAGTCCTAACCACTGGACTGCCAGCAAAGTCCCTTGATTACTTGTTCTTTACTCCATGCTCTCTTCACTCTGAGGCAGAACTCAGACTTTTCAAAAGAAACTTTTAGTTTCAGAATCATTTTAGATTTCCAGACAAGTTGCCACGAGTATACAGAGAGTTCCCGTGGACACTTCTTTTAAATTCCCCTGTTGTTAACATCTTGCGTAACTGTAGCACAGTGATTTCAACTAGGAGATACACTTTTAAGTAGTGGTTATAGTTTGATTTTTCTTTTTTCTTTGTCTCCCCTCCTGGACAGGGGAGGCCAAAGGCTGGGCCAGGCCTGATTCTTTCTCGATGCTTCCCTTTCTCCTCTCCGGTACCTCACAGATCCTCTCCTGTGGACCCAGAACCCCTGCAGGCTCAGCCACATCCTCTGTTTGGGATGTGGTTTGACGCCCTTCCTGGTCTCCTAGTCTCAGGATCTCCTGCTCCAGTCCGTCTTTCATGGTCAGATGCTTCTGACCATCCAATCTGATCATGCTTCTCCTCTAACACCTCCCATGGCTCCCCAGTGCCCTCTGTCTCCAGTCCAACCTCCTCAGTGCCTTTGTGATCTACTCTCTACAACCTCCCTAGCCTCATTCCCCGCCATGATCCCCCACTCTGTCTTATAATTCAGCCCTTCCTAAACTCTTGTCCTGCTCTCTCCCACCTCCCGGCCTTTGCACATGGCAGTCCCTCGCTATGAAATGCCAATGGTTCCGACACACTTCACCAGACAGGCTTCTATTTATCCCGTGAGACCCAGTTTCAATGCCCCTTGGATCCTGAGCCCCAAGCCCCTCCTCTCCCAGCCCAGCCTGTGGGTGGAGGATGGTGTGGGCCATCTCTGTCTGAAATTGTGTCCCCATCCCCACACCCTCCAGCATCACCTGGTGCCTTGCCTGGCCCATGTTTGTGGAGTGAATGAATGAGCTTGTGTCGTAGTGGCCTGGCCGCCAGCCCCCTCCTCCTCTGCAGGTGGCCCCTCAGCCCCTGTGGTTCTCAGACACGGTTGCAAACCTGCGGAAGCTGAAGGAGTTACCCTACCACCTGGTCCACTCAGGCCGCATCGAGGAGCTGCATTGGGAGGTGCCGAGTAAGGACCAGACCCATCTCGGAGGGGGTTGAGCAGGTCCCCAACCCTCTGCAGTGCTCCCGCCTTCCAGAGCCTGACAAGGGGGAAGGGGGAAGGGGGAAGTTCAAAATCCTTGGCTCCTTTTAAGGCACTGGTTCTCATCAGGGGCGGTTCTGCGCCACTATCCCCTGCCCCCCCGAGGGGACACTAGGTGATGTCTGGAGATATTTTGGTTGTCACGAATGGGGGAGGCATGCTGCTGGCATCTAGGGCTTGTTGATAGTGCAAAGGGCAAGAAACTGCCTTAGAATGAGAGAGGCCCTGTCTATCTATCTGTCAATCTATCATCTACCATCTCTATCTCTATTTATCTACCATATATAGTTGTCTGTTTATCTATCTATCCTCTATCTACCTATCTATCTATCTATCACCTACCTATCCACATCTATCTATAATCTATCATATCTATCATCTCTTCCTCTCTCTCTATATATATATATAAATATAAAATCTCATCTGTCATATCTATCTCTCTACCATCTGTATCTATCATCCTTATATCCATCCATCTAAATGTATCATAATTATCTACTTGCCTACCTATAATTTCTATCTCTCTATCTGCCATCTATATCTATCATCTTTATATCTATCCATCCATCTCTCTATCAATCTTTTATCTCTATCTCTATTTATCTACCATCTTTGTCTGCCTATCTATCCATCCATCATCTATCTGTCTATCTATCTCTCCATCCATCCATCCATTCATTCATCCATCCATTTATTCATTCCTATGATTCTCAACCAGGGGTGATTCTGCTTCCCAAGGGACACTTGTCAATGTTTATATTTTTGATTATTGTGACTGCAGAGGAGTTACTGGCATCTAGTGGATGGAGACCAGCGACACTGCTCTATACACCCTACATGACGGCCCCACCACAGAGTATGACCCGGCCCCAAATGTCAGCATGGCTGAGAGTGAGAGCCCTTGGGAGAAATGGGGAGGTGAGAACCCACCTCCCAGGATGAGCTGGAAGGAGACGCATGCTCCCCACAGCACCGCGTCTTCTCCCCAGAGGCAGCATCAACTGGATTTCCTGCCGGGGCATCTCCGGGGGCATTGAGGGTCTGTTGGATGACTTTGACCTGTGCGCCCCTCACGTGGACTGTCCTGAGGTCAGCCTGGTCCGGGAAGCCCTCCAGCTGTGCCGCCGGGCAGTGGAGCTCCGAGGCATGGGTGAGTCGGGCTGACCGGGCTGGGTCGGGGGGAGGGGTGGTCCACTTTGCACTGACTTCTAGAAACCGACTCTCCTCATCGAGCCGCCAGATGGATTTGCATTAGCTCATACACCTTTCCTGTCTACAGCTGAGGGGTTTCTCCCAGCTCCAGCTTCTAGAACTTTGAACTGAAACTGGGAGAGCTTAGGAGTGAAAACTACCAAGGCAGAGCTGATCCCCTCACCAGGACGGCCCAACATCTTATTCTATTTTTTTTAATTTTTATTTGTTTTTATTTATTTTTTGGCCATGCCGCGCGGCTTGTGGGATCTTAGCTGCCCAATCAGGGATCAAACCTGGGCCCTCGGCAGTAAGGGCGTGGAGTCCTAACCACTGGAATGCCAGGGAATTCCCCCAGCATCTTATTCTAGAAAGGGCCACATAGGAGATATTTCAGGCAAAATCGAGGAAATTATGTTGACACAATATAACGAGAGATAAAACATGTTCCCACAGATCTTTTTATTGATGAAATTCAAAATACAATGATAATAACTGAGCATGACTTTTAAAAAATATTTATTTGGTTGCACTGGGTCTTAGTTGCAGCACGCAGGCTCCTTAGTTGTGGCATGCATGCGGGATCTAGTTCCCTGACCAGGGATCAAACCTGGGCCTCCTTCATTGGGAGCACAGAGTCTTAACCACTGCGCCACCAAGGAAGTCCTGAGCACAACTTTTTTGTAAGTCAGTTCCACTCACGAGAAAGATGAGGGGAACTCTTGTTCAGGGGGATAACATTTTGCTCAGTTGGGGTTCAAAGGTGGTATTTCCTGTCATCCCACTAATTACAAACACCGATCCAAAAACATTAATGTATTTTACAAAAACCATTCTTAGCTCTCAGGACAAATCGTTCAGCTGGATTTGGCCCACACTCTGCCCTAGAACTTTAAGAATCTCTGAATCCTCAGTTGATACTCTGTCCAGGATGGTGTTTCGTTTGTTTGCATTTTTAAAAATTGTGGCAAAATACACATAACATAAAATTAACCATTTTAATTGTACAGTTCAGCGACATTAAGTACATTCACACTGTTGTGCAACCATCACCACCATCCATCTCCAGAACTTGATCATCTTTTCAAACTGAAACTCTGTCCCCATTAAACACTCACTCCCCCTCCCCGCTCCCCCAGCCCCTGGCACCCACCCTTCTACTTCTGTCTCTATGAATTTGACCACTCCAGGCACCTCATATAAGTGGAATCATGCAGTATTTGTCCTTTTTGTGTCTGGCTTATTTCTCTTAACATAATATCCTCAAGGTTCATCCATGTTGTAGCATGTGTTAGAATATCTTTCCCTTTTAAGGTTGAATAACATTCCATTGTGTGGAAGAACCACATTTTGCTCAACCATTCATCCATCAATGGACACTTGGTTTGTCTTTACCTTTTGGCAGTTGTAAATTGCTGCTGTGAATATGGGTGTACAAGTATCTTTTCAAGACCTTGCTTTCAATTCTTCTGGATATATACCCAGGTGTAGAAATGCTAAATCATCTGATAATTCTGTGGTTAATTTTTGAGGAACTGCCAGGCCATTTTCCACAGTGGCTGAACCGTTTCACATTCCCACCAACAGTGCATAAAAGTGCTAGCTTCTCTACATCTTCTCCAACATGTGTTATTTTCTGATAAAAAAAAAAAATAGCCATCCTAATGAGTGTGAAGTGACCAGGATGGTTTTTTATCATACATTTCCAAGCTGGTTCTTTTTTTTTTTTTCGCCACACCACGTGGCTTGTGGTATCTTAGTTCCCCGACCAGGGATACCCGGGCCCCAGCAGTGAAGCTTGGAGTCCTAACCACTGGACTGCCAGGGAATTCCCATCCCAGCTGGTTTTGATTTGAGGGTTTTTACAAGGGGTTTTATAAAGGTGCTTAATTCCTATATCCCTTCCGTGGCTTGCTCAGACCTGACAACTGTTGCTTGTCCGAGAAGCCTGTCTGGCCACCACTGACGCTGGACACCCCTGGCCACCACACCCCTGCATATTTCATCATTGCATGTTGTTTCCATCTATCTTAACTCTTAGTTATTATTTCTGCTGGCTTTCTTTTGCATCATCTGTCTGCCTCTGCTCCCTGCCAAATGTCCACCCCTACTACATGGACCAGTCCAAGAGTACGGATTTTGAGTCCCACCATACTGATTCAAATCTGGGCTCTGCCACTTACTGGCAGTGTGAGCTTGCAAGCCCCTAACTACCCCCACCCCTCCCCATCCTCACTCCCGCCTTGCAGCCTTCAGTTTTCCCATCTGCAAAATGGGGATGTTGGTCGACCCTCCCACCTAGGGCTGCTGGGAAAGTTTTGCTAGTGAATTCATGCAGAGCCTGTTCCCATGGCACCATCCGAGGATCCCGTTATGGTCATGTGACAGCACCAATGTTTTGACGTGAACGGCCTTGGAGAAGCCATTTCTGTCCCGAGCCTCTGCTTCCCTCATCAGCAAAATGTGGGATAGAACTAAAGTGTGTCTAGGATCCCACCCAAGTGGGAGATTCTGGTGCCCATGATCAGTTACACCTTTCTCCTACATTCACGCTCGCCAGCAGTTTTAAACATCGAAGGGAGTGATTTCCCAGGAAAACAGCCTTGGGCTTACATGCCCAGTTTAAGGGAAGATTTAAAAGCCCAAATCACAGTACGTTCTTTGCAGCGTTTCTTGATTGACAACCTGTGGCTGCCCAGAACAAGGAGGAGGTGTAGGAATGAATGTCCCCACCAGATGGCGCAGCTGAGCAACCATGCGCTCTCACTACACTCGAGTACTGTACAGCCAGCTCCTGAAAGCCCGTTGGTATTCCCTATTTCTCCCATTGCCTCAGACTCCAGGATGACTTGGTGTGGTGCCATTTCTGTCCCTGTTTTTATTTAAAAGACTGATATTTTGTTCATCATGGATGGGGGGGGCGGGAGCATCAGTTTTGATTTTTTAAAATATTGCATTAAAAGAGTACTTATCTTGATGGTTGAGTTTGTTGGCACCACTTTAACTTTTGTACCCGTGGTGAGTGGGGCACTTGCCCCTGATCCTGGCCCTGCCCCATTCCACCCACCAGCAAACCCAGGCACAGGGCATTGCCACCATTGCCCTAGGCTCCACAGTTAGGATGATCCAACAACAGGGACAAAATGAACTGTCTACCTTCACTGTCCCTGGTCTTCACTTGGCATTGGAATCAAACTTTGGGGGTCAGATCCCTGCCTCTTACTGGCTGTGTGACCTTGCGTAAGTTGCTTAACTTCTTCATACCTGAATTTTCCCTGTTATACGCTTGGGCACTTGGGATAATAATGATGATACCTCTGTGTGGTAGGCAGAAAAATCTGCCCCTCACCTCCCCACCCCCTGCCAAGATATAGTCACTTCTTAATCCCTGGAACCTATGACTATTACTTTATATGGCAAAAAAAAAAAAAAAATGTGATTAAGTTTCTTGGGATGGAGAGTTTATCCTGGATTATCTAGGTGGGCCCAAAATGCAATCACAAGTGTCCTAATAAGAAGAAAGCAGAGGGAGATTTGAAACAGAAAAAGGAAAAATGCAGAGACACACAGATGTGAAGACAGAGGCAGAAACTGGGATGATGTGCTGCTATACTGCTGGTGGGAATGTCAGTTGGTGCAGCCACTGTGGAAAACAGCATGGGACTTTCTCAAAAAAACTAAAAACTAGAACTACCATATGACCCAGTAATTCCATTCCTGGGTAAAAAAACAAAACAAAAACACTAATTCGAAAAGATACATATGCCCCAATGTTCCTAGCAGCATTATTTACAATTGCCGACGTATGGAAGCAACCTAAAAGCCCATCAACAGATGAATGGGTAAAGAAGATGTGGTATATGTATACAATGGAATACTACTCAGCCATAAAAAAGAACTAAATTTTGCCATTTACAGCAACATGGATGGACTTGGAGGGCATTAGTCTAAATGAAATAAGTTAGAGAAATACAACTATTGTATGATATCACTTGTATGTGGAATCTAAAAAATACAACATACTAATGAGTATAACAAAAAAGAAGCAGACGCACAGATACAGAGAAAAAACTAGTAGTTACCAGTGGGGAGAGGGAATGGTAGAGGGGCAAAATAAGGGTGGGGGAAGGGGAGGTACAAATTATTGGGTGTAAGATAGGCTTCAAAGATGTATTGTACAACACGGGGAATATAGTCAATATTTTGTAATAACTATAAGTGGAGTGTAACATTTTAAAATTGTATAAACAATTAAAAATTAAAAAAGAGATTGCAGTGATGTGGTCACAAGCCAAGGAATGCCTGAAGCCCCCAGAAGCTGGAAGAGGCAAGGAAACATCCTCCCCCAGAGCCTCTGGAGGGAGCACAACCTTGCCGACACCTTGATTTCGGACTCCTGGCCTCCACAACTGTGAGAGAAGAAAGTTCTGTTGTTTGAAGCCCCCCAGGTTGTCGTGTTATAGCAGCCATAGGACACTAACCCACTCAGTAACTATGAAGTGCTGGAGAAATGATCATTATTTCTCTAAGAGACACTTGTTGGGTGCCTGGCGCTCAGAACATAGCAATGAACAAGACAGGCATCCTCCCTGCTATCTGGAAACCCAAGGTCTGGGGTAGGAGAGGGGGAAACCACCTGGTGCACTTGAAGTAGGGGCAAGTGTGTGTGTAGCACAGAAAAGGAGGCAGGAGGGGGGCTCCACCCAGGGAAGCAGGGCCCCTCCCCTTAACCAGCATCTCCTCTGTTGCAGAGAGAAGCATCCTGTATACAGAACTCCTGGCCAGACTCTATTTCTTCGCCACCTCACATCCGGCGCTGGTGGGACAGCTATGCCAACAGGCACGGAGCTGGTTCTGGATGTGCCCACACCCTGTGCTGGTGCCCCTCAGAGGATTCCTCCAGCCCCCGGGAGGACCCCTCCGGGCAACCCTCACCGGCTGTCACAAAGGTGCGTCTCCCAAGCGTAGCCAAAATCCAGCCAGGCCCCTGCCTGCCTGGGGGCAGCGGACTGCAGGTGTTTGGGGCTGCTCTCTGGGTCTCCCCTCTGCCAGCTGGGAAGCCCCAAGGGTGCCATCAGGACCTGGCCCTGCTGTCTCATGCTGACTCGGCTCCCTCTGCCCCCCAGGGACTGCAGATTACTAGTGTAGATACTGCTAATGAGCCCAGAGCGAGGGCATGCCGACTGCCTCTGGGGTCTCATCTCTAAGAGTTCGGTGCCCGTCTTATAGATAGCTTCTGCGATTTACAGCTTCGTGCTATTAAGTCTGGAAACTAGGAACTGGTGCCTGATTGGCCCCTGAGAGGCTGGTGGAACTTGTAGGTTCTCCCTGGGACACCAGAATGTCAGAGGGACAAGAGGATTTAGTTCTCTCCATCCAGTTTTCATCCATCCTTCTTTCCTTCCTTCCTTCCTTCCATCCAGCTATCCATCTGTCTGTTCATCCCTCCACCCATCCCTCCATCCATTCATCCTTCCACCCTTCCTTCCATCTATCCATCTGTATGTCCCTCCATCCTTCCTCCCTCCTTTATTCCTTCCTTCCTTCCCATCCATCCATCCATTCATCCATTCACCCATCAGTTGTCCGTATTTCCAATAGTCACCCTTCCTTCCACCCTTCTATCCTCACCACTTACCTTCCATTTCCCCCAATTTGCCATCTTCTATCCACTCGCTTACCCCTTCACCCATTCACACACTCAGCCAACTCATCCACCCATCTATCAAATAAGTCATCCATTTACCCATCTAACACCCACACATTCACTCACCCACTCATCTAACCAGCCATCTATCTGTCCACTTACCCACCAGTTCACCTCCATTCATCCATCCCTTTATCTGCCCACCCATAATCTCTCACATTAATCACTGAATACAGTTAGCTTTGGTTCAAATGCCAGTTATTGTGACTCAGGCCATTTTTGTGCCACATAGCCTTGTAGGGAAAGCTACACTCCCAAGGCACAGAGCTTCCAAATCAGAAATTCTAAGAGATGCTAAGGACAATGCATGGAAGAATTGATTTAGGGACAGCTACTAGAATGCTGTGTTGAGAAGGATTCTGAGACTGAATCTGGTTTAATGGTATATTGGTTACAATACAAGTTCTGATGCTGTAACAAAGGCCAAAGTAGCAGTGGCTTAAATTTCTCTCACACACAATAGTCCAGGCATAAGAAAAGGTAATATGGTATCTCCAGGGTGTCAGGGACCCAAACTCTTCAAATTTGTTACTCTGCCATTTTCAATGTGAGGTTTCCATTTAATGGCCCAGAATAGCTGCTCCAGCTCTTACCATCACAATGGCATTCCAGCCAGTGGGAAGAGGGAAGGAGAAGTAGATGGCAGGCCCCTTCCCTTCAAAGGCATGGCCTTGAAGCAGAACTTACCACTTCTGCTCCTGTCTCACTGGTGAGAACTTGGCCATCTTTGACCGTAAGGGAGCTTGGGAAAAATGGTCTTTGAGTAACCACGTACTCACCTAAAACCTGTGGGCTGTGGGTTTTATTACTAAAGGAAGCATGATAGAATGGCTAGTGGGGGGCACAAGTCACAGAGAGTGTGGTGATTGATTAGTGATGTCTGCCACAGCGTAGGCAAAGGAAGTTACAGCTCAGAGTGAATTTTTTGTTTTTCTCATCTCAGTAGGGAAATGTTTTGTGTTTCAGACCCACTGTGCCAGTTGTATGAGCTCTAGTCATGTTGAAGTTGAGAAACTTCCTACGCACTCTGGGCTTCAGATTCTTCATTTTTAAAATGAGAAGTTTGAGTTCACATTTCCAAGGTCACACAGTGAGTGAGTGATTCCCCCCCACACACAAAAAAAAGGGAAAAAAAGAAAGAAAAAAAAAATCTCATCTCTTCATGCCTGGTCCCGATGAGGTAGAAACACAATTCTGGATTCTCAGACCTGGACTGGCTCTGATTTCAGTACCTCCCCCATCACCTTACAAATGAGGAAACTGAGGCACAGAGCAGGAAGAGGACTTACTCAGGGCATTCAGAAAGTCTGGTCTCCTGATATTGAGACTGATGTTTTCTCCAGTGTAACTTGGTCCCTCTCTGTCTTCAGCGATGATCCAATCAGGATCCACCCAGCAGAGAGCCTTGGGCTGTGTTTGCTCAAACTATTGGCAAATACTTTTTTCTTTGGGGCACCAGCCCTTCTTTTCCCACACAGATCGAATTCAAAGAGAAGTCGAAAGCAGGGTTCTCATCCTCAGCCAATATAATTCCATTCCTGAGTCTTCTCCAACTGTGCACTCAACCATGCATCACTGACATTTGCGGCTGGATCCTTCTCTGGGGTGGGGCCATCGTGTGCACTGCAGGATGTTAAGCAGCGTCCCTGCCTCCACCCATCAGATGCCAATAGCATCCTGGTCCCCAGTTGTAACAACCAAAAATGTCTCCAGACATTTCCCAGTGTGCCCTGGGGGGCAGAATCGCCGCTGGGTAGGAACCGCTGAACTAGAGACACTTATGACTGAGGAGTGGTTTAGTCCATTTTCCTACTTCAGATCAACATAAACATTTCAGCCCAGAGTCTGCATCTGGCATCTGACAGCGCTGGCTTTGAAATCCTGGCTCTGCCACTTCTAGGTGTGTGACTCTGGACAAGGAACTGACTCTGTCTGTGCCCCAGTTTCCTTATCTGTGAAGTGGGGGGCCCATTAGAGTACCTCATGGCTGAGCACTCAGACACATGAGCTCTTGTTTCTGTGTGGCTGCAGGCATCACTGCCATGGCATGGAGCCTGGAAGAGAAGCTGCTGGTGGTTGGCACCCAGGAGGTCATGGTAGCTGTGTGGGATATGGAAGAACAGCAGGTGATCCACATCCTACCTGGACACACAGGTGAGGCTCAGGAAGTGGGGTTTATGATCAGCTTTCTCCTAGAGTCCCACAGCAATCAGTCAGTCCCCTGGGGCCCCTTCACTACCAATTCATTTCTCTGTATTAAAACCCTGGCCTTTGTTCCTGCATCAGCTAGCTATAGCCACATAACAAAACACCCCAAACAGGAATATAAATTGGTGCAGCCACTGTGGAGAATAGTATGGAGGTTCCTCAAAAAACTAAAAATAAAGTTGCCATATGATCCAGCAGTCCTCCTCCTGGGCATATATCTGGACAAAACTATAATTTGAAAAGATACATGCACCCATATGTTCATAGCAGCAGTATTTAAAATAGCCAAGACTTGGAAACAACCTACATGTTCATTGACAGATGAATGGACAAAGAAGATGTGGTATATATATATATATATATATATATATATATATATATATATATACACACACAATGGAATATTACTCAGCCATAAAAAAGAATGACATAATGCCATTTGCACCTACATGGATGGCCCTAGAGATGATCATACTAAGTGAAGTAAGGCAGAAAGAGAAAGACAAATACCATATGATATCATTTATACGTGGAATATAAAATATGACACAAATGAACTTATCTACAAAACAGAAACAGACTCACAGACATAGAGAACAGACTTGTGGTTGCCAAGGGGAAGGAAGGCAGGGGAGGGTTGGATAGGGAGTTTGGGACCAGCAGATGCAAACTATTATATATGGGATGGATAAACAACAAGGTCCTACTGTATAGCACAGGGAAGTATATTCAATATCCTGTAATAAACCATAATGGAAAAGAATATGAAAAAGAAAAAACAAAACCCACCCCAAACAGAGTAGCTTCAAACAATAGCTGTTTATTTAGCTCACCTCTGTGACTGGGCAATTCAGGCTGGGCTCAGCCAGGCAGCTCTTCTGGTCTCAGCCAGGCTTGCTCATGCATATGTAGTCAGTTATGGGACGTCTGGGAGCTGGCTGGTTCAGGACGTTCTTAGCTGAGACAACTCAACTCTGCTCCACATGATCTCTCATCCTCCAGCAGGTGAGCCTGGGCAGAGGCAGGGTCTCAAGAGGGCAAGCAGAAATGTGCAAGGTCTCTGAAGGCCTGGAACTGGCCTTGGAACTGGCACCCCTTCACGTTCTATTGGCCAAAGGAAGTCCCAAGAACAATCCAAAATCAATGGGTAGGGAAATTGGCTTCATCTCTTGATGGGAGGAGCAAAGTCACACTGCACAAGGTATAGATCTTGGAGGGTAAAGGATTGTGGTCATTTATGCAATTTGTCTACCACAGTCGCTCAGAGCCTAAGTCACGTTTTCATTTCTACAAAACCATCACAGCTATGGTTGATTCATTCCAACAATTATTGAGTGCTTACTGTGTACCAGGCCCTGATCTGAGGCTGAAGAGAGATCAGGGCCGAAACTCTGGTAAGGGGAGTGAGGCCCACCCCGTGGGTGTAAAATTTAGGAGCATCCCAAAGTTAAAAAAAACTTGGTCATCATGATAATATTTCAATGCAATGTGTTTATTTTTTATTTATTTATTTTGTTTTGGCCATGCCACACAGCATGCGGGATCTTAGTTCCCCAACCAGGGATCAAACCCATGCCCCCTGCAGTGGAGGCGTGGAGTCTTAACCACTGGACCACTGGGGAAGTCCCGAATGCAATTATTTATTTATTTATTTATTTATTTATTTATTTATTGGCTGCATTGGGTCTTAGTTGCAGCACGCAGGACCTTTCGTTTCGGAGCACGGGCTCTTCCTTGCAGTGCATGGGCTTTTCTCTAGTTGTAGCACACAGGCTCCAGAGCATGTGGGCTCATTAGTTGCGGCGCGCGAGCTTTAGTTGCCCCGCGGCATGTGGGATCTTAGTTCCCTGACCAGGGATCAAACCAGCGTCGCCTGCATTGCAGGACGGATTCTTAACCACTGTGGAAAGTCCTGCAAATGTAATTTTTAAAAATGTTTTTAAAAATCAAAAAATTAATGCAAGACAATCCACGATGAATAAATATCAACCTGTCTTAAAGACAGGATGAGTAATAGTGCTGTGCCAGTCCATCCTGGAGAGAGAGGCAAAAGGAAAACTCAGCAATTCGGTACCTCCTTAAACTTTGCACCCGAGATAAGTGCCTTACTTGCCTCACCCTGATCCCGGCCCTGAGTCAGATCCATGTATTTGAGAAGGGAAGCCGGACAAAAATGTAGTCACAAATTGCAATAAGTGTAATGAGGAAAACAGCGTGTCATGAGCTACAATAACCAAAGTGACTGACTTAGGGCAGTTAGGGAAAGGATTTCTCTGAGCAGGGACACTCAGCCAAGATACAAAGGCTATGAATAAGTGTGCAAAGGGCAGGAGGGTAGAGCATCCCAGGTGTGGGAAACAACCAGTGCAAAGGCCCTGAGAAAAAGAGGTTGGAACATTGATAGAGTAGCAAGGAAGCTGTAAGGCTGGAGCTTAGGATATCGTATCAAATGAAAGAAGCCAGTCACAGAAGACTATATTGTAT
Source organism: Balaenoptera ricei (assembly GCF_028023285.1). NCBI lineage: Eukaryota > Metazoa > Chordata > Mammalia > Artiodactyla > Balaenopteridae > Balaenoptera > Balaenoptera ricei. Next base: position 171,078,122 of record NC_082641.1, on the reverse strand, counting down.
GTGATTCATTTATATGAAATGTCTGCAACAGGTAAATCTGGAGAGACAGAAAGCAGATTAGTGGTTGCCAGGGGCTGGTTCCAGAAGGGGGATGGAGAGAGACTGCTAATGGGGACGGGGTTTCCTTTTTGGGTGACAAAAATGTTCTGGAATCTGATAGAGGTGACGTTTGCACAACATCGTGAATGTACTAGTATCACTGATTATACAATTTAAGGTGGTTTAAATGATAAGGAGAGAAAAGGGAGGGAGTGACAGGTTTTGAGGTTATGAAAATACTCTAAACCTAGCCTGTGGTGATGGTTGCACAACTCTGGGAACGTACATTTCCCAGAACAGTGAATTATACTGTTGTACATGAATGGGTGAATTTTATGCTTGTAAATTATATCTCAATAAAGATGTTAAAATATTATATTATTGCAATCTAAGTATGTACACGGTTTTATTATGTTTTTTATTTTTTAAATAAATTTATTTATTTTATTTACTTATTTTTGGCTGCAATGGGCCTTTGTTACTGCATGTGGGCTTTCTCTAGTGGCGGTGAGCGGGGGCTACTCTTCGTTGCGGGCTTCTCATTGCGGTGGCTTCTCTTGTTGCAGAGCACGGGCTCTAGGCACGTGGGCTTCAGTAGTTGTAGCGCACAGGCTCAGTAGTTGTGGCGCATGGGCTTAGTTGTTCCGCATGGCATGTGGGATCTTCCCGGACCAGGGCTTGAACCTGTGTCCCCTGCATTGGCAGGTGGATTCTTAACCACTGCGCCACCAGGGAAGCCCAGTTTTATTATTTTTTTCTCAACATTTTGCCATAAACATGCTTTTGTTTTCATGGAATCTTTTTAAAAACAACTTTATTGAGGTATAATTTACATACCATACAATACACCTGTTTTAAACATATAGTCAATGATTTTGTAGTAAATTTACCAAATTGTGCCACCATCACCATAATCCTGCTGTAGAACTTTCCATCACCCCAAGGAGATCCCTCCTGCCCCCTTTGCAGTCCATCCCTGCTCCCACCCCCAGCCCCATGGTAACCACTGATGTGCTTTCTGAGTCTACAGATTTGTATTTTCTGGACATTTCATATAAATGAAGTTGTATACTATGTGGTCTTTTGCATGGGACTTCTTTCACTCCACATAACATGTTTGAGTTCATCTGTATTGTTACATGTATGGATAGTTTGTTCCTTTGCATTGCTGAGCCGTATTCCATTGCATGGAAGGAACAGAGGTTTTAATCCATTCATCACTTGAAGGACATTTACATTGTTCCCAGTTTGGGGCTGTTATGAATAATGCTGCTGTGATTCATTGAATCTTCATCTTTATAATGCTTAACTGCACCAAAAATATTTCATTTCTCTCGATAGATCGTCTTCCAGAATTTATTAGACTATTTTAAACTTTTTTTTGGCTATTTAGGCTATTTCTAATTATCTGCTATTTGGATAACACTGGGATGAAACTGTTTTTACTCTTGCCAATATTTTTCCATTCTGTTGAATATTTCTAGTGAGTGGTATTCTTGAATTGAAAGGTATGAACATTCTTATGGGTTTTGAGAAGTGTTATCATATTGCTTTCCAAACAGATTGTAACAGATTAAAACACTCTCCAACCCCACAGCTCCCAGCATTAGATGTTTTCATTTTACTCTTTTTGTCTGAAGGGTTGGAGTGGGGTGGATACTGACAGAGTATCTGTCAAATAAGATTCCCTCTATTTTATCATCATCAGAATAGCTATTTTCCTAGAGGTCTATTCAATCTCTGTATCTGTGTGTGAGAGCCATCTCTTCAAGACCTGAGCCCATTTACCAATGGTGACCTTGATTCATTTTTTAAAGTCCTCAAACTCTTATTATTTGTAATCAGAAAAGCTCAATAATCAATTTACCAAAAAAACTGAAAACATTATAGACTTACATAATAGGGGAAGTGAAAGTTTCCGATCCTGTGACAGCATGCTGGAGGTGGTTGGTACTGGCTTGTGAGAGCTGACTGAAATTTTCAAGAATTTGGTGAGGTGATTGTCAAACACAACCATTCTTTTTTTTTAAATTTTTTTTTTTATTGAAGTATAGTATATTTACAATGTTGTGTTAATTTCTGCTGTACAGCAAAGTAACTCAGTTATACACGTATATACATTCTTTTTTATATTCTTTTCCATCATGGTTTATCCCAGGATATTGAATATAGTTCCCTGTGCTATACAGTAAGACCTTGTTGTTTATCCATTCTGTATGTAATAGTTTGCATCTACTAACCCCAAATTCCCAGTCCATCCCTCCCCCACTTCCCTCTCCCCCTTGGCAACCACAAGTCTGTTCTCTATGTCCAAACACAGCCATTCTTAAACATTAAATTATAGAAACATACAATTAAATAGATTATATTAAAACAAGGCAATAAATACTCAAAGCTCATCACTTTCTAAATATTTTACCACACTCTACTCTTATCTCTCTTCTTGGCTATTATACCCATGTGATGGAAATAGTGTGTTACTGACCATCTCTTTACAACTGCATATATATATAATATATCTCCAATAACCAGGTTGCACAAGCTTATATGACTATATAGAACCATGGTCACTTTTTTTTTAGTTAACATCACATATTTTGCCTCTTTCCATATCATGTATATATCTCTAATTCACTTTAGCAGTGATATAGTATCCTATGTATGGGGATATATTATAAAACATTACTATTTATAGAAATTTTGGTTGAAAAATACCACAATTGCAAGAAATAAAAATCACCCCTAATACTGCTGACATATGAATTCTAAAGTAAAATTCCCTCCCTTTACTCTCCCCTCACCCTTCAGTGTCCCCCGGGAAGTGATCAGTGCAGACAGTCTGTTATATGCCATTAGCAATTTTTCTCTAGGTTTATGCAGACATAGCTCTGTCCTTTGAGCTTTTGTCAAAAATTACATCATGCTGTTTTATATACTGGGCTGCAACTTGCTTTTGTTGCAATAGGTTGTAACAATGTTTTGTGGTGATTGAGAGCCTGGGCTCCAAGCTGAGATCCTAGCTCCATTACTTATTAACCATGCGGCTTTGGATAAGTTACTGTACTAGGCTGTGGCTCAGTTTTCCCATCTATACAATGGGATAATAATAGTACCTCACAAGTTGTTATGAGATTAAAAGAGTTTAATGCATGTTAACCACTTACAACTATGTTTGGCACACAGAAAGCACTCAGTAAGTATTGGCTGTTGTAATAATAATTATTATTAGGTATATGTATGTACATCCATTTTATTATTTTTAATGCCTGCCTAATATTCTTTACATGGATGTACCATATTACTTAACCAACTCCCTTTTCATAGACAGTTGTTTTCAGTTTTCTTTTTACACAGACAGTGTTGCAATTAAAGTCCTTCTCCATCTTCACACACTTATGCTATTATTTCTGTAAGACACATTCCTAGAAGTGGGATTTCTGAGTCAAATTGTACGCACATTGTTCATTTTTTTCTCTTTTTCTTAGCTTTTTATTCTAAAAATAACTATAGACTCAGAGAAAGTTGCGGAAATAGTACAGAGAATTCCCGTGTATGTTTTATCTACCTTTCCAGGCTAGCAATGTCTTACATAACTATAGTATACTATCAAAACCAAGATATTGCACATTTTAACTTTTAATAAATGTCACCAAATTTATATCAACTTATACTCCCATCAGCATGGTATGGGATTAACTGATTTCTTGTACCTTTGCCAGCACTCCAGCAATTAATTCATAGTTTTTGCCAGTACAATGGATAATAATGATATTGGTATTTCATGTTGCATTTTGTGACTACTAGTGAGATTGGACATCATTTTCAAATGTTTATTGTCCACTTGTACTATTTCTGTAAATCTCTTGTTATATTATTTGTCCAATTTGTAAGTTGTTTGCGTTTTTGTTGCTTATTTGTAAGAACTCTTTGTTTATTAAACAGGGTCTCCATTTATCTGTTATATACTGCAAATATTTCCTCCTAATGTGTCATATGCCTTTCAAGTTTATCCTCCTGAAATTTTACACTTTTATGTAATCCAGTTTGTCAATTGTTCCCCTTTATGTCTTCCAAATTTTGTTGTCCTTAGAAAAATGTCTCTCCAAGAATATGAAATCTTCTCCTATAATTTTATTTTGGTTTTCTCTTTGTTTATTAATTTTAAATACTCCCTGGATGATGATAACCTTTTATACATTTCAATGATCTCTATTTAATACAGATTCAACATTTGGGCAATTGATTTAATCCCAACCAGTTGTTACACTCAGTTTAGCTTTGCCACATTCCATTATTTGTAATTTGGATATGTTCTAATCTATCCATCTTTCCTTTGGGAAACCAGGGAATTTCCAAGCCAACAGAGGTTATGGTAGTTGGAAGGTCAAAATGTTCCCAGCTAATATACTATCCTCCACCCTGGCCTGCTGCAGGAGAGGTGAGGTGTGTGAAGGTGTTTGCCAAAGGATCGCTTGCCATCTCTACCTCGAAGGATCACACCCTGTGCTTGTGGAACTTACTCTCTGGCCAGGAGAAATTCACCATTTGGGATGGAGTCTCAAAAGATCCCACTGAACCTCAGATCTCGAGCCTTCATGTGGATGAAGCAAAGAAGGTTGTGTATTCAGCATCTAGCTCAAAGGTAACAAACACTTGCTCTGTTTGCAAAGTAAAGCTGAGACCAGAGCAGGCAAAGATGGCATATGGTGTTTATATAAGGAGGGGCTCCCTGATATGGGACAGGGGGACTGTAAACAGAGATACACAACCACTTGAGAGGGTGCCATAAAGGGCTTCAAAACTCATAGTTGGATTAGATGATCTTGATAGAGCTTTCTGATCCTAAGATTTAAGACCTTTCACCTTTTTTAATGCAGTCATTTTTTAGTGTTATGAATTTCCCTCTGAGTACTGCTTTACATACATCCCATGAACTTTGGTATGTTATGTTATCATTTACACTGAGTTCAAAATACTTTTAGCATTTCCCTTTTGATTTCTTCTTTGATCTATGAGCTATTTAGCAGTGTGATATTCATTTCCAAATATTTGAGAGGTTCCCAGATAGTGTTCTGTTATTTTTTTCCTAATATAATTCCATTTGCATTATGTGAATCCTTTCAAATTTATTGAAATGCTCTTTCTTGGTAAATGTTCCACATGCATCTGAGAACAATATGTTTTCTGCTGTGTTATTCCATTATGTCAATCATAACTCTATAATCTGATCATTTTATGAATAGAAACACACAACAGAATAATGGGTTAAAGCTTAGCAATTAAAGGCATGGGGCAAATCTGTAACTCCCAGTTGACTTCTTTGCAAGCTGAGTCATCTTGATTGTATCACCTCACCTCTCTGCCTCAATTCTTCCTCTACCTCATGAGATAATGAATGTAAAACACCCTTCATAGTGTTGGGTACATAGTAAGCAACAAATAATTAATAGCTATTAATTATTCTATTTTATTAGTAATTGGTGGTTGTTAATGTAAGTAATATTGGTAGCTTACAAACTATGCTGTCCAAAGTGGAGAACCACCAGCTAGATGTGGTTATTGAGCACTTGAAATGTGGCTATTCCAAATTGAGATGTGCTGTAAGTATAAAACACACAGTGGATTTCAAAGACTCAGTATCATAAAAAAAGTAAAATATTTAAATAATAATTTTATATTGATTACATGTTGAAATGATAACATTTGGATATACTGCGTTAAATAAAGTATATCATTGCAATTGATATTACTTGTTTCTTTTTACCTTTTTTAAGGTGGCTAATAAAAAATATAAAGTCATGTGTGGTTTGCATTATATTTTTATTGGACAATGTAGGCTTAAATATTACAGAAGTGTGGGTTGATTTCAAGACTGATTATAGAAATCAGCTTTGTTATCAGCAAAAGTTTGGAAAATACAGTAAAGAAATAATATATAATAAATAATTGCAAACATTACCATTATTAACATTTACATGATTTTGCTTTATGTGGTGTGTGTGTGTGTGTGTGTGTGTGTGCACATGTGCTTGTGTGTATGAAACAAATGGGGATAAAACCATATACACAGTTTTTAAAAATAAATTTATTTATTTATTTATTTATTTTTGGCTGCGTTGGGTCTTCATTGCTGTGCGAGGGCTTTCTCTAGTTGTGGAGAGTGGGGGCTATTCTTCGTTGCAGTGCACAGTCTTCTCACTTCGGTGGCTTCTCTTGTTGTGCAGCACGGGCTCTAGGCGCGCAGGCTTCAGTAGTTGTGACACGTGGGCTCTAGAGCGCAGGCTCAGTAGTTGTGGCACATGGGCTTAGTTGCTCCGCGACACGTGGGATTTTCCCGGACCAGGAATCGCACCCATGTCCCCTGCATTGGCAGGCAGATTCTTAAACACTGCGCCACCAGGGAAGTCCCTAAGCAGTTTTATAAAGCTATTTTTGCCCATAACCTTAAACATTCTTCAAAAACAGCATGCTTAGTGATTTCATAAGATTCCGTTGCATGGCTCTGCTGTAGTTTATTTAATTAATCCCTCATTACTGGACATATAGGTTGTTTCCATTTCTTTGCACTTTCAAATAGCTGAGATAACTTTCCTTTTACATATATCTTTGTGTGTATCTCTCCTTATTTCTTTAGTGTAAATCCCACAAATAGAATTAATGGGAAATGTTTACTATTTAAATGATTACTGCTGATAAAAAGGTACTTTTGGGGGTAAAGTTAAAGATGAGGGCTTCCCTGGTGGTGCAGTGGTTGAGAATCTGCCTGCCAATGCAGGGGACACGGGTTCGAGCCCTGGTCTGGGAAGATCCCACATGCCGCGGAGCAACTGGGCCCGTGAGCCACAGCTACTGAGCCTGCACGTCAGGAGCCTGTGCTCCGCAACAAGAAAGGCCGCGATAGTGAGAGGCCCGCGCACCGCGATGAAGAGTGGCCCCCGCTTGCCGCAACTAGAGAAAGCCCTCGCACAGAAACGAAGACCCAACACAGCCAAAAATAAATAAATAAATAAATAAATAAATTTTTTTTAAAAAAGATGAAACCTCTTTAATTATTAATCAGCAATTACTTGGAATGAACATATAGGCACATGGCATAGCTGACTGTTTTTCTATTTTTAAAACTTGTTATTTTAGAACAATTTTAGATTTATGGAAAAGCTATAAAGATAGTAGAGAGAGTTCCTGTATGGCCTTGTTCCAGCCTTCTCCAAAGTCAACATCTTATATAACCAGTGTACATTTGTCAAAACTAAGACATTAATATTGACAATTACTATCAACTCAGTTCCAGACTTTATTTGGATTTTATCCATTTTTTCACGAATGTCCTTTTGCCATTCCAAGATCCAATCCAGGATCCCTCCCCCTTCCCCACTCCTTTTTTTTAAAACTGACAGAGTGTCGACAATAAAATGCATGAACTATAAAAAAGAATAGGTCTTAATATAGCCAATATTTTGTAATAACTGTAAATGGAAAGGAACTTTTAAAAATTGTACAAAGATAAAAAATTTTTTTAATTGCAATGACAAAAAAAAAAAAAAAGAAGAGGTCTTGCATTTGATCCTGGAAAGCTTGCAGACTAGGTCTCCCTCTGACATGGCTCTTTCTTTTCATCATTCCTTTAGGTCAATGCTTGGAATTTGGAAACTGAAGAGCTGATTTTCCGTATCCTGGGGGATGCCTCTGACCCCTGGGTGTGCACCGCAGTGCTGGCTTCCAGGGCCACACTGCTGACGGTGTCGCAGGGTGGCGTGGTCAGCCTGTGGAGTTCAGCCACAGGAACACTGCAAAGGAAGCAACATTTGTCCAGCATCAAAGAAGAAACAGTTACCTGTGGGGTCTCAGTCCAGAAACAAAGAAAGATGGTGACCGGGTCCAGCAAGGACTCCATCTCTTTGGTAAGCAACTTGACTGAATAGGATGCCAACGTTAATTCAGCTCCAAAATGCTCAGATGGCCTAGAGGTTGGGAGAAACCATCTCACCTTTGATCTTTTAATAAATGACACTGGGCTTCTTCATTCTAGGGATCTGCAATTCAGCGCAGTCCAGGAAACATCTCTTGGTGTCTCCTGGGGGCTGGCCAGTGTGGGTGATTGTTGGTGCTCAGTCCTGCTGGGGATGATCTGGGAGGAAGTATAGAATGTGCATCAGAACTGTCCCTGCTGAGGGGTCAGGAGCTGGGGTTCTATCCACCAGCTCCATCAGTGGTTAGGTGAGGGCTGCTCCCAGGAACATTAACACAGAGGCCAAGTGTGTGGAAGGATAGGGTCAGAAAAAACAACCCAGTGCAGAGTTGCAGGTGTGTGGTGAGCAGCCTTCAGGAATAGAGGAGTACGCTGAGGGGATATGGATGGGGCACCAAGAGTGAGTTATATAGAAGTCGTAGGTGGAGGAACAAGGGCACCTTGCCAGGCATCGGAGGGGCTGTAGAAGTATAAGAGTCCAACCACATCCTCAAGGAACTCAATCTAGGGAGGGAGCCAGGTTTGCCAATGACTTATAGTGACACAAAGAGTAACAGAGTCTGTTTTCAGTAGAGGTAGAAATAGTGTGTTCTTGGTTGGGGGAAGGAACAAATACTTCTGAAAGAAGCAGTCTGGGAAGGCTTCCCTCCGGGGAAGGGGGGGCCTCAGAAGAAGGATTTCCAAGATGAATAAGGGAAGACGGGGGGAATAGGGGATATCATGGTGGGAAAGTAGGAACATGCCTGGGGTTATAGGGAAAAGAGAGGTGGTGTGGAAATGGATCGCAGATGGTCTTGTATGTCCTGTTGAGGAAGTGAGAGTTTGAGGAAGGGAGGAATATGGCCACTAAAGAATCATCCCAAAGCTCCACATTTCTGGACCATACCTTGTAGCCTCCCTGAGCAATCAAGGCACGAAACACGATTGTGGAAGACATCCCCAGCCCTTTCATCAGGCCTCTTTTTTGCTTCCCTTTACTCCTTCATTCACTGATTGTCATCAGTAATATCCTTCAGCCTAGCAAGGAACTTGGACTTTAGGGTCAGACACACTTGAGTTTGAAAATCCTAGTCCTGAATGAAAATTCATGCAGCCACTATGGAAAACAGTACGGAGGTTCCTTAAAAAACTAAAACTAGAGTTGCCATATGATACAGCAATCCCACTCCTGGGCATAAATCCAGAGAAAACTCTAATTCAAAAAGATACATGCACCTCAGTGTTCATTACAGCACTCTTTACAATAGCCAAGACATGGAAGCAACCTAAGCGTCCATCAACAGATGAATGGATAAAGAAGATATGGCATATATATACAATGGAATACTACTCAGCCATAAAAAGAATGAAATAATGCCATTTGCAGCAACATGGATGGACCTAGAGATTATCATACTAAGTGAAGTAAGCCAGAAAGAGAAAGGCAAATACCATATGATAACACTTATATGTGGAATCTAAAATATGATACAAATGAATTATTTACAAAACAGAAACAGACTCTCAGACGTAGAAAACAAACTTATAGTTAGCAAAGGGGAAAGGAGGTGGGGGAGGGCTAAATTAGGAGTTTGGGATTAGCAGATACAAACTACCACATATAAAATAGATAAACAACATGGTCCTACTGTATAGCACAGGGAACTATATTCAATATCCTGTAATAAACCATAATGGAAAAGTATATGAAAAATGGAAAAGAATATATATATATATAAAACAGTCACTTTGCTGTACACCAGAAACTAACATAACATTGTAAATCAACTATATTTCAATAAACAAACAAACAAAAACAAAAAAACAAACAGAAAAGAAAATCCCAGTCCTGCCTTTACCAAGTTGTATTCTTGGGCTACTCAGCCCTTCTTTGAGCCTCAGTTTCCTCATCTGTAAAATGGGGAGAGGGAACATGGCACCTACATCCAGGGCCACAACAAGGGATGGACAGATGGGCACTTGTTCAGGCTTCCAACCAGCGGGGGTGGGGTGGGGATGCTAAGATAACACTGGAGTGAATTGGAAACATGGTGCTAGTTAACTCAGATTTCTCCCAATATGACTCACCTTTGGTGCCCCATCCCGATCCCCTCAGTTCTGAAGACTATTCTGTCGGTCCCAAGCCTACTGATGGCAGTGCCCTCAGTTAGGAATGCCTATGGTGCTTGTCTGGGCACACGTCACTCATAGGGGGCTCTACACACATTTCTCCCACAGAGCCCCTATTTATGACTGGGCCGGCTCTTGTGGCTCTTCGTACGATCACAGGATACACTTCAGCAAGAAACCATCAGGGAACTTTGAGGAAGGTGAATAGCATGCCCAAGGGCCACACAGTGAAGTTGAGGGGAGAGAGAGAGAGTTGAGAGAGGGAGTGAGCAAGCATGGACTTGGGGCTCTGCCTTTATTGGGGTCTGAGGGTGGGGTGTCTAGCACTTTGTGGATTCACTCTTTATTGGCAAATTTAAAACATATGGGGAGGCATTAGGACACAGGAAGGGGAAGGCAGTCACCCAAGTGGTCAGTTATCTAGGTTATCCAGGGCTTTCTGAAAGAGGGACCTTCATGGGTGGACATCCTGGTCCCTTATCTAGTTGTTTTGCTAGTAGCTGCCAACATGTTTATTCAAGATGGATGTCTTAAAAACCTACTAAAGAATGGACTTGAGGATATGGGGAGGGGGAGGGGTGAGATGTGACAGGGTGAGAGAGTGTCATGGACATATATACACTACCAAACGTAAAATAGATAGCTAGTGGGAAGCAGCCGCATAGCACAGGGAGATCAGCTCGGTGCTTTGTGACCACCTAGAGGGGTGGGATAGGGAGGGTGGGAGGGAGGGAGATGCAAGAGGGAAGAGATATGGGAACATATGTATATGTATAACTGATTCACTTTGTTATAAAGCAGAAACTAATACACCATTGTAAAGCAATTATACTTCAATAAAGATGTTTAAAAAAATGGATGTCTTTTGAAATGGCTGCCTCAGCAATCAAAAAGCTTGTTGTCAGGCACTTACATTACAGCTGCACACCTGTGACTCTGCACCTGGTTGAGGTTTTTTTCTATCTCTTCTCGCCCCACACCAGCACACTTGGCCTCTGTGTTAATGCTCCTGGGAGCAGCCCTCACCCAACCTGAAATAGAGGGGGTGCATAGAACCCCACCCAGCTCTTGGCCCCTCAGTGGGGGCGTCTCTGATGCATGCTCTCCACTCTGTCTCAGAGCATCCCCAGCAAGACTCAGCTATGTTTGCCTGCACTGGTAACTGGCTTGATGAGCCACATTTATTGGCTGCCTTCCCTTCCCTGTCTCAGTTTTCCACTCTCTACCAGTGTTTTCTGGGATCAATTCCCAAATAAACTAGTTGTAGTCAAATAATATTCTCAGTGTCTGTTTCTGACAGAACCCAAATCAGATTCTTGGCAAAATGTATATTGGGGCAGAAAGCTGCAGGCAGGACTGGACAGTAATCCCCAGCACCTCAAAAAGCTGGTGGTCAGGCTGCAGAGAGAGCAATTCTGTTATTTGGGAAAATTGTGGCTGGGCTGGGCTGGGCTGTTAGTAATAGGGGTCTCTAGAATCTCACCAGTGCTCAGATCCCAGCTCTGCTGGGGAGAAAGTCTTGATCCCACCTTCAAAACATTTGAAGACAGTGGTAAAGTCAACTTAACTAAAGATGCAGTCAAGCCCAGGCCCACCTGAAGTACAGATTAGATTGATTCAGACCCCTCCACACTAGAGGCCCTTCAGAAGGAGTATCTCCTCTTCTAAAGGTAAATATTATTTAGGCTCTACTCTTCTTTCATACACAATATCCATCATATTATAAAAATTATGACATACACAAAGAAGCAAAAACAGGACCATAATCAAGAGCAAAAGCAACCAATAGAAGCAGATACACAAATGACTCAGGCGTTTAAATAATCAGGCAAGAACTTTAAAATATTTAGGATAAATAATAGAAAAGGTGAATAGCATGTGAAAAGAGATGGGGAATTTCAAAATTTCAAAATCAAAACTAGAAAAGAAGAGACCACATGGAAACACTAGACACAAAAATAGAATGTGAGGAAAAAAATTCATTTGACGGGTTTAAGAGCAGACTAGTCACAGCAGAGAAAGAACAATGAATTAAAGATAAGTTAATAGAAATTATCAAAATATAAATATAAAGAAAAAAGCAACGAGGGGGAAAAGAACAAAACATCTGAGTATTGTGGGGCAATACCAAAAGGTCGAAAGTACAACTAGAATCTCTGAAGGAGAGGAGAGAATGAGTATGTGGCAGAAGAAATATTTGAAGAGATAATGGTCAAGGATTTTCCAAAATTTAAGACATCAGCTCAAAGATCCAACAGCTCACAGAGCCCCAAGCAGAGTCAAAAGAAAGAAAACCATAATTCAACAAATCATAATCAAACTGCCAAAAACCAAAGATAAAGAGAAAAATATTAAAAGCAGCCAGAGGAAAAAAGACCCATTACATACCATGGTTGTCCATGATAAGATCTACAGCTGATTTCTCATTGAAAACAATGGGGACAGAGACAATGGAAGGAATGGCATCTGTAATTTGAAAGAAAAAACCAAAACCTGTCAACCTAGACTCCTATTTACAGGGAAATTATCCTTCAAAACTGAAAGCAAAATAAAAGACATTTTTAGGCGTATAAAGGCTGAGAGAACTTGTCTCGAACAAATCCGCACTATAAGAAATGCTGGGGGGGTAAAAAAAAAAGAAATGCTGGAAATAAGTTCTTCAGGCTGTGGGGGTATAACACCAGGTGAAAGTCCAATGAATAAAGGAAGAGCACCAGAAACAGTAACTAGAGGAGAAAACTCAGCTCAAAGTTGTCTGTGTCCTAGGAAAATCAGAGCTTGAAAAAGTAGGTACCCAAAGACTCTAGAACTATTTGGTCCTGGGAAAAGCAGTCCTCTTGCACCAAAGTTCCTGTGTGGTACCCAGCCATCACTCCTCATCCAAGCTGGCTCTGAAATATTCAAGTCCAAGTGGAACTCAAGATGCTAGAGCCTCTAGACCTGCAAGCTATGAAAGAAGATCATGTATATGTCAGCCAAGAGCCTGGGGTTGAAATAACATGAAACCTACAAGGATTTTAAAAATGTAAATAGACCCCATCCTGCTCTGAAATAAACACATGCATTTCTTCTGAGCACAACTGTAATGTTGCATGTGCTGCCTGCATAGGGCAATTCCAACCTTGAGACCAGAGAGCCTACTACAACCTGCCTTTAGTCATTGCAATTCACTGAAACTTTGAAACTGACTAATGCATGGAATGATGATTTTGTCAGGAATGGGAGCTTTATTTTACTATCTAAATGTTGATGTTTTAAAAACACCTTCCCAAATTTATCTGGTTCAGCAAAGTGCATGTAATAGAGCTCTTATTTTGAACATAAAAAGTATGTATTTTTGTGAAAAGGAAATCCATTTCTTGGGCACTTTGCCTTCTTCATGGGGGTATAAATTGGTGAAACCCTTGGGAGAGAAATCTTGCAGAGTCTAAGATTAAAAAGTCACATTCCCATCTTAAATACTTGCCCATGTGAGCACAAATGTAAACAGTGTGGCCTCATTTCATGTGAATTTGACTTAGGTAAATACAAAATAATATTATAAAAGTATTCAGTCTCATTTTATGTGCACATTTAGGAAATATGCACATAAATATGCACATAAATAGGGAAAATGCAAACACATTTAAAATCTATTTAGCATCTTATGATCTCACAGTGAGAGGTGGGGGTAGGTGAATTGAAGACTGTTTACACTAGTGTGAGTGGCGCCAGCACTGTAGCTGGTGGACAGAAACACCTACCATCCTTCATCCATCCAAGGGGAAAATCCCTCTCAAATCTGTCATGTTTTGTATTATCTGAGATCTTCAGGTATATACCCCTCACTTAAAATGAGACCAGCCTTGAGGATAGTATTTACTGCATCCCTCCATGTAATAGCAAAACATTGACATGATCTCAAATGTCCATCTATGGCAAAATAGTTAAGTGAATTAAGGAAATTTTATACCATGGAAGATTACATAACTATATAAAATTAGATAGTCTTGAGCAGTGGTCAGCTAACTCTGGCCCACTGCCTGTTTTTGTTCAACCCATGAGCTGAGAATGGTTTTTCTGATTTTAATGGTTGAAAAACGATTTTAAAAAGAAGAATGTCTTGTGACATGTGAAAATTCCGTAGAATCCAAATTTAATGTCCATAAATGACGTTGTCTTGGCACATAACCACACTGTTTGTCTATATACGGTCTGTGGCTGCATTTGTGCTCTAATGGCAAAGTTGAGACCACATGGCCACAAAGTCTAAAGTGTTTACTATCTGGCCCATTACAGGAAAATTTGCCGACCACTGGCCTAGAGATACTTTCATGGAAATAATAAACTCTCACATAGTGCTCACTGTGTACTAAGGGCTATGTCAGGGACTTTTATACCTATTATCTTATTTAACCCTCAAAACAAAGCTAAGATGTAGCTGCTGCCATTATCTGTATGTTACAGATGCGTTAAACTGAAGCACAGAGAGGTGAAGTCATTTGCCTAAGGTCACACAGCTAGGAAGTGTCACAGACAGGATTTGAACTCAAGCAGTCTGGCTCTAGGATCCATGCTCTTAAGCGCTATGCTACAACTGGGTGCCATTGACAGCTGGGGCCAGGTCCTTCTTTGCCATTGGGGGCTGTCCTATGCGTTGTAGGGTGTTTAGCAGCACCCCTAGCCACTGCCCACTAGATGCAGAGCATCTGCCCTATCTTTACAACCAAAAATGTCTCTAAGACGTTGCCCAGTGTTCTCAGTGGGGAGGGACAAAATCATCCCTTGCTCCAGTTGAGAACCGCTACCCCAGACACATTAAGTGAAAAAAGCAACTTGCAGAACAATATCTACAAGGGATGGTGGAGAAAGGAGGCTTGTGTAAATGTTTACCTACACAAACGGATTCTCAGCAAACATAGACAAAGATGCCTTCCAGGGAGAAAGCAGAATGGCAGGGAAGGTGAAAAGACGCTCATGGTGAGCTCTGGATATTTCTTTTTTTTTTTTTTTAATTATACGGTATTACAGTTTAATTTTTTTTTGATTTTAAAGAATCACGTTTTTGAAAAAATCAGCAATAACACTGTCGATGAAAATTCAATTCACTATCAAGTTAAGAAGAAAAAAGGGAATTTTATTCGAGCTAAACTGAGGATTATAACCCGGGAAGCAGATTCTCAGAAAGCTCTGAGAACTGTTCTGCCTGTTAGAAGTCGAAGGCACAGTCATATACATTTTTGAGACAAACGATCATACATCAAAATGACATGCTGATATTTTACAGAAAGTTCACCAAGGATATATAGGCCAGGTAAACAAGTACAAAGCGAGCAGCAAGTCACCATGACCCCCTACAGAGCTGGGAAAGAACACTATTCTTTTAAGAAGTTATATTGCTAGCGTCAGAAGAAAGGGGAAAAAAAAATTGATGTTTACTGTTGAGCAGGCACTCCCATCTTTGAGGAGCTCCGGCTAACGTGTAATGCAAATCACACTGTACCTTAGGGGAGGAGAATACCCAAACTAACACAGAGAGAGAATTTTATGTTTAATTTTTTCTCGTCCTGCCTTAAAATATAAATTATTTTTATAAAATATAAATTAAAATATAATTTTTATTTCATCAGCAGCCATGTAGAAATTCACTTCCTCCTGCCCTTGCTTAAAACAAAAAAAAAGCAAAAAAAAAAAAAAAAAGAAAGGAAAAAAAAAAAAAAACCCAAACCTTCCTCTTGGATCCGAACAAAACCAATTCATTTCTGCAGCTCGGGAATGGAGAGAATGATGCTGCCCTCCTCCGGCTCCAGCCTACCTTTCGACCTTATTTGAGATCTTCAGAGCTCCTCTGGGGGTAGAAAACTAGAGTGCTGGGATGTTCTCTGGGTCCCCAAGCTGCTTATGACAACAATGTCAACAGTAATAATAATAGCTGCCATTTGGGGAGGGCTGATTATGGACCAGAGGGAACCATCCTATGCACTTCTTAACCACGATAGCCCTGTGAGGCAGTCCTGGTATCATCTCCCATTTAACAGATGAGGTAACTGAGGCAGCCAGGGGCTAAGGATCACATAGCCGGTGAGTGGCAGAGCCCTGCGTCAAGTGCAAGCTCTTGACCCTGAACGCTTAACCCAGTGGAAATGCTTGATGGGCATCCTTGATTCTGCACAGGTTTCCTCCGAAGGAGACAGCCTGCTGGAGAAGCTTCCAGAAGCCGTGGGGTTCCTGGTGGTCTCTGAAGATGAGTCCCTTCTCGCTGCAGGTAGCATTTAGCTCTCATTTGGAGTCATGAGACGGCAACTCCGGATTTGGTTGGAAGTGGAGAGGGGCTTGAGGAAAGGGGGAAGAGGGTCAGCAAACTTTTTCTGCAAAGAGCCTCATAGTAGATAAACATCATTGCCTGTCTCTGTCACAAATATCCAACCCTGCCCTTGTAATTCAAAAGCCGCCATGGACGGTATTTCAAGTGAGTATGGCTATGTGCCAATAAAACTTTCATGGATGCTGAAATTTGGATTTCATACCATTTTCATGTGTTATGAAATAGTAATCTTATTTTAGTTTTTTCAAGCATGTAAAAAACTTAAAAACTATTAGCTCACACATAAAAATCGGTGACCAGCCAATTTTCACCCACGGGTTGTAGTTTGCCAACACATGTTCTGGATAAATCTCTGAACCTTTCTGGGCTTCCGGTCCATTATCTTGGAAATGGGAGTGGTTATTCCTGCCGGAGAGTCACAGGGATAGAGGGAGGTAGGGTGAGAGGATAGGGTACACTCAGCCCACACTACCCCAGCCACAAGAAAGACTGGTTGGTGCTATGTCAAGATAAGAAACAGGGGCTATAGGAACATGTGACAGGATTCCTTTTCCTTAGTCTGAAGCAATCAGGGAAGGCTACCTGGTAGTGGTGACCAATAGGTGCTCCACATTCCGATTTTTTTTAAAACAAAAAAATTTTACAGCAGTTTTAGGTTCACAGCCAAACAGAAGATACAGAGAGTTCCATATACCTGTGAGTGGGGCTGTGCTCCCACTCACACACAGCCTCCCCCATTTTCAATATGGCCCAACAGAGTGGTGCATTTGTTACAACTGATGAACCTACACTGACACAGCATCCTCACTCAAACTCCATAGCTAACATTATGGTTCACTCTTGGTGTTGCATATTCTGTGAGTCTGGACAAATGTATAATGATGTATATCCATCGTTATAGTATCATACAGATTGCTTTCACTGCCCTTAAATCAGTCTGATTTTTACAAAGTCATTTCCAGGAGCCAAAGACACTTTAGACCAGCACTGTCCAGTAATGCAAACTACAAATGTGAGCCACATTTACATTGTGAATTTTCTCCTGACCCTATTTAAAAAGGTAAAAAGAAACAGGTGACATTTTTGTTAATGATATATCTTATTTAATGCAATAGACCCCAAAACCCAACATGAAATCAGTATGATTTTAATGGTATATTTCACATTACTTTTTAAATTCTTGTGTGAAGTTTTTGATATCTGGCATGTATTTTATACTTATGGCTCATTTCTTGAGACCAGCCTCATTAATAGCCATGTGTGACTTATGCCAACCGTATTGGAGAGTGCAGGTCCAGTAGATAAATGCTTATCTAAGATTGACTGACGGAAGGTTGAATGATGTGTACCCTCCATCCTGTTTCCAAAAGAATTTCAAGTGACTTAAGTGTGTATAAAATAAAGCATGGGAAACAGGAACAAAAGACAAAAGAAAATGAGCATGGTGGCACAAAATAGAATCAAGACTGAGGTCAAAGGCATTGAGGACCTCAGTGACCTAGAAACTTGTTACAGTTGGGTTTCAAGTGTGGCTCTTTCCAGCATCCAGTGAGAAGAAGGAGCCTGAGCAGTTTTTCCATCTACAGTTTTGGGAACCAACCTTTGCTTGCGAGATGTACCTCAATCTTAAGCCAGCTGAGATCAGGCAAGGATTTCATTGATAAATAGAATTATGGTTCAGGGGTCCCCAAGATCATCTTCAGGTCTGATGATTTTTTAGGGCTCACAGAACTCAGAAGAGCTGTTACACTCACAGCTACAGTTTATTGCAGCAAAAAGATACAGATTAGAATCAGCAAAAGGAAGAGGCACGTGGGGCAGAGTCCAGGAGAGACCAAGCACGAGCTTGTCCTCCTCCAGTGGAGTCTTGCAAGCAGTGCTTACTTACCCAGCAATGATGTATGACAACATCCATGGCGTACTGCCAACCAGGAAATCTCACCCCAGCCTTGGTGTCTGGGGTTTTTACTGGTAGATGGTCAAGTAGACACGGCTGATCCCTGCACAGCTAACTTTAATCACCAGCCCCACCCCTGAGGTCAAGCTGATACTGCATGTCGCAAAGCTCCCACCATACATCACACTCTAAGCATAGACCATGCCAGGTGGCCCAAGGCCTCAGGGTAACAAAGATACTCTTTTTAGGCAGCACATTCCAAGGGCTTAGAGGTCACCTTCCAGGAGCCAGACTAGGACCAAACCTTTCATGTGCAAGGTGTGGACGACCCAGGCCTGCTGAGCTCATCCTTTACTGCATAAGAGTATAATGCAAATATCCTTGGACAGTAGATATTTTGGTGCATTTCTTCAGTTTCCCACACATATGTTTCATCCATAACATCCTTCCATGTGAGGCTATCATTCAAGCACAATTCAATAAAAGTAGTTCCACAGGGAGCATGGAGAGACATAAGGCAGACTCAGCCCCCAACCCTCAGTGACCTGACTTGATCCAGGGATTGTCTTGAGGCTAAACTGAGATGTCACATGTGAGGTGCACAGCAGAGAGCCTCATACCATAACTCCTCAGTGAGAAAGTTAACCTTTAATAATAGTAGTTAATACTTGGGTATTTACAATGTGTTAGAACCCATCCTAAACAGTTAACATGTGTTAATTCCTTTACACCCCAATAGCCCTGGGAGGTAGGCACTTTTATTATTCTCATTTATAGATGAGGAAACTGAGGCACAGAGAAGTTAGGTAACTTGCTTGAGGTCACACAGCTGTAAGTGGAGGGGCTGGGATTTGAATTCATAGTCAGGCTTGACTCTGCACCCTCAAATAAGATGCTGAATGTTTGTTTATTTACCGACAATGTTTTATTTCTGAACCTCTGGAAGAATTGATGGCCTGCCTATCTTGTCAGCAATAACTCCTGTGAAAGCACAGGGTATATCCACTTGAATGAGGTCATGCTAACCCAGCACCCACACCCAGACCTGAGCTGTCAGTGCCAATGGAAATGCGTGACTCAGCAGGTGATCTGTGGTGTTCCAGGGACAGAGATCTTTTTATAAAGTAAGGGGGCGGCTTCCTTCCTACTCATAAAAGACAATAAACACACACACACACACACAAACAGCTGAGTTTCTCTGCCAGCTGCTGCGGTGTGTCCCATGGTGCGTTTACTGGCTGAGCAGAAGCGGGGCCTGATCTCTCTCCTGTATGGGGCCTGGAAGGCCGAGCATAATCTGGCCTTCACCCACCTCCCTGCGCTGCTAGGGGTCCTCTCAACAAAACATTCACTCAGACAGGATTTGGAACACAAGAGATTAAGTCGCCTTGGGTAGGGTTGCCAGATGAAATACAGAACACCCAGTTAAATTTCAGATAAACAACAAATCAAGTTTTTAGTATAAGTATATCCCACATAACATTGTGGGATATACTCATAAAAATGTCACTGTTCCTCTGAAATTCCAATTTAACTGGGTGCCCTGTTGCTGTTGTTGCTGTTGTTGTTTTGCTAAATCTGACACCCCTTCCTCTCCCTCACCTCCCCTTCCTTCACTCCGCTCCAGCCGCACTGGCCTCCATGCTGGTCTTCAAACACACCGGGCCTTTCCTACCTCCTGGTTGTCCCATGCTATTCCCATTCTTTCAGTGCCTGCTGCTTCCTCATCTCTCTAAAATAAAAACAAATGTCCTGTAACAAATTACCATACAAACCTGGTGGCTTAAAGCAACAAGAATTTCTTCACTCACTGTTCTAGGGGCCAGAGGTGCAAAAGCAAGGCATTGGTAGGGCTGGCTCCCTCCAGAGTCTTCAGAAAAGTACCTTTTTTTTTTTTTTTTAACGTCTTTATTGGAGTATAATTGCTTTACAATGGTGTGTTAGTTTCTGCTTTATAACAAAGTGAATCAGCTATACATATACATATATCCCCATATCTCCTCCCTCTTGCGTCTCCCTCCCACCCTCCCTATCCCACCCCTCTAGGTGGTCACAAAGCACCGAGCTGATCTCCCCGTGCTATGCAGCAGCTTCCCACTAGCTATCTGTATTACATTTGGTAGTGTATATATGTCCATGCCACTCTCTCACTTCGTCCCAGCTTACCTTTCCCCCTCCCCGTGTCCTCAAGCCCATTCTCTACATCTGCGTCTTTATTCCTGTCCTGCCTCTAGGTTCTTCAGAACCATTTGTTTTTAGATTCCATATATATGTGTCAGCATACGGTATTTGTTTTTCTCTTTCTGACTTACTTCACTCTGTATGACAGTCTATAGGTCCATCCACCTCCCTACATATAACTCAATTTTGTTTCTTTTTATGGCTGAGTAATATTCCATTGTATATAGGTGCCACATCTTCTTTATCCATTCATCTGTCGATGGACACCTACATTGCTTCCATGTCCTGGCTATTGTAAATAGAGCTTCAGTGAACATTGTGGTACATGACTCTTTTTGAATTATGGTTTCCTCAGGGTATATGACCAGTAGTGGGATTGCTGGGTCGTATGGTAGTTCTATCTTTAGTTTTTTAAGGAACCTCCATACTGTTCTCCATAGTGCCTGTATCAATTTACATTCCCACCAACAGTGCAAGAGGGTTCCCTTTTCTCCACACCCTCTCCAGCATTTATTGTTTGTAGATTTTTTGATGATGGCCATTCTGACTGGTGTGAGGTGATACCTCATTGTAGTTTTGATTTGCATTTCTCTAATGATTACTGATGTTGAGCATCCTTTCATGTGTTTGTTAGCAATCTGTATATCTTCTTTGGAGAAAGTCTATTTATGTCTTCTGCCCGTTTTTGGATTGGGTTTTTTGTTTTTTTGATATTGAGCTGCATGAGCTGCTTGTAAATTTTGGAGATTAATCCTTTGTCAGTTGCTTCATTTGCAAATATTTTCTCCCATTCTGAGACTTGTCTTTTCGTCTTGTTTATGGTTTCCTTTGCTGTGCAAAAGCTTTTAAGTTTAATTAGGTCCCATTTGTTTATTTTTGTTTTTATTTCCATTTCTCTAGGAGGTGGGTCAAAAAGGATCTTGGTCTGATTTATGTCATAGAGCATTCTGCCTAAGTCTTCCTCTAAGAGTTTGATAGTGTCTGGCCTTACATCTAGGTCTTTAATCCATTTTGAGTTTATTTTTGTGTATGGTGTTAGGGAGTGTTCTAATTTCATTCTTTTACATGTAGCTGTCCAGTTTTCCCAGCACCACTTATTGAAGAGGCTGTCTTTTCTCTATTGTATATTCTTGCCTCCTTTATCAAAGATAAGGTGACCATATGTGCGTGGGTTTATCTCTGGGCTTTCTATCCTGTCCCATTGATCTATATTTCTGCTTTTGTGCCAGTAAGATACTGTCTTGAAGACTGTAGCTTTCTAGTATAGTCTGAAGTCTGGGAGCCTGATTCCTCCAGCTCCATTTTTCTTTCTCAAGATTGCTTTGGTGATTCGGGGTCTTTTGTGTTTCCATACAAATTGTGAAATTTTTTGTTTTAGTTCTGTGAAAAATGCCAGTGGTAGTTTGATAGGGATTGCATTGAATCTGTAGATTGCTTTGGGTAGTATAGTCATTTTCACAATGTTGATTCTTCCAATCCAGGAACATGGTATATCTCTCCATCTGTTTGTATCGTCTTTAATTTCTTTCATCTGTGTCTTATAGTTTTCTGCATACAGGTCTTTTGTCTCCTTAGGTAGGTTTATTCTTAGCTATTTTATTCTTTTTGTTGCAGTGGTAAGTGGGAGTGTTTCCTTAATTTCTCTTTCAGATTTTTCATCATTAGTGTATAGGAATGCAGAAGATTTCTGTGCATTAATTTTGTGTCCTGCTACTTTACCAAATTCATTGATTAGCTCTAGCAGTTTTCTGGTAGCATCTTTAGGATTCTCTATGTATAGCATCATGTCATCTGTAAACAGTGACAGCTTTACTTCTTCTTTTCTGATTTGGATTCCTTTTATTTCTTCTCTTCTCTGATTGCTGTGGCTAAAACTTCTAAAACTATGTTGAATAGTAGTGGTGAGAGTGGACAACCTTGTCTTGTTCCTGATCTTAGAAGAAATGGTTTCAGTTTTTCACCACTGAGAACGATGTTGGCTGTGGGTTTGTCATATACGGCCTTTATTATGTTGAGGTAAGTTCCCTCTATGCCTACTTTCTGGAGGGTTTTTATCATAAATGCGTGTTGAATTTTGTTGAAACCTTTTTCTGCATCTATTGAGATGATCATATGGTTTTTCTCCTTCAGTTTGTTAATATGGTGCATCACATTGATTGATTTGCATATATTGAAGAATCCTTGCATTCCTGGGATAAACCCCACTTAATCATGGTGTATGATCCTTTTAATGTGCTGTTGGATTCTGTTTGCTAGTATTTTGTTGAGGATTTTTGCATCTATGTTCATCAGTGATATTGGCCTGTAGTTTTTCTTTGTGACATCTTTGTCTGGTTTTGGTATCAGGGTGATGGTGGCCTCATAGAATGAGTTTGGGAGTGTTCCTCCCTCTGCTATATTTTGGAAGAGTTTGAGAAGAATAGGTGTTAGCTCTTCTTGAAATGTTTGATAGAATTCTCCTGTGAAGCCATCTGGTCCTGGACTTCTGTTTGTAGGAAGATTTTTAATCACAGTCTCAATTTCTGTGCTTGTGATTGGTCTGTTTATATTTTCTATTTCTTCCTGGTTCAGTCTTGGAAGGTTGTGCTTTTCTAACAATTTGTCCATTTCTTCCAGGTTGTCCATTTTATTGGCATATAGTTGCTTGTAGTAACCTCTCATGATCCTGTGTATTTCTGCAGTCAGTTTTTACTTCTCCTTTTTCATTTCTAATTGTATTGATTTGAGTCTTCTCCCTTTTTTTCTTGATGAGTCTGGCTAATGGTTTATCAATTTTGTTTATCTTCTCAAAGAACCAGCTTTTAGTTTTATTGATCTTTGCTATCGTTTCCTTCATTTCTTTTTCATTTATTTCTGATGTGATCTTTATCATTTCTTTCCTTCTGCTAACTTTGGGGTTTTTTTGTTCTTCTTTCTCTAATTGCCTTAGGTGTAAGGTTAGGTTGTTTATTTGAGATGTTTCTTGTTTCTTGAGGTAGGATTGTATTGCTATAAACTTCCCCCTTAGAACTGCTTTTGCTGCATCCCATAGGTTTTGGGTCGTTGTGTTTTCATTGTCATTTGTCTCTAGGTATTTTTTGATTTCCTCTTTGATTTCTTCAGTGATCTCTTGGTTATTAAGTAGTGTATTGTTTGGCCTCCATGTGTTTGTATTTTTTGCAGATTTTTTCCTGTAATTGATATCCAGTCTCATAGCTTTGTGGTTGGAAAAGATACTTGGTATGATTTCAATTTTCTTACATTTACCAAGGCTTGATTTGTGACCCAAGATATGATCTATTCTGGAGAATGTTCCACGAGGACTTGAGAAGAAAGTGTATTCTGTTGTTTGGGGATGGAAAGTCCTATAAATATCAATTAAGTCCATCTTGTTTAATGTATCATTTAAAGCTTGTTTTTCCTTATTTATTTTCATTTTGTATGATCTGTCCATTGGTGAAAGTGGGGTGCTAAAGTCCCCTACTATGATTGTGTTACTGTCAATTTCCCCTTTTATGGCTGTTAGTATTTGCCTTATGTATTGAGGTGCTCCTATGTTGGGTGCATAAATATTTACCATTGTTATATCTTCTTCTTGGATTGATCCCTTGATCATTATGTAGTGTCCTTCTTTGTCTCTTGTAATAATCTTTATTTTAAAGTCTATTTTGTCTGATACGAGAATTGCTACTCCAGCTTTCTTTTGATTTCCATTTGCATGGAATATCTTTTTCCATCCCCTCACTTTCAGTCTGTATGTGTCCCTAGGTCTGAGGAGGGTCTCTTGTAGACAGCATATATACGGGTCTTGTTTTTGTATCCATTCATCCAGTCTGTGTCTTTTGGTGGGAGCATTTAATCCATTTACATTTAAGGTAATTATCGATATGTATGTTCCTATTACCATTTTCTTAATTGTTTTGGGTTTGTTATTGGAGGTGTTTTCCTTCTCTTGTGTTTCTTGCCTAGAGAAGTTCCTTTAGCTTTTATTGTAAAGCTGCTTTGGTGGTGCTGAATTCTCTTAGCTTTTGCTTGTCTGTAAAGGTTTTAATTTCTCCTTCAAATCTGAATGAGATCCTTACTGGGTAGAGTAATCTTGGTTGTAGGTTTTATGCTTTCATCACTTTAGTTATGTCCTGCCACTCCCTTCTGGCTTGCAGAGTTTCTGCTGAAAGATCAGCTGCTAACCTTATGGGGATTCCCTTGTATGTTATTTGTTGTTTTTCCCTTGTTGCTTTTAATATTTTTTCTTTGTATTCAATTTTTGATAATTTGATTAATATGTGTCTTGGTGTGTTTCTCCTTGGATTTATCCTGTATGGGACTCTCTGAACTTCCTGGACTTGATTGACTATTTTCTTTCCCATATTAGGGAAGTTTTCAACTATAATCTCTTCAAATATTTTCTCAGTCCCTTTCTTTTTCTCTTCTTATTCTGGGACCCCTATAATTCGAATGTTGGTTGCGTTTAATGTTGTTTAATTGATTCCTTCTAGAGAATTTTAAATTTCATTTATTGTGTTGTTCATCATTGTTTATTTGCTGTTTAGTTCTTCTAGGTCCTTGTTAAACGTTTCTTGTATTTTCTCCATTCTATATCCAAGATTTGAGATTATCTTTACTGTCATTACTCTGAATTCTTTTTCAGGTAGACTGCCTGTTTCCTCTTCATGTGTTTGGTCTGGTGGGTTTTTACCTTGCTTCTTCATCTGCTGTGTGTTTCTCTGACTTCTCATTTTGCTTTACTTACTGTGTTTGGGTCTCCTTTTTGCAGGCTACAGGTTTGTAGTTCCCTTTGTTTTTGGTGTCTGCCCCCAGTGGTTAAGGTTGGTTCAGTGGGTTGTGTAGGCTTCCTGGTGGAGGGGACTGGTGCCTGTGTGCTGGTGGATGAGGCTGGATCTTGTCTTTCTGGTGGGTGGGACCGCGTCCAGTAGTGTGTTTTGGGGTGTCTGTGACCTTAGTATGATTTTAGGCAGCCTCTCTGCTAATGGGTGGGGTTGTGTTCCTGTCTTGCTAGTTGTTTGGCATAAGGTGTCCAGCACTGTAGCTTGCTGGTTGTTGAGTGGAGCTGGGTCTTAGCGTTGAGATGGAGATCTCTGAGAGAGCTTTTGCCATTTGATATTACATGGAGCTGGGAGGTCTCTGGTGGGCCAATGTCCTGAACTCGGCTCTCCCACCGCAGAGGCACAGGCCTGACACCCAGTCGGAGCAGCAAGACCCTGTCAGTCACACGGCTTTTGGGAAGTCTGAGGTCTTCTGCCAGCGTTCAGTAGGTGTTCTGTAGGAGTTGTTCCACTTGTAGATGTATTTCTGATGTATTTGTGGGGAGGAGGGTGATCTCCACGTCTTACTCCTCCGCCATCTTGAAGGTCTCTCTCTGCTTCACTTTGACAGTTTTGCACACTACTGGTGGATAATAAGCTTGCTTATGCAAAAATCTTGGAATTCTTACAGAGTTGCCAAGAAGGTTAAACTAGATAATGCACCTAGTATAGGCCCAGCATGAAGAGGCACTCAGTAACACCCAGCTTCATCCTCATTGGCTGCTTTCAGTTGGCAGGATATGAAGACATAGGGCTGCTTGAAGATTAGATGAGTCAAGTAACTGCCCAACATCACACGTCCTGTAAGTAACGTCCAGCTGTGATACCAAGCCAGCCATGTGGCTCCAGCATCCATCAGCATTTCTGAACCACTCTGTTGTGCTGCCACTTTTTCTTTTCTTTGTGCTTGGTCTAGTTTCGCTTGCTCAGAGGGTGCCGCGTGCAGAGTCCTTGCACCCAACACTTAAGACTGGAGTTCCTAGTGTGAAACAGCAGCACCGACACTTGGATTCGAGATGGTGGTGGCGGGTCGTGTGCCAGAAGTACCTTTTTTTTTCTTTCCTGCCTCTTCCAGCTTCTGCCAGGATTCCTTGGCTTGTGGCCACATCCTCCAGTCTCTGCCTCCGTCTTCACATTGCCTTCTCCACTCTGTGTGTTTCTATGCCCTTTTTTCTCATGGCATCCAGTCCCTGACTGCATTGCCCTTTTCACAAACTGTAATCATTTTATTTTCCTTCCTTCCTCCTGCCCTCCCACCCTTCCTTCCATCTTCAAAACATATTACTCTGTGTCCAGCTTTGTGCTGGGTTCTGGGAGACCAGAAGCCACCCAAACAGGCAGAACCTGCCCTCTGGAAACTCATAGTCTTGTGATAATAAATAACTTTACTGGGCTCCCCTGGTGGCGCAGTGATTAAGAATCCACCTGCCAATGTAGGGGACACGGGTTTAATCCCTTGTCCGGGAAGATCCCACATGACATGGAGCAACTAAGCCTGTGTGCCACAACTACTGAGCCTGCTCTCTAGAGCCCGTGAGCCACAACTACTTGAGCCCGCATGCCGCAACTACTGAAGCCCACGTGCCTAGAGCCCGTGCTCCACAGCAAGAGAAGCCACCGCAGTGAGAAGCCCGCACACTGCAATGAAGAGTAGCCCTCGCTCACCGCAACTAGAGAAGGCCCGCGTGCAGCAACGAAGACCCAACGGAGCCAAAAATAAATAAATAAAGTATATTAAAAAAAATAGCTTTACTGTTTCTGTGAGATTATTGATCACTGTTGTGCCCCCACCCCCCAACTGTAGGCTCTGTGAGGATGGGAGCCTTGCTTATCTTTTTCACCACTGTATTCTTTCCACCTGCACATAGTAGGTGCTCCAAAAAAATCTTTGTTGATTGAATTGAATTACTCTCAAGCTCCTCAAGGAGTGAAAGGTGTAATCCCAGTCTTTGCCGTTTTAGGTTTTGGAAGATCCATGCAGATATTCTTGGCAGACTCACAGGGGTTTCATCGATTCATGGTCACCGACCTTGAACATGAAGACACGGTGGAGACGGCCATTTTTGGTCCTGAAAACAATCTGATTGTCACCGGGTCCCGGGATGCACTCATTCAGGTAAGGGAGAGATGCATGTCCCGTCATCCTCACCTCCACCTCCGCAATAGAAAGTATGATTCTTTAGGGATCTTTTGGCTTCAAAATACAGAAACCTGTAAAAACTAGTGCGGGCAAAACAGAGCAGGTCATTGGGCCTGATATGGGGGTGTCTCCTGGGACCCAGAGACAGACCTGAGGGGAATTACCAAAATATTCTATGAAGGTTATAGCATTCCCACTAAACCTGAAATACTGGGAAGATTTTGGCCTTCAGAGTGGAGCAGGGATATGTAGAGGGGAGCAAAATTCCTGTTAAGCTCAAAGTTCTCCAAGCTAGGGAGAAAAGCATGTGATAATTTTCCAACATTCTGGTCTTAGGACATCTTTAGATTTTTAAAAATTATTGAGAATCCTCAAGGAGCTTTCATTTATGTGGGTTATATCAATATGATTCATATATTTTTAACAAATTATCTACTTTGGAATGGTTTTAGGATTTACAGAAGAGTTGCAAAGAGAGCACAGAGGGTATATATATATAGATATAGATATAGATATATAGATATATATATCTACTCTTCATCCAGCTGCCCCCAATGTTAACATCTCATATCACATTGATCCCATTACCAAAGCCAAGAAATTCACATTGGGACAGTATTATTAACTCATCTACAGGCTTTGATTCTATTTAACTAGTTTTCCCACAAATGCCATTTTCCAAATCCTGTCTTGCATTTAGTATCTATTGATAATTGCCATATTACAATTTTTATTTTTTTTTAATTTTTATAAATTTATTTATTTATTTATTTATTTATTTATTTATTTATTTATTTTTGGCTGCATTGGTTCTTCGTTGCTGTGCACAGGCTTTCTCTAGTTGTGGCGAGTGGGGGCTACTCTTCATCGCAGTGCGCGGGCTTCTCATTGTGGTGGCTTCTCTTGTTGCGGAGCATGGGCTCTAGGCATGCGGGCTTCAGTAGTTGCGTCACACAGGCTCAGTTGTGGCACATGGGCTTAGTTGCTCCCAGCATGTGGGATCTTCCTGGACCAAGGATCAAACCCGTGTCCCCTGCATTGGCAGGCGGATTCTTAACCACTGCGCCACCAGGGAAGTCCCATATTACAATTTTTAAATGACAAAATCTAAAAATACTTCTGCATTAATTCATTAACATAACATGTCAACATAATAACATATTCTTATGAAAAAAACCTATATTTTCTGAAAAAACCAAAAAAATCGTGAGAAGGGTGTCATCGTTTCAACATTTTGGCATGCCTCTTTCTTGTCTGGCTTACTAGAAGAAGTCTCATATTTGATTCTGCATTCTCCTATCTGTTGTGATAAACATGTCCCATAGCTTCTGGAAGACTCCACTGCTTGCTTATGAGAGGAAGAGGGTGGAAGAAGGCAAGTGACTTCTTAAATTATTGTGAAAATAATTTTGCTTTTGCAAAACTCCCTGAAAACCCCCTTTTTGCAGAACCACCCAGGGGGGTACCTTCCAGGGGTTCCCTGGAACACACTTTGAGAACTGCTGTGGTAGCTGATTAGTGAGATGTAAGGAAGTTTGAAGGGGTGAGGAGATGTGAAGGCCCTCGAACTACAGCCTAAAAGTTTACCTTAGGTGGACAGATGAACTTAAGCCTGTTTCCAAGCTACGGCAGCATAAGAAGTCAGCTCTGCCCCTCTGCTTCCGTCCTCAGGTGTGGAGTCTATCAGAGCAGGGGAGTCTGCTAGACGTCTTGGAAGGCGTCGGGGCCCCTGTGAGCCTGCTGGCCCGGGGTGGGCCCTTGGTGGCATCTGCTTCCCATCAGTCCTCACCTTTTAAAGTCTGGGATCTCACCTATGCTCAGAAGCCAAGGGCCTCTACCCCGTTTCTAGACCGCACTGGCCTCACTGCAGTGTCACACAAGGGAAGCTATGTTTACTTCCCTAAAATTGGGAACAAAAACAAAGTCACCATCTGGGACGTGGCAGAAGGTTTGTAAGATATAAGCACAGTCATTTGTGTGGGTAAGAATTGAAGCCCCTGTCTAGGTCTGTTTGGGCTGTTATAACAAAACACCATCAATGAGGAGGGAGGCAGATTAAACAGCAGACACTTACTTCTCATGGTTCTAGAGGATGGAAAGTCTGAGATCAAGGTGCTGGCAGATTGGTGTCTGTTGAGAGCCCACTTCCTGGTTCGCAGACAGACACATTCTCATTGCGTCCTCACGTGACAGAGAGCAGAGAAAGAAGCAAGCTCTCATGTCTCCTCTGATAAGAGCACCAATCCCATTAGCGGGGGCTCCACCCTCATGACTTAATCACCTTCCAAAGGCCCCACCTCCTAATACCATCACATTCGGGGTTAGGACTTCAACATGAATTTTGGGGTGGGACACAAACATTCAGTCCATGACACCCCACTCCAGTTAGGTTAAAAGTGGCTAATAGAAAACAGGACCTGATTTTATAAATTTCCAGCATATGGTAATCGATTATCTGGTGGTCAATTCCTGTTTTAGTTGAGGCTTCCCTGGAGGTAGGGCTCCTGATGGGGATATTTGCACAAGTAGTGTATAGAGGGGAGCTCCCAGGAGGGAGAAAGGAAGCTGGGCAGGGGCAGGACTGAGCATGCAGGTGGGCTCAGCCTGACCCCATGAGGAGCCCTGGAGTGTGAACTGTACTTCACAGTTGTCCCATCTTGAAGCAAGGGGGCCAGCCTTTTCACACCCACGTCAGGCAGCCCTTGGCCTGGTGCCATCCTGGGTGGTGGGCACAGCCCCCAGGCATTTCCAAATGAGGTGCTTCCTTCAATCAATGGCTCTAGGAGACCTTGGATCTGGGTGAACTGACCGGTAAAGGGGGTCTGGGCGTGTCACCAATAGTATCTGCTCAATCCCCAATGGGTGGGTGGAGGTGTAGAAATTCCTCATTAATGATAAAATAATATGAGAAAAGAAATCTGCTCTCAGGTTCATGTCTGGATTTGACAGACATTTGTTTAGCGCTAGCCTCGTGGCTGAGCTCTGGGTATTAGCAGTGAACAAGACAGATGAGGTTACAAATTTTGAGGTGCTTGCCTGCTAGTTATGGGGCAGAGCAAGATGCAAAGAAATAGAGCAGGGTGGAGGGCAATGAGACAGGAGTCAGCAAACTACAGCCCAAGGGCCAAATCTAGACACACCCATTTGTTTACATAGTGTTTTTGGCTGCTTTGGGGGCTACACCAGCAAGGTTAAGTGGTTACAGCAGAGAGTATACAGCCTACAAGGCAAAAATATTACTCTCCTGCCCCTTACAGAAGTTGGTAAAAGGAAACATTTGGGATGAGAGGTCACGTGAGGCCATGAAGACCAGGGAAAGGCATGTACATTTGTTCTGTTCTGAGGGGAGTGAGAAGTCTTCGGAGGGTGTTAGGCAAGGCAGTGAGATGCTGCGATTTTCATTTTTTAAAGCCTGGATGATTGGCAGGCAAGAGTGGAAGCAGGGAAACTGGCAGTAGCCAAGTTGAAGAGGATGGGTAATGAAAGCATTTTTTAAAATCCTTAAAATTCGGAACCAGCATCCCTGTGATCTGTTCTTGATGCAGTCTTCTTCCCGTGGCAGGCAAGGAGCAAGATGCCCTGGACACCTCTAATGAAGTCAGGTGTCTGGAGGTCGCTGAGCAGGCCAATCTCCTTTTCACCAGCCTCGTTTCAGGGATCGTCCTGGTGTTCCCCCTGAATTCCAGACAGGATGTGATGTGCATCTCTCCTCCAGAAGCCCGGAAAGCCATCAACTGCATGGCCCTTAGTAAGGACGAGGGGCACCTGGCCATCGCCTATGACAACATCGTCCTGGTGCTGGACATCAGCCCCGGGGACCCCTGTCCAGTCATCAACAGGCCAACCTACACCTTCTATACCCAGCTGCCTGACACCATAGCAAGTGTGGCTGTTCTGGCCGACTACCACGTGATCTATGGCATGACCAACGGAGACCTCTTCCTTTATGAATGTGCGAATTCCAAGGTGTTCCCTCTGGAGGCCCACGGGAGCCAAGTCACCTGTGTGGAGGTCAGCCACAAAGAGCAGCTGGCAGTCAGTGGGTCCGAGGAAGCCCTGCTGTGTCTCTGGGACCTTCAGGCGTGCAAGTGGAAATTTGAGATGAGCTACACGGTGAGTAGCCCGTCCCTACCACGTACACGCTAGGTCCTGGCATTAGAAAACTGATGACAGGCATCATTTATTAAGTGCATGCCAGGTGCCACCAACCAGGGTCGGGGCTATGGTGAGTCAAGTGAGAGGTCCTCGCCTCTGGAACAGAGATTAAGGGGGTGCCAAAAACCTTGGCCATCCAGAGAGACATTTTAGTGCAGTGTTTAAAAAAATCAAAATAAATGCAAAAATCCACAAAGAACAAAATATCAATATTTAAAATAAAGACAGGATCAAATCCTGCACCGGCACAGCCCTGCCTCACTCTTCTCACCCTAATCCTGACTGGCCTTTCTTTCACCCAAAGGTTTTGATTGTACAGCCTATGCCGGGCTCTTTCTAGTGCCGAGGAAGCAGCTGTGACCAGGGCAGACAGTGTCCCACCTCTTGGAGCCACATTCTAGCAGGGGAGACACTGTGAGCTCTGGGAAGGCAGGATTTTTGTGTGTTTTGTTCACTTAGGTGGCCTCTGTCCCTAAGAGAGCTCTTGACCATTAAATGTCTGTGAAATAAAAACAAAGCAGCAAATACCTGATGGTTGGGGTGCAACAACAGCTTTGAAGAAAAATAGGGCGAGATAAAGAGAGGTAGAGATGGGCAAGGGCTGCTATTTAAGAAGGTCAGGTAAGCCTGGTGGAACAGCATTCTAGGCAGAAAGAACAGCAACTGTGAAGGCTCTGAAAAGGGAAACTGGTGACTTCTTTTCATACAGTGTCTAAGACAGTTTGCACTGTCCATCTCGTAAGGAGTTATCATTTTTGTATCAATATGATTAAGAGCTGTATTATATATTTACAAATTCATATTATGTATATTATGCAAAATATACATATTAAAATATCATTCTATAATTTAATCCTCACAACAATCTTGTAAGGTTGTTGCTATTATTCCAGTTTCTCAGATGGAGAACAAAGATCATACCTTAGGTGGCAAGATACAAAAATTGTTAATAAACTAAGGGAGACGCTCTTGTAACTAAGAGAACAGAATATGTGTAGTTTTGTCTTAAAAAGCCTTCCTCCCACTTGACATTTATTTTTATGAAGCCACTATAAGGCTGAGATGTAAGTAATCTTTTGCCTCGTTGAGATGGGAAATGTCACCACAGCAGTTAAATACACCTAGCTTTTTGGTTTTTTTAAAAAAATAAAACTTAATTGGGAATGATTTTTTTCTGAGATTTTTTTTTTTTATGGGGACCATTTTTTAACGTCTTTATCGAATTTGTTACAACATTGGTTTCTTGGCTGCAAGGCATGTGGGATCTTAGCTCCCCAACCAGGGATCGAACCCGCACCCCCCGCATTGGAAGGTGAAGTCCCAACCACTGGACCGCCAGGGAAGTCCCTGGAATGATTTTAGATTTACAGATTAAGTTGTGAAGATAGTGCAAATGTTCCCATTTACTTACCCCTCACCCAGCTTCCCCTGATATTAACATCTTATGCAACTAGAGTACGTTTGTCAAAACTAAGAAAGTAACATGGGAACAATATCATTAGCTATCAACTTTATTGGGATCATATGTTTTTCAGTGAATTCCCTTTTTCTGTTCTAGGATCCCAAATTGCATTTAGCATATAGCTTTTAATTAAATGCAATTGGAGCTAATACTTGTATAGCCAAGGTCATTTAAGAAATTAAATCCTATGATTCCCATTCTCCAGTGCAAAATGTCACTAATCCTCTCAATCCAATCTCTTTGAAGAAGTGTTTTGGTCCTGGGAATATTGATGCTACCCATCTCTCCAGGTTTTAACTTGATCCATCTCTCAAAAGGTGCTTATAAGTCTGGCTTCCCATACGAGTGCCTTGGGGCTGGACTCCTGGGTGTCTTTCAGTCTGAAATCAAGATCACATTACGTCTTTCAACAGAATTCTTACTGTAGAGGAGTTCAATGTGCTTGCTTCTCCAAGGATGACAATTACGTCTACGCAGGCTTGAAAGATCGCTCCATAATCGTCTGGAGTGTGCTGGATGGTGAGTCATTTTGCTTTGCAGGTAGGACTGAGCTTACATCTGGGAATGAAGGACTCTGTTCTGGATCCTGGCCATTAGAGGGCCCCACTCCAGCCTCCCCTAGCTGGGTCCCTCTGCTTAGGGAAGTATCTGCAGGCTCAGGGGACAGACCCAATGGGAGCTTACCTCCTCTTCTAGACCCATGCTCTGGGTACCTAGAACTCCAGAACACCCTCCCCACCTGCCCAGGAGCCCTCTTTCGGGCCTGTGCAGGCCTCTTCCCCAGCTCTATCCTTCTGAAAGTGGGCTGTGCCTCTTGTGTAAACACCCCCAGGCTTGGAGGGTGGTCTTGGAGTGGTGTGCATGGAGTCTGGATGTGTGAGCTAGGTTGGGGGGTTCACATGTATGTGTCTGAGGCCCCTAGGGATATAAGATGGAGCTGGATGTGGGAAGAGAAGGGGGCAAGCCACAGACAGCTGGGCTCTCCCACACCATTACATTCTGGCATGGAACTGAGGAGCCCAAGAATCCTCAACCCAAACCTGACCTTCCAGGTGGTTCTGAAGGTACATCCATCAGTGTAGAAGGATAGAACATGTTTCATTTAATAGCTTATTAGCTAGATTTGCAATGTTCACATGTTGTATCTTACAAGATGTTGACCTTCATTCATTCTCTTTCCTTAGGCCCTGTAAATGTTTGGGGCATCTTAAGATCATCCACTTTGAAAACCTCACATCTCTCGCTCTGTTCAATATTACACTAAGGACATAGTAACAGGAGTTAACATTTCTTGTATCCTGGGTACTGTCACCATGCCATTTAATTCTCTCAATAAGCATCACCATTTTACCAAATTTGAGGCTCTGAGAGATGGGGTGGGCTGTGGCTTCAAGCTGGTCTGCCTGATCCCCATGGTCACCTTTGTCACATTCTCCTATAGAGAAAGGAACCCTTATGACACTGGCAGGGGTTTAGGAGCTATTGCTATCCCCATCTGACAAATGAAGAAGCTGAAGTTCAGAGTGATTAAGGAACTTTCCCAAGGTCACAAAGCAAGTAAGTGGCTGAGTGAATATCAGGTAGAGTTGAATACATTGTAATCGAATACAGTATAACTGAAAACATTGTGATTGAATCATTATAATTGAATACATTATAATCTAATACATTGTAATTGAGTACATTATAATCCAATACATTGTAGTCTAATACAGAGTAACAAAGATGTCTGGCCAAAAGATGATGGCTCAGAAGGTGAGGTCTGTGGATTGTGGCCTTAAAAGCCCATCCTGTGCAGGTTCACAACCTGTCTTCCCATTCCTCCTCCAATAATAATATCTACTGAATTCGCTCTGGCTGAAACTGGTAGTTAGCACCTGACATGCATGACATCTGCAAATCTTCAGAATTCCTCTCAGCAGGTAGGCTCAGTTATGGTTCCCATATTGCAGATGAAGCAAGAGGGACTCTGAGAGGTTGGCTTTCATGCCTAAGCTAGTAAAGGGCATTGCAGAGATTTGACCCCATGCAGCCAACTCTCAATGTGTGAGATTGGATCTCTGTGGCCACATTTTTATCATTTGTGCCCCCCCCTCCACTTCCCCCGACAGGCACACTGCTGGCCATCCAGTTTGTCCATGCCGTGATGAACAGAATCATCCCAACCTCCAATGGCTTCATTGCCCCCACCAGACATGGCTATCTCATCCGTGAACGTTTCCAGTGCCCTTCGTCAAGAATCTCACAACAGGACCCTCTCAAGAACTTCAAAAAATAGTGTGGATGGTCAAATCCAGGCAGAGAGAAGAGCTGGCTGCTGCTGCAGGAGCACTCCAGGACTCGAGATCAGGGAGTGCCCAGGGAAACGAATCTAAATCAAACAAATGCTCACAAGTCTGCCTGCTAGTGTAAAAACCCCCTGTGTCTCCAGTGAGTTAGCCCTATTCAATCTGAAGCAAAAAGACTGTATGTGTTGATGTATATCTGGACCCAAGCCTGCGATTATGTGACCCAGACCTTGCTTCCTACCATCTTTCTGGTTTTTTCTCCTCCTTGTCAGCTCCATTCACAGACCCATCACCCCCAAGTTAGCAACATGACAGCAAAGTTCAGTAGAAAAGAGAGTTTCCCTTTTCCAACAGTTTGAACCAAAGTCCTGATTCTAAGTCTGTTAGCCCCAATTAGCTCATACACCCATCCCGGATCACAAAGCTATCTCTGGGGAGAATGCAGCACTCTGATTGGTGGGCCTGACCCCATGCCCATCCAGGCTGAGGATGGAGTCAACACCACCCAATCACGTAGACTGAGAAGGGGAGAGGCTATTCCCCAGGGAAACTAGGGTGCTTGTACCAGGTCAAGGGGGGGATGGATGGATGTGAGACCAACCAAAACACAAATATGGACCACAGAGCTTTATAGATTATAAAGCACCAGGTGCTGTAGTCTGATCCTTATCACAGCCCATACGTCAGGGAGGGCAGGAGTTTCTTCATCCATTTCAGAGATGAAGAAACAGCCTTGCAGAGGTAGCTGTGATTTGCTCAAAATCATGAGCCTGAGGTGCAAGAACTCTGAGAAATGAAAGCCCAGAGCCTTCCTGTCCCAATTATTATTGGGACCACCTCACTTTAATTTTAGACTCAGAAGCACAAACATCAATTCCATGGGTGGCACATTCAAGTGCCCACAGGGGCCAACGAGTAATCTAGATGATTGCTGTGCACCTGGGTGACCAGCAGAGAGTGATAGTGACAATGGGAACATGGAGGGCACTGCTGTGTCTTGGGTAGACATGGGTACCTTGACTATACCCCAGAATCACCATGGGGAAAGCAGCCTACTGGTGCCAGAGCTTCCTGTTGTCATAAGTAAAGCCAGAAATCCAAACTTTTATGAGAAATGTTCTCATTTTTAAAAGTTGGCAATTGGCTCAAATTTACACTTATAGGCACATTTGGCCCATGTCTCTAGTTCCTGAGCTGACTCATGACCCAACTTGGCATTAAACCAGTAAACCTGTTATCATTCTTCCATCTCTACTCCCTGGCTCCCACACTTTGAGAATAATGATACTTTTTATCTTAAAAACTGGAGGCTCTTGGAAGCAGATGGAAAAAGTTACCGACATCTCCCTGCTGTGCTTTTGGACCACCTCTGCCTTGTGCAAGTTCAACAGTCCAACTGTTTGCGCTCCACTTAAATGGCTCTTTCTTCTTTGCCTGCAGCCTTCTAAAAGCCCCACTTGCTTCTGGGGCTTTTGCTATATGGATAGTAGAGTCCAAACCTTCAAGGTGCTATTCCTTCCTTCCCCCCCTCCCATTGGATTCCAGACAAGAGTTTCAGAAAAAACAACCTTAGAAACAGAGGCTTTTGAGCTGCATGTGACCTGATTCTCATTCAGTTGTTTCTCAAACAAGTGTTCCAATGAGGGCTTTGACAGTTCTGCAAACGTTACTTAGCATCAAATTCCATTAAAAAATATTTTATAACTGTAATTTTAAAATACATGTTGGGTAGCATTTTTTTAAGGTGTTGGAGATAACTAACGTAGGATTCTCCTGCCATCTCCATTTAACTTAGATTGTGAAGGGAGCCCTTGAAAAAATAGCTACTCCTTGCCACCACGTCTTCTGTGAATCAGGGGTTTACCCAACGCAGAAATAAAGTGGATGTGACTAAGATTTCAGCTACAACTTCTGGCTTAAAATGTGTGTGTCCACCTCAACAGCCTCAGTGAGAATCAACTGCTTTGTACGTAAACACTAATTTGAACATAGGAAAGAAATTTTTACTAATAAAATGCTACTCCGAATTGTTGCTTACATTGGGGTTTTTGTAGTGAGTTTTCATTTGAGAAGGTGTTTGGTTGCTATGAATGTTTGACAAGCACTGTGCTTTGCAGCGGAGTGACTTGCTTGAAGTCCCCCAGCCATGGTGGAGCCAGAGTGAGAGCGTGGTTATTGTGTGAACAGGACTATATTAACACACTATCCAAACTGGGACACTTCTAGAGAGTGAAAAGGAATGCTCTTAACAAGTACTCTGGGACAACTACAAGAAACTGGACTGTCCCAGGGCAATTGGAATATACAGCCCCTCTAGTTGCAGCAGGAATTAATTTATATTAAATTCTAAAGGGTCCTTTTAAAAGTGACATATAAGTAACATATAACATTATATTAGTCTCAGGTGTACAACATAATGATTCGATATTTGTATATATTGTGAAATGATCACAGTAAGTCTAGTTAATATCCATCACTACACATAGTTACAATTTTTTTCTTGTGATAAGAACTTTGCTTTTAATTGAAGTGTAGTTGATTTACAACTATACTTATACTTATTACCTATGTTAATTTCAGGTGTACTGCAAAGTGATTCATACGTATGTATACACACACACACACACACACACACACACTTTTTCAGATTATTTTCCCTTATAGAATATTACAAAATATTGAGTACAGTTCCCTGTGCTATACAGTGGGTCCTTGTTGGTTATCTATTTTATATATAGTAGTGTGTACATATTAATCCCAAACTCCTAATTTATCCCTCCCCCTCCTTTCCCCTTTGGTAACCGTAAGTTTTATTTATTTATTTATTTATTTATTTATTTAAATTAATTAATTACTTTTTATTTTTTGGCTGCATTGGGTCTTCGTTGTTATGAGCAGGCTTTCTATAGTTGCGGCTAGCGGGGGCTACTCTTCGTTGTGGTGCGTGGGCTTCTCATTGCGGTGGCCTCTCTTGTTGCGGAGCACAGGCTCTAGGCATGCGGGCTTCAGTAGTTGCAGTGCGTGGGCTCAGTAGCTGTGGCTTGCAGGCTCCAGAGAGCAGGCTCAGTAGTTGTAGCACATGGGCTGAGTTGCTCCACGGCATGTCAGATCTTTCCCAGACCAGGGCTCGAACCCATGTCCCCTGCATTGGCAGGCGGATTCTTAACCACTGCGCCACAGGGAAGCCCCCATAAATTTGTTTTATATGTCTGTGGGTCTATTTCTGTTTTGTATATAAGTTCATTTGTATCTTTTTTTTTATATTCCACATATAAGTGATATCATATAATATTTGTCTTTCTCTGTCTGGCTTACTTCACTTAGTTTGATAATGTCTACGTCCAACCATGTTGCTGCAAACGTCATTATTTCATTATTTTTTTGATAAGAACTTTTAAGACCTATTCTCCTAGCAACTTTCAAATATATAATACAGTATTATTAACTATAGTCACCACATTGTACATTACGTCTCCAGGACTATTTATCATAAATTTTTTTTTGATGAGAAATCAGCTTCTTTATTAGGTAGTTATGTAAATAATAATAATACATATTCATGGCAAGCAAATCAAATAGAACAGAGGAATAAGAAGGACATAAGGTAAAAATAAGAAGTAGGGTGATCATGGTGACCCTGTTTATAGGGGACTATCCCAGTTAAAAGTGAAAGGCCCATGTCCTGATAACCCTTCAGTCACTGGGAAATCAAGACATCTGGTCACCCAAACAGCTCTTAATTCCCCAATTCCTCTCCCCAGGGATGTACCTTTTGCCCAACTTCACCCATTTCACCCACCCCCACCCCCTGCCTCTGGCAACCACCAATCTGTTTTCTGTATCTATGAGTTTGGGGGGGTTTTAGTTAATTAAAATTTTTTAACTTTAAAAGCCTAGAGATTTTTAAATTTATTTACTTAACTTGAAAACACTCGGGACTTCCCTGGTAGCGCAGTGGTTAAGAATCCGCCTGCCAATGCAGGGACACGGGTTTGAGCCCTGGTCCAGGAAGATCCCACAGGCTGCAGGGCAACTAAGCCCGTGCGCCACAACTACTGAGCCTGCGCTCTAGAGCCCATGAGCCACAACTACTGACCCCGTGTGCTGCAACTACTGAAGTCCGCACGCCTAGAGCCTGTGCTCCTCAACAAAGACAAGCCACCACGATGAGAGGCCTGCTCAGCGAACTGAAGAGTAGCCCCCGCTTGCCGCCAACTAGAGAAAGCCCGCATGCAGCAATGAAGACCCAACACAGCCAAACATAAATAAATAAATAAATTTATAAAAAAAAAAGAAAATGCTCAAACCCACAGCAAAGTTGCAATATTGAGAACAATGAACACGCATTTAGTTACTCTCGAGATTCCCCGATTGCCCTATCGCTGCCAATCTCCTGCTAAACCAGTTCAAAGTGACAGCTGGGACTAGGGTGAGGAGAGTGGGGCACTCAGACACAAAGTTTAAGAGGCACCAAAGAAATTCAACCATCAAAATAAACATTGTATTACCATAACTTTTTAATCAAAATGAATAAAAATGCATGATAAACAAAATACCAACATTTTAAATAAAAATAGGATCTGATCCTGTACTTGGCACAAACTTTCCTCACTCTCCTCATCCTAATTCCGGCCCTGGTGATATCAAGACACTTCAGTCCCTAAATACGTCAGGAGGCATCTTTAAGGAATAAGGTCATTCTCCTACATAGCTGCATTCACCTACCAAAACTAACAATCATTATTTAATATCTTTTAATAGGCATTCCTACTTTTCCTAATTAGCCCTAAAACATTCCTAATTAGCTGCTTCTTTCAAACTAGGACCCAATCAAGATTTCTTCACACATTGCATTGCATTTGGTTGTTTTGTCTATTTAGCCTCTTATATTCTAGAGCAGTAGTCAGCAAGCCACAGCCTGCATGCTTGTTTTTGTTTTTTAAAAAAATATTTATTTATTTATTTAGGCTGTGCTGGGTCTTGGTTGCTGCATGCAGGATCTTTTTTTTAGTTGCAGCACGTGGGCTTCTTAGTTGCCACATTCTGACTCTTAGTTGTGGCATGCAAGTGGGATCTAGTTCCCCGACCAGGGATCAAACCTGGGCCCCCTGCATTGGAAGCGTGGAGACTTAACCACTGGACCACCAGGGAAGTCCCTGCATGCCTGTTTTTGTAAATAAAGTTTTATTGGAACACAGCCATGCCTGTTCATTCGCATATTGCCTACAGCTGTTTTCATGCTACAGTGACAGAGAATGTATGGCCCCAAAGCCAAAAATATTTATAATCTGGCCCTTTATATTTATCTATATTATACATATTTATATTATACACATTAATATTGTATATATAATATATAAATATTATATAATAAGCATACATATTTGTATTATATATAATATTTATAATATTTTTATTATATATTTATTTTTGTGTGTGTATATAAAAAGTTTTTATTTTTATTTATTTTTTTAATTTTTATTTTTTTAACATCTTTATTGGAGTATAATTGCTTTACAATGGTGTGTTAATTTCTGCTTTATAACAAAGTGAATCAGCTATACATATACATATATCCCCATATCCCCTCCCTCTTGCGTCTCCCTCCCACCCTCCCTATCCCACCCCTCTAGGTGGTCACAAAGCACTGAGCTGATCTCCCTGTGCTATGTGCCTGCTTCCCACTAGCTATCTATTTTACATTTGGTAGTGTATATATGTCCATGCCACTATCTCATTTCGTCCCAGCTTACCCTTCCCCCTCCCCGTGTCCTCAAATCCATTCACTATGTCTGTGCCTTTATTCCTTTCTTTCTTTCTTTCTTTAAAATATAAAATATTTACAATCTGCCAATCCTGGTCTTAAAAAGCTTGATAAGATTTAGGGTAAACATGTTTTTTAAGAGACTATTTTGGGGAGCAGTTTAGGTTCACAGCAAAATTGAGTGGAAGGTACAGAGATTTCTCATATACCCCCTGCCCCTACACATGTGTAATTTCCCTCATTATCCACATCCCTCACCAGAGCAATACATTTGTTACACTTGAGGAACATACATTGACACCTCATCATCACAAGGTAAACAGTTTTGACAAGACTACTTCATAGGTTTTGACATGACTACTTCATAGGAGTATTAGTTAGCTATTGCTGCATAACAAATCACCTCAAATTTAGCAGCTGAAAAGAACAGCCATTTATTCTCTCACAGTGTCTGTGGATCAGGAGTCTGGGCACAGTGTGGCTGGGCTCTCTGTTCAGGGTTCACAAGGTGTCAGAGGGGCTAGGATCTCACAGTCAGGCTCAGAGCCCTGGTGCATGCTCCTTCATAACTGAGTTCCTTGCAACTGTAGGACTGTGGCTCTCAGCTCCCAGAAGCTGCCTCTTTCCAAAGGCAGATCACGACATGGCTGGTGCCTCCTTCAAGGCCAACAGGATCACACCTCTCTGCTGCTTCAAGGCTCTGACTTCCAGACTCTTTTAAAGGGTGCCCCTGGTTATGTCAGGCCCACCTAGCATAATCTGTCTTCTGATGAATTAAAAATCAACTCATTTGGGACCTTAAATACACCTGCAAATTCCCTTCACCTTCGCCGTGTAGCATAACCTAAATGTAAACGTGACATCCATTACGTTCCCAGGCCCTCCCACACTCCAGGATGGGAGACGGGGCAGGGCACTCACACCAGGGCATGAGAATCTCCAGCAGCCTTCGAATTCTGTTACAACACGTGATTCTGGACTTTAGAGATTTTGATCCTAATGTTTGTCACCTGGGAAGACTTAGGTTAGTTCAAAATAAGATCTTTTGATCTTCTTAACTTTGCCAAAATACTGTCCAACAAAAGACCCACCTAAGAATCTTACCATAATGCCATTAAATTAGACAAATGGTAAGGACATTTGTGTTCCAAATTTATCTAAACTCTCTAGCTAAACTGTCAACTCTAAGGTTTTCATTTTTTTTCTAATTTTTATTTAAAAATTTTTAAAATTATTTTTTATTTTTATACAAACCATTTTAACTTTCTAAATTGATGTATAGTTGATTTACAATGTTGTGTTAGTTTCAGGTGTACATCAAAGTGATTCATATGTATATATATATATATATTCTTTTTCAGATTCTTTTCCATTATAGGTTATTACAAGATATTGATTATAGTTTCCTGTGCTATACAATAGGTCCTGTTGTTTATCTGTAAGGTTTTCAATTTAATCTGTGTAGATGAGAATAGTAAAGAAAAAAATTAGCTTAGCAACTTTTTATGCTTTATAAAAATGAGAATGAAAAGATGTACGTGTACTATTGCCCACATGTTGAACACACGCACTCATACACACAAACATGCACATATTCGTGCATCCTTCAGAACTCACACACGCCCAAGGTGGAATTGGTTTGTGGTTGTCCATTCTCCAAATGAGTGAGGGCTTCCTTTGACCCTGTGAGACCTATTAAAAGAATGGAAAACTCAGTGATCCTTGTGGAAGGGGGGCCTTGTGTGAGGACCCTAGGGCGTATCAGAAGCCAACATGTGTCGTTGATTCTCGGGATAGGGACTGTTGCCAGGGGGTGTTGGTGTGGAAAGGGCTGTCCAGACTCCGGTGGCCTCCGAATGTGGTTCAGGCGGCCTTAGCTGCTGTTCAGACAGGAATGTAGTGAAACTGAGCAGAATCCCTTTGTGGGCTGGGAGCTATGAATCCTCAATGCTTCCTTACCCCTCGCCCCCACATCCACCCAGCGCCACTCCCTCTGTGCTTTACCTTCTAAATATCCCTCCCTTCCACCCCCTTCTCTCCACCTCCTCTGCTCCCATCCTGGTCTAAACCACCATCATCCTTTGCCTGCCTAAATGATGAAACAGCCTCCCTGCACCCTCCCTGGCTCCCCTCCAATCACTTCCCTGCAGAGTAGTCAGAGTACTTGCTTCCAACTTCAAAGCTGCTCAAACAGTTCCTTGTGCAGAACCCATGCGCAGTTTCTACCAGCACTAAATGCCAAGACCAAAAGCCTTAACTCATCTCATAAGAATGAGTAGCCTGCCCCCTCTGTCCTCTCCATTCTTATTCTGCTCTCTCTCTCTCTTTCTCTCTTTCTTCCTCCCATTCATCTGCAGTCCAACAACACTGGTCTTTTTGTTTTTTCTTTTTTTTTAAGTTCTTCAAATGTGCCACACTCTTCCCCACCACAGGGCCTCTGCACAGCCATCCCCCCTGACTTTCATGGTGAACACCTACATATCGTTCAGAACTCAGCTAGAATGGAAAGCTTCCTCTGGGAAGCTGTTCTCATCCCCTGCTAGTCTGGGTTAAGTCCCCTGGGTGGCAGAAGGTATTTTCCAAAAATGGTCATGGCAATATTTCCTATCCCCCATGCTATTCCAGAACCTGGCCACTCACCACGTTCTGGGGTCTGTTGGCCCTCCTCTTGAA
This sequence comes from Balaenoptera ricei, assembly GCF_028023285.1. Taxonomy (NCBI): domain Eukaryota; kingdom Metazoa; phylum Chordata; class Mammalia; order Artiodactyla; family Balaenopteridae; genus Balaenoptera; species Balaenoptera ricei. The sequence continues at coordinate 171,034,339 of NC_082641.1, read as the reverse complement.
TTTGGGAGGGACTTTTGATTCTGTGTGACTTGCAAAGGTAGATCAGAAAAGGCTGTAAGTCTTCCACCCGGCTCACTTACTCCTCTCAGGATGATTGGTTTTGGAACCTAGCTGCCATATTGTGAGGAAGCTCAGGATGCATGAGGAGGCCACAGGTAGGCAATCCTGGCAACAGCCCCAGCACTGGTCTCAACCTACAGCCAGAAGCCACTGACAGACATGTGAGCGAGTAAACCTTCAGAGGATTCCAGTCTTAGCCTTGCAGCCACCCAGCTGACATTGAGGGGCTAAGGATGAGCTATTCCTGCCAAGCCTGCCCAAATTGTAGATTGGAGAGAAAAATAAATGTTCTTATCATTGTAAATCTCTAAATCTTGAGATGGTTTGTAACACAGCCATAGTAACTGGAACATAGTAACTATTACACTTGTACCTTCTCTTTGAAGGTATCTGTTACAGTTGAAAGTATCTGTTACAGTTGAAACCTTACATCTGTGTTTGTGATTATTTGATTCCTATCATTCTTGAAAGACTGATGACTCCGTGAGGGTAAAAGCCTTGTCAGTTTTGTTCACCATACTACTCCTGACCCCTGGCAAATGATGCACTCATTGCCAATGCGCAGCCAACTCAGCTTTCCTGCACCTCTTCATATATAAAAAGAGATACCAAATAAAGATGATGTGCAAGAGACTGTGGATGGCAGAGGAGAGGTCGGGTAGCTTCTTGAAAGAGAGGACATTTGGGTTGTAGTTTGCAGGATGTGTAGGGTGCTTTCTGTGTAATGAAGAGATAGAACGGGGCTTTCAGCAAGGGAAATAAGATGTGCTGATGTACGGGGCCAGGAAGCAGCCAAGCTAGGCAGACATTGACAGGAGGTTCTGCACAGAGAGAGGGCAGCTTGCTTGGGTGGAAAATTCTGCAGGAACAGGTTCCTAAGGGCCAGGTTTTTATTACCTTCAATGCTGCATGTAGGTGCTTAGATTTCATTCACAAGAAATAGGAAGATCTTGGAGATTTGGAAGCAGCTGTGGAATGATCTCAATTCTTGATAGCACTGGGACTGGAAAAACTGGTTAAGAGACTCCCGAACTGGTCCAGTGGGGAAGTGATGGGATCAGGACTAGAGAAGCGAAGATAACAGGATCAGGACTAAGTCAAGAGCAATTTAGCAAAAGTTCACCCTAGGGTCCTGTATTAGGGTGCTGTGTGCCCATATCCCGTTGTTACATCAACCCTATAAAGCAGGGGTCCAGAACACTTTTTTAGTGAATATATCAGGCGTGTAGATCTAAGCATCTGTCGCAGCTATTCACCCTGCTGCTGTAGCGCAAAGATAGCCAGAAATGACCGGTAAACGAGTGGGCGTGCCTGTGTTCCAACAAAACTTTTACAGACACCGAAATTTGAATTTCATAGTATTTTCACGTGTCACGGAATAGTCTTCTCCGATTTTTTCCAACTTTTAAAATTGTAAAAACCATTCTGAGCTTGCTTGTGGGGCCGGACAAAAGCAGGCAGCAGCTCTTGGTTTGCCCACACGTGGTATATAAAGCGTTTTAGTAGCATTTCAGTTTTAAAAGTAAGATCTTACAGGAAACCTTCAAGAAGCCCCGCCTTCCCTGGCGTCACCAGGCCTCGCCCCCAGGGCGGGGCCAGCGCATGCGCGGCCGGGCCTCGGGCGGGGGCGGGGCGGGCCGCGGCTCCGACTTCCAACATGGCGCACGCTGGCGGCGGCGGTGGCGGCCCCGCGGGCCGGGGGCTGAGCGGCGCCCGCTGGGGTCGCTCGGGCTCTGCGGGCCACGAGAAGCTGCCGGTGCACGTAAGTGGTGGGCCAGCCCTCCCTGGGAGACCCCCGTCGTCCGGCCCCCGCAGGCCGACGCCCCCCACCGGGCCCCGCCCGGACTTCGGCCTCCCCTTCGCGCGGCCCCGGACCCCCGACTCCTCACCTCCGCCCCTCGGATGCCCGGCCCGTGCCCCTCCCGCCAGGGACTGCCGCTCCCGTCCCCTCCTCCGCCGACCGCGGCCCACCTGGACCCTCCCCCCTCCCCGCAGGTGGAGGACGCCCTCACCTACCTGGACCAGGTGAAGATCCGCTTCGGCAGCGACCCTGCCACTTACAATGGTTTCCTGGAGATCATGAAGGAGTTCAAAAGCCAGAGGTACCAGCGGGGCCCCTACCCATCCCGGAGGGCCACCCTGGGCCTCACTCTGCCAGAGCGGGGTGGGAGCCCCCAACCTCGGCTGCCCCTCAACAGGGTGACCCCTTGTGCAGGTTGTCGAACTTCTGGGAGCCTCAGTTCCTTCTTCCAAAAAACGAGACGGAAAGGTACCCCCTTGTGGAGCTGTTGCGGGGATTCCTGGAACGAGGGCAGTGATGGGGTGCGGCGAGTGAGGCAGTCGAGCAAGCACAGAGTCGGATCCTGTCTTTACTCAAAATGTTGATTTTCTAAAAGAATTTTGTTCGTTGGGGATTTTTAAAAATTATTTTAGATTTTTTTTTCAAGCACTGCATGAAAATGTTATTTATCTTGATTGTCGAATGTTTTCGCACTCTCTTAAATCTTGTCCCCAAGGTGAGTGCCTCACTTGCCTCACCCCAGTGCCAGGCCTGCTTGGAAATAATGCGCATAAAATGCTTAGTAAGGAACCTGGTACTTAGAAGGCATTTAAAACACATTAGCTGTATTCACAGGCACAGAATCAGGAGGGTTAGAGATAGATGGGGGACCTCCCCATGGATAGTGAGCTTGTTTGACAGGGGCTCACTGAGGCTTAGAGTGGGCCAGGGGTTTGCCCAGATCCACCTTAGGAGCAGGGACGAGACCAGAACTCGGTCCTTCTGACTTAGATTCTCAAGTGTCACATCCCCACTGTGTTGCTTCCGCCTCTGAGGAAATATGGCAGGGCCCGCCTGGTTTCCTTCCACAAGCATGATGCTAAGACCTTGGCCCTGACTGCAGCCCTAAGGGAGACCCTATCTCTCCCCTCAGATTCTTAGCAGCTTTCATACTTGCCGGGCCTTTGACATTTATACATTATAGTCTCTTGCTGGGAACAGCTCCTGTGTCATAGTCTCCCTAATTCATATGAAATGAATCTGTCTCCCATTTAGAGGGCTTTAACCTTCTGTTACTTCTTGGAGCCCAGGACTTGCAGCTGGCTGTCCTGACATTTTCAGAACCTAGCACATGTGCTTGCAGTGTTTCGGGAGCCGTGCTGTGTACATATTCTGTGGGTTTTGCCAGGAAGGCACAGGGAGCCCAGGCCCGGTTGCCTTGGCAGTGGATCACTGTGGGCAGAATCACGCCAGTCACATTTGAGGGTGCTTCATTGTCTGTTGAGGAGCTCATGCCATGGCACGGGTAAGGGAGGAGTCGATTCTGCCTTCAGTTTGCTTCCCGAGACGCTTCTGCCCACTCTCATTCTTCGTTCCAGCATCGATACTCCTGGAGTCATCCGACGAGTGTCACAGCTCTTCCACGAACACCCTGACCTGATTGTTGGATTCAACGCTTTCCTTCCTCTCGGGTACAGAATAGACATTCCCAAGAACGGCAAGTTAAACATACAGTCGCCTCTGTCGAGCCAGGTATGCTGCTGCAGTGGTTTGAGTGATCTGGCCTTAGCACAGCCCACCGTGGTACTCAGGTACTCAGGCCGGACAGCGTAGCTCATGTATTTCACTGCTGGAAAGCTGGTGAAGAGACGATCTTTTTCTTAAAATGCTTCAGCAGAAATCAAAATAGATTGAAACACCTACATAGGTAGCCTCTGCATCCCAAATTGATCCGCTTGGTGGATTTAAATCAAGAGCGGATGTGTCTGTGTGTGTCAGGGAGGCATTCTCCTGACACAGTTGTACGTCCAGTCAAAATAATCGCATCCACAGTCACGGAGGTCTTGGTTTGAGGCTCTCCCCCTGAGCTCACTAGGCAGGCCACACTTATACTTGGGCCTGTGGTCCCTCTGATCACCCTCGGTGCCACCCACAAAATAAAGTGGTGGAGATGCATGTGTGACTAGCCACGTTTATTGTTGCTGTGCTTCACTCACCTGCCAACAGGATCGTTGACTGAGCTCAGGCTTGTGGCTTTGGTCCCTTCTTTCTTGAGTGACAGGTTGCTGCCTCTTCTATCTATGCACTCCCTTCTTGTGTTTGCTCACCAGATCCCCTGAGAAAAAAAAAGCCTGTTTGAGCTTTACTTTTATAAGGTAATGGTTGTCTTTTTCTCTCCTCGGCCCTGTTGCCATTTAGGGCATAACCGTTTGCTACGGGGGTGCTGTCCAGGGCATTGTGGGGTGTTCAGCCGCATCCCTGGCCTCCACCCACTAGGCCCTCACCCAGTCAAGACAGCCAAAAATGTCTCTAGACATAGCCAAGTGTCTCCTGGGAGCAAAAATCACAGCATTGAGAAGTGCTGGTGTAAGTGAACGTGCTCTTTCAACCTCCTCCATCTCTGCCCCAGGGGTTTTTGCAGGGAAGGCAAAAATCTACTCTGGATGCATTTTGTAGGTTTCTCTTCTGATGATAAAGGAGATTGCAGTTTCCTATCAATTAGGGAGTCAGGATTTGAAAAGAGAGCAGTGAGAGGCAATGTGGCAGTGGCTGGTCCCTCTCCGAGGGGGGCTGGCACATAAATTCTGCCTTTTCTCTACACAAGGCAACCTCCACCATCAACACATTGTCTCATTAAAGCCGAGGAGTGCATCTCAGTTTTAAAAAGGAACTTGGAAGCCTTCGGCCACTGAATTCCAAAAGCTTCCATTTCATGTTTGCAAATGGAGCCACGGGATCCAGAGGTAGCGCTCCTTCCTCCAGATGATAAAAGTCTTAGCGGAGATTAATCTTCAGAACAGTCATGGCTAGGGGAGAAAAGCAAGCTCGTTTGCAGGAGTGTGTGCAGGAGCACTTTGCTGAATCTGAAGCGCTGCGTAAACACTGAGTGTCATTACCATCACTCGTTAAGAAAGAGCCAGAGTCCAAGAGCTAAATTGCAGTCCAAGACCTAAATTGCACTCCACGTGTGGAATTCGCCTTCTCAAGTCCTGTCGGAGTAACTGCTCTTGGGGCTGGATCTCCACATGAGCCTCGCCTTCCCTTAAGTAGCCACAAGGCCCCTGCTGCTCCACACACAGCTTCGAGGACTACTGGAGAGATAAGGAGACCGACCAGTCTTGTCTGCCCCTAGGCGGATTTCGTGACCGCAGGTCTATCAACTTGAAGACGGGCTTGATGAGAACTTTCCCTTGATAGCTGCCTACCAGGGCTTTATGGTCTTGCTGCAGCCTGGAAACAGCCATAAGTAGGGCCCCTTCCTCAGGGGGAGAGGTACGTGCCTTTCGTTCCCTCGGGACACGTGCCGCCCACGTGGTTTCAGTCACATCCACGGACCTGCCATGTTTCCAGCCCTGCTTCACACCAGGCGCAAACGCAATGTCCTCTCAGCTTCCTAGAGTCCTTTTCGAATCCACGGTAGCCTGAGAACTTTATAGGGCTCCCTACTCGCCAGTGCCCTGGTGATTTTTTTTTTTTAATTGGTTTTTCTAGCTTCACTATTTTGAAGTATAGCTCCGTGTGTGTGTGTGTGTGTGTGTGTTTTCCATTTTTCATCTCGTCATGTATCCTGTCAACTATCGACAAGGAGGGAATAGTTCTTAGATGCTGAGGAAGATGAATACGTCTTAGCCTGTGGGGAGCCTTCTGCGCAGGGTTTCTCAGCCTTGGCACCGTTGCCACTGGGGCCAGATCCTGCTTCCCTGTGGGGGCCATTCTGTGCTCTGTGGGGTGTTGAGCAGCATCCCCGGCCTCCACCCACCTGAGAGCAGTAGCGCCCCCTCCCCGAGTATGACAACCTGAAATGTCTCTACACGTTGCCACGTGTCCCCTGGGGGGCAGAATCGCCCCAGTTGAGAACACTAATCTAAGGGGAAGATAGACATGTGCCATGATGTGGGAAGTGTGGCCAGAGAGGGGCCGGGGACCATGGCAGGAAGAACGTCCCCTTGCTGCAGCTGCAGCCTCCTGAATCAACATCTTTTTGGATCTGGTTGGCCTTAGTTGTAATGTCACCTCCTCAGAGAGCCCTCCACTCCCATCCCCAAGTCATTTTCACAGCACCCCGTTTTTGTTTTTTTTGTTTTGTTTTATTTATTTATTTATTTTTGGCTGTGTTGGGTCTTCGTTTCTGTGCGAGGGCTTTCTCTAGTTGCGGCAAGTGGGGGCCACTCCTCATCGCGGTGCGCGGGCCTCTCACTATCGCGGCCTCTCTTGTTGCGGAGCACAGGCTCCAGACGCGCAGGCTCAGTAATTGTGGCTCACGGGCCTAGCTGCTCCGCGGCATGTGGGATCTTCCCAGACCAGGGCTCGAACCCGTGTCCCCTGCATTGGCAGGCAGATTCTCAACCACTGCGCCACCAGGGAAGCCCAGCACCCCGTTTTATATACTTCAAAATAACACAGCAAAGCTAAGAAATAAAAAATCCACTGTTTCTTGTTGGTTTGCCTTCCCTGGCACACTGAGTCCTCCATATTAGACAGGAGGACTACGTCTGTCTTGTTCACGATTGTCCCCGTTCCGGGACATCAGAGGGACGAGACACTGGGTGTCGGTGGGAAAGTGATGAATCTTGGCTGCTGGGTCTTGTTCAGGATGGACCCTGCCTCTCGGGGCCGGCCCTCTTGTGCTTGGCTGGGACGATGGCTGCTTGGATGATAAGTAAAGAGATAAACCTTGAGGTGCAGCTTGTAATTTAGTGACCCCTTTGCATTCAAAGGGAAGCCGGCCGTCTTCCCTCCGGGAAGGGTCATTCGAAGTTCAGTCAGTTCCTGGGAGGTTGCCTCTCGTGTTTGTCTTAGTCACCCATGGAGCAGGTGTAGGCCACCTCCTCTGTGCCAGGCACTGAGGTTTGTTCAGAGTCCTGGCTCTCAGGGCGCCTGCATGGTTGAGGTGGGGACTCAGGTGAGACACATACGGACAGATGTGAAATACAGGAGGGAGTTCAGTGCTGCAGGTGACAGCAGGGGCCAGGCCTGGGGAGGTGCCGTGGGCAGAGGCTGAGTGAGGGGAGCAGGAGCCATGGCTGTGTCCCCCTGGGGAGTCTTCCTGGTGGGGACATAGAGGCCTGAGGTGGGAACGAGTGGGTGTGCCTGAGAAACAGCCAGGAAGCTGGTGGGGTCAGAACCCGAAGCAGAGAGTGTAGGAGAGAGAGCCAGGAGCGTGGGAAGCCAGGGGAGAGTTCTGGAAAGGCTGCTCTGGCTGCTGTGCCAGAAGTGGACTGAGGGGGCAAGAGCGGATCTGGGAGGCTCGGGAGGGGCGTGGGAACCAGTTGGGGTGGAGGGTGGTGTGGGCCACGGGTGGGTGTCAGTGAAAGCGAGAAACATCAGTGAGATCACCAGGGGTGATTCCGGGATGCCTGAGTCTCTGGGTGAAGGCAGCACCTGCTGGGGTGACCAGTGGGGGTGGGCCGGGGGGCTGTTCTGTGTTTGGAAAGTCCATCGGAGGCATCTCTTAAATATCCAGGTGGGGCTGTATGTGGACACTCAGATGGGCAAGTCGGCCATGTAGGGCGCTTATCAGTGTCTAGGAGGCGTTTCTAACTGTGCCTGGTTGAGGCCACCCACAGCAGGCAGAGAAGACAGAAGCCTGGATTGTTTTAGAACGTTTAGACCAAGGGTTGGCAAACTGTGGCCCAGGGAACAAAGCCAGCTTATTTTTGTATGGCTGGTCATTTTTACATCTTTCAGATTACTTAAAAATTTTTTTTAAATTGTGGTGAAATTTACGTAACATAAAATTCATCATTATGACCATTTTAAAGTGTCCAATTCAGTGGCTTTTAGCGTATTCACAATGCCATGCAACCACCACTACTAATCCCAGAACGCTTCTGTGACCCCAAAAAGAAACGGTACTTCCCAATTCTGCCCCCACTCAACCAGCCCCTGGTAACCACTAATCCATTTTCTGTCTCTGTAGAGTCTCCTGTTCAGGATACTTAATATAAATGGAATCATATACTATATGTCCTTTTGTGTCTGGGTTTCCTTCTCTCAGCATGTTTTCGAGGTTCATCCATGTTATACCAGGGCATCGTTCCTTTTTAAGGCTATATAATATTCCACTGCAGGTATGGACTGCATTTTGGTCATCTGTTCATCAGTTGATGGACAGACACGTAGGTTTTTTCTACCTTCTGGCGATTGTGAACACTGCTGCTATGAACATGCATGTACAAGGATTTGTTTGAACACCCGTCTTTGGTTCTGTTTGTGGATACCTAGGGGTGGAATTGCTCAGTCACCTGGTGACCATGTTTAACTTACTAAAGAATCGCCAGACTGTTTGCCACAGCAATTGCACCATTACTGTCTGGCCTTTTGCCGAGCCCTGGTCTCCAGGGGTGCTTCTCCCATCTTGTCACGGTGACTCACTCCAGGGAATTGGAAGAGGCACGTGGTGCTTGAAAATGCCCCCTCGCAGTGGTGGGGAGGGAGCTCCCCACAGCCTCCTCTGAAGCAGACCTTGGCTCCGAGGCTGCTCAAGGGCTGCTCCCTTCCCCCCTGCCCCTGTCCAACTCCTTCCAGCTCCTTCTGCCACCAAGCCTGTGTACCATGACGGAACATGAGCGCAGACTTCTGTGAGCTTAAGCAAAGGTAATCAGGAACAGCGTCCCCAAAGTGTCATAGAACAAATTCTAGTGCCGGGGAGAAACGGTGCTTAGAGTTGTGACTGCTCTGGATCTCTTGTGTCTGTTTTCCTCGGCTCAGGCTTCCTAGAGTTGCCTCTACACCCACTGTCATGGGCTGAATTGTGCCCCCACCCCACCCCCAAATTCATATCTTGAAGTTCTAACCCTCAGTATCTCGGAATGTGACTGTGTTTAGAGATGGGGTCTTTACAGAGATAATTTAGGCAAAATGAGGCCATTAGGATGGGCCTCAATCCAGTCTGACTGGTGTGCTTATAAGGAGAGGAAATTAGGACACAAGGAGAGACCCCAGGGATATGTGTGCACAGAGGAACGACCCTGTGAGGACACAGCAAGAAGACACCCATCTACCAGCCAAGAGGCCTCAGGAGATACCAACCCTGCTGGCACCTTGATCTTGGACTTCCAGCCTCCAGAACTTGAAGGAAATAAACATCTGTTGCTGAAGCTGCCCAGTCTGCGGTGTTTGTTGTGGCAGCCCCAGCGCACTAGTAGACCCACTCAGGTGCCGGCGGGTGTGCCTGGCGGAGGTGTCTGTTGTGATGACAGTTATGCAGCGGTGGGCAGCAGTGTGCCCGACGTCCCCTGGAGTCTAGGGTCAGCTGTGGGTGCCACAGGCAGTGCCAGGCGCCACAGGGGATTTTTTTCCTTCATCGGTCCATCTGATCATCCCCGACAGTGGATGAAGCCCACTCTGTTCCAAGCACTGTTCCAGGCACTGAGGATATAGCATTGACCAAAATAGAATTCCTGCCCTCCTGGAGTTTGCCTTCTGATCAGGGCTGGAGAGACAATAAAATAAGTAAAATATGTTTCCTGTAGGAAGGTGATATGTGCTGTGGAGAAAAATAGAGCAAGAAAGGGGCTCAGAGTGCTGGGAGATGAGTCATTTTATTTTGGTGCAGGATGGTTCTGGAAGACTCGCTGAAAGGTGGTGTGTTAGCAAAGACCTAAAGCTGAACCAGAAGGATCCCAGCCTGCCCGAGACCCAGTCGGGGACCTGCAGGATGCCGAGGGTCGCTCCCGACAGCCCAGCCGTGGTCAGTGGCAGAGGGAGGCCGTCCTCCGGACCACACACAAAATTCCAGTTTAGGAGCATAAACATCACCTCCTTCAGGGGGTGGTCCTGTCCCACTGTGAATTAGGATTCTGACTTCCCAGGAGAGAGATGTGTGTCTGTTTTTTATTTTTATTTGTACTGACAGAAAAGCACATCAATGGAGAGCATGCTTAATGACTGCTCAGGGCCCATCTCTCTTCTCTCAAGTGACTTGCCCCAGGCCTAGCACCAAAAGTCCCACAGCCCTGGGCAACCTGGACAGTGGGCCCCCCTCACCTGCAGGGTCCCAGTCTCACGCCTGCTGACAGCAGGTGCTTTCACACCTGAAAACAGTCTTGCTGAAATGGGCTGGCCAGAGGTGTGGGAAGACTTTACTCTGCTCCAAAAAGGATTAAACAATCCACTCTTTGTAAATCTCTCCCGAATGCTAATTTCTCGAAGTGTATAGAGTGTGCCTCTCAGGTTCATGTTCTTTGAATCTGTTGGAAGGATCAGGCAGAGGTGAGTTCGTGAGACTCTTCCCAGGAACGCTCAGGCACTCAGAATGCCAAGGTGGGGTTTCTCTGTCTGGGCACCCCCTCCCTGCTTCTCTCTCTCCAGGCCCCCAGAAGTAACCTTTTTCTGCGTCGACGTAAAAAACTTGGCTCCGTGCGAAGTTTTGCCTGTTCTTGCACACAGTGGCTCAGTCTGGCGTTTCTCACAGTCTGTTCCCGGTGTCGGGCCCAACAGTAACTCAGTGTCGTACTGTTGTCAGGAGAATTCGCACAACCACAGCGACTGTGCAGAGAACGTCAAGCAACAGATGCTGTATAAGGAGGACAGAGCCCAGGTGCCCTTGGAGTCAGATTCCGTGGAATTCAACAACGCCATCAGCTACGTGAACAAGATTAAGACCCGCTTTCTGGACCACCCAGAAATCTACAGGTCATTCCTGGAGATACTGCACACTTACCAGGTAAGACGCTGTAGGTCACGCTTCTTTGTGGGTGTTTGTGGCATCATCCAATATCAGGTGCATTGGAAACATTCAGATTTTCTAATCTGAATTCATGAAATCCTGGAAAATTCTGATTAGCTCTTTTTTTTAGCATTAATTTTTTTTTTTTTTTTACCGTGGTAAAATATATATAAATACAAAACTTAACCAACTTTAAGTGTACCGTTCAGCGGCATGAAGTACGTTCACATTGTTGCGCAGCCATTACCATCATCCATCTCCAGAACCTTTTCATCTTCCCAACCTGAAACTCTGTCCCCATGACACACTAACTGCCCCTTCCTCATTTCCCCCAGCTCCTGGCACCCAGCCCTCTATCAGTACTTTCTGTCTCTATGAATCTGACTCCGATAGGGACCTCCTAGGAGTGGAATTGTGCAGTATTTGTCCTCCTTGCCTGGCTTGTTTCACTTAGCGTAATGCCCTCAAGGTCCATCTGTACCGTAGCATGTGTCAGAATGGCCTTCTTTTTAAGGCTGAGTAATATTCCATTGTATGGCTACACCTTATTTTCTTTATCCATTCATCCATCAGCAGGCACTTGGGTTGCTCCCACATTCTGGCTATTGTGAATAACGCTGCTGTGAACGTGGGTGTACCTGTTGGAGTTCTATTTAGGTTTGATTTTGATTTGCCCCTTGAGGCACCTCTGCACCCATTAGAGGATTAAAGAAGAACCCAAGAAGATAGTTTTCTTTTTATAAGATGGCTTAGTTATTGTTTAGACAATAGAACTACCCTTTATTTATGCTGATTACAACGGGGCTTTGTGCCGGGTGCTGGTTCGACAGGGATGAATAGTTGCTGTTGCTTGGGAGTTCAGTTTAGAGGTGGAGGAAACTTGGAAACGATTAGGGTGGATGAGAAGGATTGTGTGTAGGAGAGGTGTGTCAGGGTTGAGGGCTGCTGAGCCCAGAGCGGGTTACGGAGAGGATGCTCAGGTTGAATCTTGGCAAATCAGTCAGAACCATCAGGCGAAAGGTGGACTCTTGGTGCTGGGAATGGCCTGTGCAAAGGCCCAGGGGCCAGAACAGGCAGCTGGCTTCAGGGGACTTAGCAGGAAGTGCAGGCAGGCGGGTGGCAAGGGACATCGGTGTCATGCAAGGAGTTCGGACGTCATCCTCACCCAGACATGGAGTTTCTGATGCCTTTTATTTTTCTGAGCAGCAGAACCCACTTTTAAAAATGAAATCTTCTGCACAACCTTGATAACTGAAATAAGAACATGGGATTCTTTTTAGCATAAATATTTAGGATCAGATTGATAGCATTTGCTCCCTGTAAACCCACTGGAACTGTTTCAATACTCTTAACATTCGTGGGCAGTGGTGCCAGTGACATGCTTGGTCCTGTCAGCTTCACGTCCAGTGTCTGCACGGTCCTTGTATGGCATTGAGAACTTCCTGCTTCTCACAGATAAGTGGTTGCAAGTGGCAGCTGTGAACATCAGTCTGTGGGGAGAGGTGATGTTGTGATCATGGGGGTTTATGGGCTCTTCACAGATTCCGTGGGGTCACCACATCTCAGGGGCTGGAAGGATCGTTAGAGGGAAGGCCGGCAGGTATCTGTTGTGTTGATGGGAATCGGGGGGGTGGGGGGGGGATGGGATGGGTTTGTTGGCGTGTAGAGAAGTTAAACTGACTTATCCAAGGTCCTAGCGAAGGGCCACAGGTTGATTTGGAGAAAACGTGAGGAAGGAAGTACGGCTCAGTATTCCCCAGCCAGAGCCACGGGGAGTTGGTTGGAAATGCAAGCTGCCTGGGCCTCCCCTCAGAGTTCCCGCCCCAGGTCCTGCCCAGCATCTGCTTTTTAAACAAGCCCTCTGGCGACTCTCAGGTTGTCTATTTCTTCAAAAGGAGCTGGAAATCTGAATTTCTGTGTGAGTTCTTCCTGATTTTCGAACATTGTTGCAGATTTTTAAAAGACACTGTGAGGCCAAAGCAGCAGCTCTAGGGCCACACGTTACTGTTTTTTATCTCTGCTGGGCCTCAAGTCAGACCTTAGCTGTGCCCCCTGCCCCCTCAGAGCCCTTTCCCTCACCTCCCTGGACCTCGGGGTTCTAACCCATAAAATGGCTATAGCGCTGGTGGTGCTGATCCCGGTTAAATGTGGTTCACCGAGGTCACTGACGCAAGCACAGTGCTTGCCTCAGGTCAGCCATGGGCAGCTGTTTCCTTTACACGACTTCGAACATATGTCGTGTGCCTGGATGAGCACAGCCAGTTCTGCCCTGACGTGCCCCCAAATGACCGTGCTTTGCAAATAAATGCTCACCAACCACAGGTCTTATGGGAAAACGGGGTCAGGGCATGAGACTCAAAAACTGTGTCAGCAACACATTAAAAAAAGATAGGCATCTACTAGAAACCGGTAGCGCTGTTGTACGCGCATTAAATGGCTAAGCATGGTGTGAATATTGCAGCACATCCGGCACTTGACCTTGGAAAAGACCTGAGTGTCATGTGTAGACGTGGGTGTGGAAAGGTTGCAGCCTGCGGGTCACTGTGAGGTACCAGGAGGAGGTTTCCTAAAATGGGACGGGTTGTCCCCCCCGGTTGTCACCCCAGAGGGGGGTCAGGCAGAGTGGCTCCTAGCAGCTGAGGGAGCGATGTTGGGGGTGTGTGTATGTCGGGGGTCGTGTATTACCGGGTGGCTTGGCTCAGCCGGGTGCACTTTTCCACATTCACCCCATGTTGCTCCTGGACAAAATCCTGCCTCAGCAAATGCAGAATCCATACCACGCTCAAATCATTCCTTAGTCCGTGTCCCAAACGGATTTGTGTTCAAAACAGGTGTTAGAGCAAAACTGACTCTCTCTGCAGGAAAATTCCCATGAGGTGCGTCCCTAGGTCGGAGGGTGTGCGCTCAGCACATGATCATAGATGGCGCCAGGCTTCCCTCTGCTGGTGGCACCGATCTTCCTTTCCGCCTTGTAATGAGAGCGCCCAGGTCCCCACACCCTCATCAGAAATCACCAGTCCTTATGCAATCTGATGAGCAAAAATGCTGCGACGCTGTTTTAACTTGTATTTCTTCAAACATCACTCAGTCTGATCACTGTTTCATCTGTATAGGGATGATTTGTATTTATTCTCTGAGCTGAATGGTCTTTGCCTGTTTTTTTCTTTGGCCTTCAAGCGTCCCGGTAACTTTGGTCAGGAGAGGGTGGAGGCAGTTTTTTCTCCCCGCAAACGGATGCTCCGTGTGCCAGGATTGGAAAGTAGCTTTCCTCAGGGTACATAGGGCCGAGGGGGGAGGGCGTGCAAAGGGCTCCCCGTTCCTTGTCTCTTCCCCCTTTGCAGCTGTGGAGGGGGATGTCGAAGCCCTGCTGCTGTGCGCTCTGGGAGGGCCCGACACCAGCGCCTCGTGCTCTGTCACGTTCCTGGGTGTAAAGTTGACAGGGACTAACTTCTGATGGCCGACTTGAGTTGTGTTCGCTGCTTCCTGCCCTGCTGACCTGGGTCCCGTCTGGTCCTCATCTTGTTGCTTTAAGCTCCAGGTCAAGCCGTCTTCCTTCCAGAGTCTTAGTGACTCTGGGGGAACAGATCCTTTGAGCTCTAAGTCCCTTCCCTTCCTTCTTCACCCTCTGCCCCTTCCAGACCCAGAGCTAGCTCCTCAGTCCCCTGCCCAGCAGAATGAGTCCCCTTGACCTTGGGAGGACCGTGGGTTCACCACTGACCTTGCACTTCCCCAGCCTCTGCTCGAGGGTGCTTGAGGGCTGGGGTCAGGTCCTTCCATGACCGTCTGCTCCCACATCCCCTCTGCACTCCCAGCACAGGCCCCATCCATGGCCGGGGTTCAGGCCGCGTTGTGCAGCAGGGTCAAGACTCAAGGCTGTTCTCCAGAGCAGGGGGTGGAGGGGGGGAGTGGTTGGGGGAAGGGGGTGGGGAGTGGTTAGGGGACACCCGGAGGTGTCAGCAGGGCAGCGGGCTGGGCCCCCTCTCCTGGTGGCAGCAGTCATGGGCTCTGCCAGCCAGTTCTCTTTCGTGAGTCATCCCTCTGTCTCCTCCACAGTGGGATGCCTGAATGTCACAGCCTAGGGTGCCTCCTGGTTCCTTGGCTAACGACTCGTTTTCCCTTCCCTGAAAATCGGCAGAAGGAGCAGCTGAGCACGAAGGGCCGTCCATTCCGAGGCATGTCTGAAGAGGAGGTGTTCACCGAGGTGGCCAACCTCTTCCGCGGCCAGGAGGACCTGCTCTCCGAGTTTGGACAGTTCCTGCCCGAAGCCAAGCGGTCCCTGGTGAGTACAGAGCACCGACGCCAGTCTGGGGCCACGTTCTCAGCAGCCGGAACCCCCTGCCAGTGCAGCCCCCAGGCCAGGCCAGGTTTATCCACTCCCCAGACACACTGGGTTCCCTCAGAAGCCGCAGCCGGCACAGACACCCACGGGCCCCCAGTGCAGGCGCCACCTCCACGGTGAGTGGCGCAGATCCTCAAAAGGGCTTCTCTGGGCAGGCAGCAGCCAGGTGGTGAGGGCTGGTTTGGGAGGCAGAGCGTCCTCCCGTGGAGACCTGCCCGTCACCAGGTCCTTGTGGGGAGGTGCGGGAGGGGTCAGGCTCGCTGCCTACCCCCCTGGAGGCACTGGGTGGGCTGAGGCTTGGCAGTGACTCGGGGTGGGAGTGCAGAGAGCTGATAGCGGAGGAGGGGCCTGGGATGGGGAGGCTGGGGGCGCAGACTGCACTGTCAGCCTTTCTCCCTTTGCTGTGGACTGAGGCCTGCTGACCTGCCCTTTCCATTTCCTCTTTTTCTTTTTTTTTTTCCTATGAACTTACGGCTTTAAAAAAAAAAAAATTGAAGGAAAATTCACGTAACGTAAAAGTCACCATTTTAAAATGTACATTTCAGTAGCATTTAGAATATTTTAAATGTGCAGCTGTCACCCCTCTCTAGTTTCAGAACATTCCCATCACCCCAAAAGGAGACCCGTCCCCGTTAGCAGTCACTCCCCATCCCCCCCTCCCTAGATTCTGGCAACCACCAATCTGCTTTCTGTCTCTATGGATTTACCTGTTCGGACATTTCATATAGATGGAATCATACAACATGTGGCCTTTGGTTGGTGTCTGGCTTCTTTCACTCAGCATCATGATCTTAAGGTTCATTCATGATGTGTCAGAACTTCATCCCTTCTATGGCTAAATAATAATTCCATTGTGTGGATGGACCACATTTTGTTCATCCATTCACCCATCAGTGGGCACTTGGGTTGTTGCCACCTTTCAGTCATTGTGAATCGTGCTGTGAACACGCATGTACAAGTTTTTGTTTGAACACCTGCTTTCAGTTATTTTCCGTCTCTGCCTAGGAGTGGAGTTGCTGACTCATGTGGTAACTCTGTTTAACTTTTGAGGAACTGCCAAACTGTTCTCCACGGGAGCTGGACCACTTTACGTTCTCACTAGCAATATACCAGGGTTTCAGTTTTCCACATCATCACCAATGCTTGAGGTTTTCCTTTTTTAAAAAAACGTATAGCCTTTGTAGTTGTTGTGAAATAGTATCTTAATATGGTTTTGATTTGCATTTTCCTGCTGACTAATGATATTGGGCATTTCATGTGCTCATTGGCCATCTGTTTATCTTCTTTGGAGAAATGTCTGTTTAAGTACTTTGCACCTTTTTTTGTCTCTGTTGCTGGGTTGTAAGAGATCTTTATATGTTCTTGACATTAGTCCCTTATCAAATATTTTCCTCTATTCTGTAGGTTGTCTTTTCACTTTCTTGTTAGTGTTGATGCACATCAGTTTTAAATTTTGGTCAAGTCCAATTACCTATTTTTTCTTTCGTTGCTCATGTTTTCAGTGTCAAATCTCAGAATCCATTGCTAGTTCTGAGGTCACGAAGGTTTACCTAAAGTTTTCTTTTAATACTTGTATAGTGTTAGCTCTTGTATTCAGGTTGGTGGTCCATTTTGAGTTAATGTTTGTATATGGTGAGGTAGGGGTCCACTTTACACGTGGCAATCCAGTTTGTTGAGGAAACTGTTCTCTTTCCATTGCATGGTTTTGGCACTCTTGTCAAAAATCAATTGACCATAGTTTTATGGGTTTATTTCTGGACTCAGTTCTAATCCATTGATCTCCATGTCTGCCCTTAGGCCAGCACCACACTGTCATGATTACTGTAGCTTTGTAGTAAGTTTGAAATCAGGAAGTGTGAGTCCCCAAACTTTGTTTCTTTTCAAGATTGTTTTGGCTAGTCAGGGCCCCTTGCGATTCCATATGAATTTAAAGATTGGCTTTTCCACTCCAGCAACAAAGGCCGTTGGGATTTTGAAAATGATTGCATTGAATCTTTCAACTGTTTGGGGTAGTATTGCCATCCTAACAAGATTAATCCACAAATACACAGCATTTTTCCATTTATTTAAGTCTTTAGTTTCTTTCAGCAGTGTTTCAAAGTTTTTTTTCATTGTGTAAGTCTTGCACCCCCTTGGTTAAAAGTATTTCCAAATATTTTGTTCTTTTTGTTGTTGTAAATGGACTTGTTTTCTTAATTTCATTTTTGGGTTATTCATTGCTCATGTATAGAAACACCACTGCTTTTTTGTGTTGATTTTGTATCCTGCAACTTTGCCGTATCCAGTTTATTAGCTTTGATCATTTTCGTGGGTTCCTTAGGATTTGCTAATGGAGACAGTTTTCTTTCTTCCTTTCCAATTTGGATGCCTTTTAGTTCCTTTTCTGGCCTGATTGCTGTGATGGAGCTTCTAGTACCGTGCTGAATAGAAGTGGCGAGAGTCAGCATCCACATCTTGCTCCTGATCTCAGAGGAAAAGCTTTCCACCTTGCACCACTGAGTGTGATGTGAGCTGTGGGTTTTCCGTAAGCACCCTCGAGTTGAGGAAGCTCCTTCTATTCCTAGGTTGTTGAGTGTTCTCTTTCCTCTTTTTATTCTTCCTCTTTGCCCTTGATGACAACTTGGGGTGTGAGCACACAGGAGTCCACCCTTCCCACCTTCCTGTGTCACCACCGCCTCTCCCGGGTCTGCTTCTTGAATGAAGATGCAGTGGGGGCACAGGGCTGGGGGGCAGTGGGTCTTGAAGGAAGGGGCTCGGGGGTGATAGCAGTCTGAGTTTGGATGCTGTTCAAGACTCTTAGTCGATTGGGCAGACTTCCGGTGTGCGGGTCAGGGCTTGTCCCCGTGTTCCCGTCTCTGGGACTCAGAGCACCATCCCAAAGAGGAGGTTCCACCCAGAAGCACTTCCTGACTCAGAGTCAGAGAAGCTCTGTGCCCATCCTTTGGGCTGAAAACAAACAAGTCCAGGAGCTGTAACCAGTCCTGCCCACCCGCCCGGAGCCTTGGGTGTCCCGGGGGCCTGGACAGAGCCCCGTGAGCACACAGCCTGGGCCTCCTCGGGCTCTGGGTGCTGCAGGCAGGCTTGAGCCGGCCATGTCACCTCCCAGGCCTCGTTGCCTTCTCTCTCACACGGGACTGACCGGCCCTCCTGCTCAGGTGGGGACTGAACTGTTATCCTTTTAAGTGCTTCTCGCGGGGCCTGGCTCGTGCTAAGTGTTCCGGAAAGAGCAGCTGCGGTTGTGCTGGGAAAGTAGGCCTAGAATCCCGTCTGGTCGTCTCATCCCCTCCTCCCAGGGTCTCCCTCTGCATCTCCAGGACCAGCCAGCTGCCTGGCCTGCTGGAGGCTCTTGGGGGACACCGGGGGGGCGGGGCGGGGAGCGGTTGAAGGAAGCCCTTGTCTGGACTCCCCGGGGACAGGGAGCTCACCTCTACACTGGGCCTCTCAGCCCGGCTGCCTCCTCACGGCCCCAGGGCCCCTGAGTCCAGCCTTCTCCTCTGAGTCCATTGTCTGCCCCGCGGATCTCTCTGAACTTCAGAATCCCTACTTGGTTTTTTTCTCCCTGTTCCCAAATAAGTGTCCTTTGCAGTCCTAGCGTCATTCCCATCTTCCTTCTCTGTTTGCTCCTGCTCATCAAAGACCCCCTAACTGGCTCCGGGGGCCACGTGGCTGAGGAGCAGAGGGCCCTCACCATCTCCTTCCTGCTTCATGCCCTTCTTGTGTTGGCTTAGCCCAAGGTTGTGGGTGCTTGGGCCTGTGTGTCCCTGGGAGCCCAAGCTGCATGCTGTCACCCGCTGTAAAGCCCTGTGCTGCTCCCTTGTACAGTTGGTGGATAGTTTATGGGTCTCATCCTCTCGGATCTTGGCCTCAAATCTCAGCTCTGACCTTGGCGTTGGCAGCTTTTCCCCTGAACCCCATCCCCGCAGAGATGTGTGCACAGTGGCGTCCCTGGGTGGCCTTCCCAGGGCCATTGCTGTCAGTGCTTCAGGGTCCAGGGGCAGCCCACCCTCATGGCCTCAGGGAAGAAAGGCCTGGCTCTGTCCCCGGCCAGCTTTTGCTGCTGCACAGCTCACATGAACTCTTTGCAGGCCTTGGTTCCTGAGTGATCATCTTGATGGGTCAGGGTTGGGGTTGAGTAGAGCCTCTTGTCCTCTGAGGGCTGTGGTCGCAGTGCCCCCTGGCGGACACGACTTGGCATTTACCAAGTTCGACACTGACAAAGCCCACCCTAGAAAAATAAGCATTTCTCTTAGAAAAGCACCTGCCCACAGAGTTTCTTTAAATGGCATTTGTTATCAATTCAGCAGTGTTTTTTTAAGTGTACATTGTGTAATTAGAACTGTCTTGTACATTTTAAAAGATTTAATCAACTTTTAAAAATTACTAAAATGCTCATAATTTGTCATATAGAATGATCTTTTCATTAACTTTTAGATTTCTGTTAAAACTGCAGGAAAAAGAAACCAAAGGTGAAATTTGATATTGTCCTAATTAAACTCGACTGCTTCACGTAGATCAGAGCTTAGCAAAGTTTTTCTATAAAGGGCCAGACAGTAAGTATCTTAGGCTTTGCAGACCAGACAGTCTCTGTGGCAAAGACTCAGCTCTGCCGTGGTAGCGGGAAAGCAGCCACAGGCCCGTACATCATCGAATGGGCATGGCTGTGTGCCAGCACAATTTTATATACAAACGCAAGCCGAGCCAGTCCCTATATGAATGGTCTTTGGGGGTCTTCTGCCTCAGGCATTTGCACATTGGGACGTTTAACTGAAACAAAAGAACTGCCTGAACTGTTAGGGGAAGATCGGTGGTACTGAGCTTGCCTTGCAGCTGGGTGAGCTTAGCTGGGCGAGCAGTGGGTTACCCCCTTTCCTCCCAACCCCCCCCCCCCAAGTCCTACTCAGCGCGTCATATCGTCACCTGTCCCCCTCCTTTAGGAATTGGTGTTTGCACCTGTTCTGGGATCTACAGCAAATACCAGTTGAGAATTATTCCACTTTAGGTTCTTGCAGTAGCCTTGGGTCTTCGGATAACTAATCCCTCCAAAGAAGCTTAATCCTCTAAGGGACAGGTTTTGCCTGTAGTTAAACAATAGGTCTTTATTATTATTATTATGAATATAGAAATAGTACATGCGCATGAGAAAAATCAAGCATTAGTGAGAGCATCAAGTATGAAAAGTTAACTTCCCTTTTTCGTAGCCTCAGTTTCCTCAGAGTTAAGTATTTACAAGTGTCTTATGTATCTTTCCAGAAATCTCCTCTGACTGTGCAAACAAATGTTTATCCTTTTAAAAAAGATGGCCTCCCATTTGTTCTGCCCCTAGGGGTTTTTTCTGTTTGTCATAACAGTGTATCAGGTATGCCTGTCCCTAGCAGTGACACAGTGGACACAGAGACACAGAGCTAACTCATAGCTGACAGTTGCCTCTGTTTGGTTTGGATGCACCACGACTTGTTCACCCAGCCCACGCTTTGGCCTGACAGCACACCCTTCACGTAGTGTCTCTGCGTATAGGCCCCGTGGTGGGAGTGGGTGCAGGCAACGTGAACGTAGTGGGGGTGATTGCAGTGTGCCTCTCCAGCCCAGCCCTGAAGAAAAGCCATGGTCTGTTCACCTTCCCCCTGCCTGCTCTAACTTTCATACAGATGCAAATGCCGAATAGATCCTTCCAGAACCATTCTTCATAAATATTGCCAACACCCTGACCTGTTATCAGTGCTTGGTGTAGAGCCTGGGAGGACTAGCAGTGAGCACCCCACCAAGTGATGACATTGCCCCCAAGATGCGTTTTCTCATTCATAGGAAAGAATACAAACTTGGCTGGAACCCTTCCTCCCCCGCCCCAGTGACCTGGCACCGTCAGCTGCTTCCTCTTGCTGCCAGGGCCTTGCACGTTGCTGGTCCTCTAGCCTGAAATTCTTTTCCTTTCTGTGGTGCACTCGAACACACAGGCAGACACCCTGTCAGTGGTCTGCTGGGTGAGCCCCGCACGCCAAGGCCCAGCTTCAGTGTCTCCCCACTGAGCCCTCCCTCACCTGTCAGGACCCTCGCCCATCGAGGCCTTCCATGAGCCTTCTCCCAGCCTCACAGTGCGTGACTGTGGTGAGCTGGGTCTTTCCTCCAGTAAGTGTGAGCATCTTGAGAGCCAGGGTCACCTCGCACTGGGACAGAGCCCCTGGCCCGTGGCAGGCAGTGCTTGCTGGGTCCATGAGCTGAGCTGCAAGTGGTTCCATGCACTAGGATACATTGAGAACCAGCACTGACGGGCCCGGCTGTGTCTCTCCAACGCTGACCACTTCCTGTGTTTGTGTCCTTAGTTCACAGGAAATGGGCCGTGCGAAATGAACAGTGTCCAAAAGAGTGAGCACGAGAAGAATCTGGAACACGGCAAAAAGCGCTCTCGGCCCTCACTCCTCCGTCCCGTGTCTGCACCAGCCAAGGTAACTGTCAGCTGTGCACATAGATGTGTGCATGCGTGGACACCCAGCAGCCTGGCCTTCTCCGTAGATGAGGAGCAATATGCAGAGACCTGGGGCATGAGGCCGAGTCCAGGCTCCAGTCCAGCTTGAAATTGACTGGCTGTGGGACCTTGAGAAGTCGACTCACCTGTGAGGTGTCCGGTCACCTATTCCCCCTGGCTTACAAGATTGTGTGAGAAGGCGGGTCACCTCCTCTCGCCGAAACCGAATGTACTGCTCAGTCTGCTCCTTTTCACCATCACAGCTCTTTCACAGGCAGGGCCCCTGTGTACAGTTGCGCAGGTCGGTTACTGCACAAGGTGCCCTGCTAGGGGGTGAGAGGCGCTGAGGTCCAGCTCCTGTTGTTCTCATCACCTGTGATGGTGATTTTCTAATTCCATCATTCTTTATGCATTTACTAGTTGGCTTTCTACTGTAAGGAAGAGCTTTTTTTCACCTCCATTTATTTAATTGTGTATATCATCATAGACTCGGGTTATAATCCGTGACTATCACTGTTTATCTTGTTGCCTAAACCGTCCCAGACCTGGCCAGTGGGGCCCTTTGGGCTGGCTCTTGTGTCCTCTTGACACATCCCCATCATTCTTCAGGCATGTGGGAGATGGTTCTGTAGTGTCCTCGATGTCTCAGCAGAGTGGGCAAGTTCAAGTCCCCTTCCCATCACCATCACGGCCCACAGGACGAAACAGGCAGGGGAAGAGGTTTCTGATACAGTATCTAGGGGCATGTTTCCCTGGCTGTTCTTACTCTATGACAATCCCTCCTGACATCAAAAGCACTAGACTGCTGAAAGTTAGATCCCAGATTGTGGGCAGAGTGGTTGTGTGACCCTTCACTAGGTCATGGAGGCTGAGGTGGGTGGTCCTGAGAGGTTCATCCACAGGGGTCTTGGGCAGACCTCATCCAGCACCTGATGGAGGTTCCCATCAGGAGAGCTCAGTGTTGGTGATGTTATGATTCTAATAAAGATGGACCCAGGGGCTGCCCGTGGGAGGCACACAGCATCCATGGCATGGAATTTCTCTCCACAGAAGAAAATGAAACTCCGTGGTACCAAAGATCTGTCCATCGCCACCGTGGGGAAGTACGGGACTCTGCAGGAGTTCTCCTTCTTTGACAAGGTGAGCGGTGGGACCGTGACTTCTGGGCCTTCCCCCGTCCAGGCTGGCCTCGCCCAGCTCAGATCTGAGCAGGCAGGGTTGGGAGCAGGCGGCAGGCGGCCAGTGGTGGGCAGCGGGCAGGAGGTAGCGAAACAGGTGGGAAAGGCAGAGCTCAGAGCCCACACCAAGTTTGGGGGCACGTGTCTGCCACTCAGAAGCTGCGTGGCATCTCTAAAGCTGGGATGGTCCTGGGGCTTCTGTCCAGAGTCAATGGGCAGAGCCAGGGAGATGGCTCTGGGCACATGCTGTCTGAGCCAAAGATCACTGCACGGAGAGCAGTCCGCTGCAGACCACAGCCAGTCCCTTTAGAACACGCCTGTGTTGGTGACTCTGTGTGCACCTGGTGATAGCAGAACCAAGTGTGCTCAGGAGCGGGAGTTGGGCCCAGTAGGGGCACCCTGACTCACTCTCCCCACAGGTGCGCAGGGTGCTGAAGAGCCAGGAGGTCTACGAGAACTTCCTCCGCTGCATCGCGCTCTTCAACCAGGAGCTTGTGTCCGGCTCTGAGCTCCTGCAGCTGGTCAGCCCATTTCTAGGGTGAGCGACACTTCTCGGGGTTCCCCGCTTGGGTTTTGTTTCCGTAAACTCCTTTCACCCTTCTTTCGGCTATTGTTTTTGGAAAACAGTATATGTGTTTTTTTCGATCTTGTCTTTAAGTTGAAGTTGTTACAGAGATCGTTATAGATTCACCGGCAGTTGTAAGAAAGAACACAGAGAGGTCCTGGGGAGCGTTCCCCCGGGGTAACATCTCTAGTCAGTGTCATAGCCAGTATGTTGATATTCACACAAGCCACCCATCTTTTCAGGTTTCCCATTTTACCTGTGTGTGTGTGTGTACAGCTGTATCACCTGTGAAGGCTGGTGTGTCCACCACCACTGTCCAGGTACCGAGCAGCTTCAGAACCACGAAGATCCTTGCGTTGGCCTTTGATACCCATACCCACGTCCCTCCCACACCGCAAGCCCCTGACAACCCCTAAAACCTGTGTTCCTTCTCTAAAGTTATATAGCAAAAGTATTATGTAAATGGAATCACACTGTGTAACCATTCAGGATCAGCTTTTTTCACCCAGCATAATTCCCTGGAGATGCACTATGCTTTTTAAAATTCTAAGAATCAGAAATTACTGGGAAGAATGAAATGACCGCGCAGCATCCCCGCTGCCCCGAGAGAAACTCTGTTAGCAGATCCGTTACCCGCTTCCAGCACGTCCTGCTGCCCTGTGAGAGCTGCCCCCCGAGGGGCCCGGCAGCCTCTGAGGGGCGGAGCGGTCCTGGGGGGTGCCTGCGCCTCGCAGGCCGTGCACCCGTGCTGTGGGCAGGGCAGTCGCTGGCTCCCCGCGTGCTTCCCGCTCCCCTGCCCTCTCATGCCCAGCGAGTTCCTAGCCCGTCTGCGCCTCAGTTTCCATTCTGTCAAAGGGGGATCATAAATATGCCTGCGCAGGGTTTCAGAAAGTTTCAAATGGGCTCTGCCTGAAGACCCTTAAAATAGCATCTCGAACACGGGGAGTTCGCATTATACGTGACGTGTGCGGCGCCCTGTTTAGCCCCCAAGACAGCCCCAGAGGCTGCCGGCCCCTGGGGGCAGCGACCTGATTCCCTTTCTATTAATTAAAAAAGTTTTTTTAACTTTTTTTTTTTAATGTAAAATAAAACACAGATCCAGGAAACCACGTAACAGAAGAACGGCTTAGTGAATCATTATTAGGCAGACACCCTTGTGCCCACCACCCAGGTCACAAATGGACCTTTGCCAACCTGCAGGAGCCCCTCCACCTGCCATCTGAGTCATGCTCCCTCCCTTGCCTTGGGAGTGACCACCTCCCTACACTAATTACGGCGCAGCCAACCCAGGTGGCCACCGCCAGACACACGGCTCAGTCTCACCTCGCGGTCTGGGTTTTGTTTTCTAATACGTCTTGTACGTCCCTCTTCATCTCTAGGTTCCCTTTGCAAGTTTATTCCTTACCGTGTCTGCATCGGCATCCCCATGGCGTGGGTGCATTTTGCCGAATGCACCTTCACATTCCCCCACATCCCCCCTGTCTGTCAGGAGGCAGTGGTATCCTCTGAGTTCTTTCTGTGGTTTATTCCTTTGTTTATTCATTCACCGCAGGTTGCAAAAGAGAGCATCTCAACAGTATTTATCACCTTTTGGTGACCCAAGGTAGATGCTTGATTTCTCCCTTTATTACAGTGTCAGGGTGATGAGTCGCTTTCCTGTCTCATCAGGCCAATTAGGAACTGAAAAGGGGACCAATTTCTTTGGCGTTACATGAACTCATGAATTTAAACACATTCGATGTGTCTCAATACATTTTCAGCTGAGGAAGCTGAGGCCCAGAATGGATACCTCTCACTCTCTCCAGGATAAGCTCTCGTAAGAGAGCTTTGCGTGGTGATGGGCGAGTTCAGGGGGATGCGGCCTGGAAGCCCACCCTTCGCTCATCCTCTGCTCTCGGGATCTGAGTGTGGCTGTTGAGTTTCACATAAATGGCATCACACTGTCAGGCTGGGCTGTAGTCTTCTCTTTTTTTCTTTTTTAAACTCGGCAATTCTTAGACCCGAACGACCGTTTTTAGCGACTGCACAGTGTATGTACCATGGTTTTCTCAGCAGGGTCTGCAACAATGGATGTTTATCTCCAGTTTCCCCCTGTAATCCGTGCTGAGATTATGCTCTTGGGCTGGGATACTCAAAGGTCGAGTTAGGGTCATCAGGAGGTGCTTCCTTGGTGGTCCCAAGAGTGTACACACATCAGGGTGACCTTTTCACTTGGATTAACTTTCTGGGGCTGCTAAAGACCTGTTAACGCTCTGAAAAACCACCCAGAGCAGGGTGGCAGGCGTCACACAGTCTCGGCTAAAACGTGGCTGGTTTTTTACGTGGATTTGGACACGCTCACATCGACGTACATCTGCGCAGCTCAGAATCCAGTGCTCTGAGCTCGGTCAGGGTCAGCTATTCCCGTTTCGACATGTGAGCAGCAGTTAGAGACTCCAGGCGGGGGAGAGGGCCATGGGAGGGTGCAGCAGAGCGGAGAAATGAAGCGGCTTCTGCTCGCGCATCTTGACCTGATGCCCAGCTGGGTTAGCGTTCACGCCCACCCCCCTCCCCACCATGAGGCCTGTGTTTGCATGGGCAAGCTTCTTTCTGGGTTTGTACACCCACGGGCAGCTGAGTGCAGTGGCCCAGAGAGCTGTCACCTGGTGACAGCGTGGCTGGAGTTGGGGCTGGAGTGGGGTAAGCCTCCCCTTCAGAGTGGTTTATCCCGCTGTAACCTCAGGCATCCTCCGCACCGATGTTGATGATGTCTCCCTTCCCTGCATTTCCGTTGGCTTGCGGGTTTTCCTTGTGATCTGAGTTGGCGGGGGTCCTTACAGGCGGGCCGCCTCGGGGCACATAGTTAATGAGGGGAGACTGCCAGGCTTAGTCATGGCAGGATCATCACACCAGCTGTCAAAATATCTGCACCCTTTCTGTAGGATTTGATACTCGTTTAAACATTAATGCAGATGACATTGGGGGTCAGTTGCGTTAAAATCTTCCTGTCGACATGCACGACCATTACGTGATGAGAATTTGTCTAGGGAGGGGGTCTCCCTCGTGAGGGAGGAAGGCCCTGGAGCAGGGAGGCAGATTTTATCTATCAAGGGCCAAGGGTCACTGCTAACCAGCTTCTGGCATTATGCGCAAGCAGCCACAGGCAATACTAAGCGAGTGGCCGTGACCGACTATTTACAGACAGATGTGGGGGAGGTTGACTAGTTTGCTGATCCTTGACCTAATGCCCGGCCTCTTCCAGTCAGGGGACATCGCTGACCCCAGCTGCCGCCAGGCCAGGTCATCTTATCTGGCGTGTTCAAGGACCTCCCGCAAGTGGTGGGGCCTGGTTGGTGGCAGAGGCTGGAGGGCAGATTCACACACACGGCAGCTTCACGCGTGTTGGATGCTCGTCCTGCCTCTCGCCCCTCCTCTCTGATGTTGATTCTGACCATCTTTAACTGCCGGCATCAACGTGAAGCCGTTTTAACATCTCTAGATCATTCTCAGAAGGCCCTCGGGATGCTACTTGCCATTTGTCTTTATTTCTTTTTTTTTTTTAGACTTTTTAAAAAAAAAAATTGAAGTATAGTTGATTTACAGTGTTGTGTTAGTTTTTGGTGTACAGCAAAGGGATTCAGATATATATATTTGTTTATTCTTTCTCAGATTCTGTTCTATTATAGGTTATTATAAGATACCAAATATAGTTTCCTGTGCTATACAGTAGGACCTTGTTGTTTATCTATTTTATATATAGTAGTGTGTATTTGCTAATCCCAAACTCCTAATTTGTCCCTCCCACCTCCCTCCGACTTGTCTTTATTTCTGAAGGAAATTTCCAGAACTCTTTGCACAGTTCAAGTCCTTCCTGGGGGTGAAAGAGCTGTCCTTCGCCCCACCCATGAGTGACAGATCCGGGGATGGAATAAGCCGGGAAATCGACTACGCCTCATGCAAGCGCATCGGATCCAGCTACCGGGCGCTCCCCAAAACCTACCAGCAGCCCAAGTGCAGCGGGAGGACGGCCATCTGCAAGGAGGTAGCACTTCCCGGGGCTCACGTCAGCTTGTGTGCTGCATGCTCCTTACCCCCTCCTGTGTTCCACATGGAAGACCAAGTGTTGATCCCCCCGATAGTGAATGGTGGATGGTGCCGGGATGTGCCAAAACAAAATGCATGGGTAGAGATGACAGTTTCTCACCCTGCTGGTGGTTCTGGCAAGCCGCAGAGCACACGGCGCCAGCATAGGGTTTGGCCTGTTCCTCCGTCATTTAGACTGAGATTTATTTCTGCCTTGAGCCCACTCTGTTCCAGGTTCACTGCCCTCAGCATGTTTCTGTTTAGCTTGACCACTGAACACTTTTTCAGGGTTAGTAGACAGGCTTACTGCATTTCCAGAATTCAAGAGTGCCTGCTGGATTCCAGGATATGTAGTCTGGGAGTCAGCAGACTATGGCCCATGAGCCAAATCCGGCCCACTGCCTGTGTTTGTAAGTAAAGTTTTATTGGCAAACAGACATGCCCATTTGTTTACATACTGCCTGCGGCTGCTTTACCAGGACGAGAGCAGAGTTGAGTACAGGCGTGCCTTGGAGCTATTGTGGGTTTGGTTCCAGAGCACTGCAATAAAGCAAACATCGCAATAAAGCCAGTCACACAAATTTTTTGGTCTCCCAGTGCATATAGAAGTTATGTTTATACTGTACTGTAGCCTATTAAGTGCGCAGTAGTGTTACGTCTGAACAAAACAATGTATATACCTTAGTTTAAAATATTTTATTGCTAAAATATGCTAACCATCATCTGAGCCTTCAGCGAGTCACTGATCACAGATCCCTGTAACAAATATAATAATAATGAAAAAGCTTGAAATATTGTGAGAATCACCACAGCGTGACACAGAGACACAAAGCGAGCAAATGCTGTTGGAAAAAATGGCACTGATAAGCTTGCTCGATACAGGGTTGCCGCAAACCTTCACATTGTTTAAAAAAAAAAAAAAAAAAAGCAGTATCTGTGAAGCGCAATAAAACGATGTATCCCTGTAGACCTGACAGACCAAATGACCTGCAAAACCTAAAATATTTATCTGGCCCTTTACAGAGAAAGTTTGCCAACCCCAAAGTATTGATAGTAAGATTTCTTCACTTGATCAAAGCCACGTTTTCCCTTAAAACCACTTTAAAAGTAATTTTACTATTTGTATGATAAGGCAATTTCCTGTAAAATCAGTATTGTTACTTATCCTCGTATCTTCTACGCTGGACAACACAGTAAACCACTCTGGCAGCGGGGGCCTGCCGCGCTGGTCACGGCATTTCCTCTTGGAGCAGGTACTGAACGACACCTGGGTGTCCTTCCCCTCCTGGTCAGAGGACTCCACCTTCGTCAGCTCCAAGAAGACGCCCTATGAGGAGCAGCTGCACCGCTGTGAGGACGAGCGTTTCGAGGTGTGTGTGCGGGCCCGCCTTCTCCACGGCCCTGCCCTCGCTTTCCCCACTTCATCTCCTCTGCACCCTGGGACTTATCGTGATCCTCCTTGAGCCCTCTGGTCTCCTTTAGAGTATCAGGGATTCCAGTGCTTTCCAGCAGGGGGCAGCTCCTGAAAGCCTCCCTTTTCTGCCTTGCTGGCCTCCAGGCTGGCCAGGCGTTGGTACTGTGTGTGTGTGGTTTCATTAACTAAAATTAGGTTCACTTAAGTTAATTTTTTTAATAGAAATTTTTACCGAGGTCATTGTAGGTTCACATGCAGCTTAAAAAATAACACAGAGTGATCCGGGTGCCCTTTCCCCAGTGGTAACAGCTTGTAAATCTCTGGCACAGTGTCAGAGCCGGGATATGGACATTGACCCGGCCATGATCTTATTCACGTCTCCCTAGTTGGACTTGTATTCGTGGGGGGGCGCGGGGGGGGGGGCAGGGTATCTTGTGCACAAGCACGCGCATGTGTGTTTAGCGCTGTGCGGTTCTCTCACCTGTGGAGCTCCATGTATCCAGCACCACAGCCAAGATACTGAACAGTTCCCCCAGCAGGAGGATCTCTCACACTGTTCCCTTATATCCCCATCCACCTCCCTCCCCAACTCCCAGCATCCGTCAGCCTATCCTCCACCTCCTTCACTTTGTCCTAAGTGGAATCAGTCACACGGTACATAACTTTTGGGGATTGGCTCCCCCCAGCACGCGTTCTGGGGCGTCACCCGGGGGCGCGTCCCTTCCTCTGCATTGCTGAGTGTAACGTGCTTTTGATGCCTGTGGAAAGGGTCAGCCTAGGACCCGTTCCCCTCCTCAGATGGGTCCACCAGTGGTGAGGTCCAGGTGACGCCATCATCGCCCAGGTCTGGACCGGCCCTCTCACCCCCGTAACCAGCTGTGCTCGCTCCAGTCCCCCGGACCCACGTCAGGGCCACCACACCCTGATGTCTGTCGTCCCCTCCTCAGTTCTGCACATCCCTTCTGCCGGCCCAGGCCCGTCCCTAGGGCCCCGCTGACGCCCCGACAGCTGACCCCTTTCTGCTTTCTTTTCCATAGTTAGACGTTGTCCTGGAGACCAACCTGGCCACGATCCGGGTGTTGGAAAGCGTGCAGAAGAAGCTCTCCCGGATGGCGCCGGAAGACCAGGAGAAGTTCCGGCTGGACGACTGTCTGGGAGGCACGTCGGAGGTGATCCAGCGCCGCGCCATCCACCGCATTTACGGCGACAAGGCTCCGGAGATCATTGAGAGCCTCAAGAAGAACCCTGTCACTGCTGTCCCCGTCGTCCTGAAAAGGTGTCCTCGCGCTTCTGACCACCCTGCCTGCTGCAGGGAGCCCCCCAGCAGCTCATTAGTGCTGTGTGTCACGGGTGTAATCGTGAGGGGGTCCCTGGCGTCTCAGTCTGGTTGACTACAGTGTTTTCCAGTCTTGCTTCATCTCCCCATTCCACTCTCGAGAGGAAAGCACAACTGTCAACAGTTGTTTGTGTCCTCCTGGAACCTTTTGCCATGCACATAATCATATCTAAACATGAACATGAAAGGTAACTACTTTAAAGCACAAATGGGACCATCCTGTATCACGGCTTGCCTTTTGTTTAATCATATGTTTGGGACCCTCACTGTGCCGGTGAACATGTATTGGTTAAGCGGCTGCCCTCAGCCAGGTGCTGTGCCCAGCCCTGGGGCTGCAGAGCCAAGCGAGCCCGACACAGTCCCTTCCATTGCAGGGTTCACAGTTGAGCAAGGGAGCCCGGTGGTCGAGCCAGCAGCTGCATAGAGCGCAGTCAGTTCTGTGGGCCAGGACAGCGATGTTTGAGAAACCGTAAAACTGGCTGTGCGGGTTCCACGGGGCCGTTACCCCTCCCACCTTTATACAGCACAGAGCCCACTGCACAGGCCTGGAGCTGGCTGTCCCGAGTGTGGAACGTGTCCAGTGGGTCTGTGGGTGGAAGACAGGCTGGCCCTGCACAGGGATGACTCGGGCGGGTGTCCGGGCTGTCCCTGTGCTGAGCCCCTCTGGCCCTGCAGGCTGAAGGCCAAAGAGGAGGAGTGGCGGGAGGCCCAGCAGGGCTTCAACAAGATCTGGCGGGAGCAGTATGAGAAGGCGTACCTCAAGTCCCTGGACCACCAGGCCGTGAACTTCAAGCAGAACGACACCAAGGCCCTTCGCTCCAAGAGCTTGCTCAATGAGATTGAGAGCGTCTATGACGAGGTGAGGCCCTCCTCAGCCGGGGTCGGGGCAGGCTGCCCGCGCCCAAGCTCTGGCTCTCCTGGCCTCGGGCAGATGGCCAGCTCTCTTGTGTCTCCGTTGCCCTCGCAGGGCTGCATAGGGGTGAGGATGGGTGTTTCCGTAGCACCCAGCATAGGGCTGGCCCAGGAGGCGGATTGAGGCCACCCTGCCATTGTCAGCAGAGGGGGGCGACTAGGGCTGACCGTGCTCTTGTGTGGCTCTGGACTCAGTGAGGGGAGTGGTTGGCGTGGGCTGGTGAACGGGAGCGAGCAGGTGGGAGGCTTGTGCCGGCACCGGGTGATGGCAGGACCATGGAAGGGCTGGTGGCAGGTGGGGAAAGGACAGAGGCAGGGGACGTTGCGGGGTGGTGATGGACCGGGTGTGCAGGGCTGGGGGTGGTGGGGCTGGAGTGCAAGCAGTCGCAGGTCTTCCGGGGTCTAGCCAAGTGTCTGTGAACGGATGATGGTGGGCAGAGGCCCGTGGTCCTCCCTGAGCCTTCCTCACCCCCGAGGCAGCCTGGGTCAGCTGGACGCGAATAATCAGGGTGCCGCTCCCCTCGTTTCCCCCAGCCTCTGAGTGCTGCTGCAGGCCTTGGTAGTGGGAGTTCGGCCTCGTTTTGGTCCCAGAGCTCAGCTGGGCCCCCAGCCACTGTGATGCCCTCAGAGCCCCGTGGCCCTGGACCCCCTACTTGGAGTTCTCCCAGTGGGCCGCTTCCCGTCTCACGGCCGCCCCGTCTCCCCAGCACCAGGAGCAGCACTCGGAGGGCCGCAGCGCCCCCTCCAGCGAGCCGCACCTCATCTTCGTGTACGAGGACCGGCAGATCCTGGAGGACGCGGCCGCCCTCATCAGCTACTATGTGAAGCGGCAGCCGGCCATCCAGAAGGAGGACCAGGGCACCATCCACCAGCTGGTGCACCAGTTCGTGCCCAGCCTCTTCTTCTCCCAGCAGCTGGACCTGGGCGCGTCCGAGGACTCTGCCGATGAGGGCCGGGGGAGCCCCCAGGGGCAGAGTGCAGACCCTGGTGACCGGAAGAAGCCAGCGCCCGGGCCGCAGAGCAGCGCCCCGGAGGAGAAGGGGGCCTCGGGCGAGGCGCCGGCCACGGAGCAGCCGCCGCCGCAGCACAAGCCCCTGGACGACGTCTACAGCCTCTTCTTCGCCAACAACAACTGGTATTTCTTCCTGCGCCTCCATCAGACCCTGTGCTCCAGGCTTCTGAAGATCTACCGCCAGGCACAGAAGCAGCTCCTAGAGTACCGGACGGAGAAGGAAAGGGAGAAACTGCTCTGCGAGGGCCGCCGGGAGAAGGGCAACGACCCCGCCATGGAGCTGCGGCTGAAGCAGCCAAGTGAGCCCCTGGGCCCAGGGGTGACACCGTGGGGGCTTGCCTCTGAGATCCGGGAGGGGAGGCGGGCCCGCCGAGCAGCCGCCCCAGAGCCACGGGCCACGTGCGGTGGGAGGCGGTGAACGTGGGCTGCTCACGTTCAGTGGAGACTCCAGATCCTTCCCGGTGGTGGCCACGTGGGAGCCGGGCCCTCGGTGACCGCGGTGCCGCCCCCTCAGGTGAGGTGGAGCTGGAGGAGTACTACCCGGCCTTCCTGGACATGGTGCGGAGCCTGCTGGAGGGCAGCATCGACCCCACGCAGTACGAGGACACCCTGCGCGAGATGTTCACCATCCACGCCTACGTGGGCTTCACCATGGACAAGCTGGTGCAGAGCATCGCCCGGCAGGTGAGCAGGCGCGGGCGGGCGGCGGGCAGCACCTCCCTGCGCGTCCCTTCCTTCACTCCTGCGCCTGCGGTTGATCCCGTGCTTGGCACCTTTCCTTTTTTTTTTTCAATTAAGGTAGAACTCTTGTAATGTAAAATTCTCCAGTTTTAAGTGAACGTTTCAGTGGAATTTAGCACATTTGCAGTGTTGTGCAACCATCATTTCTGACTAGTTCTAGAACATTTCCATCTTCCCCCAAAGAAACCCTGTCTCCATTAGCAGTCACTCCCCATCCCTCCTCTCCTAGCCCTTTTCTGTCTCTCTGGATTTGCCTGTTCTGGGTATTCCACATAAACAGAATCACATACTATGTGGCCTTTTTGTGTCTGGCTTCTTTCACTCAGCATAACATTTTTAAGGTTCATCCACATTGTAGCGTGTGTTAGTATATCATCCATTTTTATGGTCAGATAACATTCCGTTGTGTGGATGGACCACATTGTGTTCTTCCATTCATCCGTTGATGGACACTTGGGTTGTTTCCACCTTTTGGCGATGGCGACCAGTGCTGCTGTGGGTGTGCGTGTGCGAGGATATGTCTGAGCCCCTGTTGAAAAACCTTTCGTGAGGGTTGTTTGGCAACATGTAAAGAACCTTTGGCCCACTTTTCCTGGCGGGGGAATGTCGGTGACGTGCATCAGCATCACGCACGGCTGAAGGCCAACAAGAGGAAATTGGTCATAAGTATATAAACAGCAAAGCCCCAGACAAGTCGGGTGCGGTCCCGGGACGTGGGTCCTGCTTGGTGACCGCTCGAGTTGTTGTTCAACTTGACTTCCATTTCCTGGTTATCAAGTGAGGCTGTTCATCATAAAGTGGAAAAGAAGCAGAGGAAGGAGTGATGTCATTGCTCTGCCACGCAGGTACAGTTACTAGAAACATTTTAAAGATGGCAGTTCCTTCCAGGTTTTACACATTTCTTATTGAAGTAAAACACATACAGAAAAGTGCCAACTCCTCAGTGTGCAGCCCGGTGGGTCTTCACAAATGGACACCCCACCCGTGCGCCCTCCAGCCACCCCCCGCTCACGGGCACCCGCTGCCGATTTCTGACACTGGGATAGAGTCCCTGGTTTTGAAGCTGTATAAACTCAGCGTCTGGCTATGTCCAGGCAGCGTGATTCTCTGAGATTCCTGTCTGCTGAGACGCCCGTTGGCTCCTTCATCGTCCACCAGGGAAGGGTTCCAGGAAGGAGCTCCCATTCGGGCCCTTGGAGCAGCGCTTTGCATCCCCTGTGGGCCGTATGTGTGCATGACCTCTGCTCCCCCAGGTCGGGTGCAGGCAGGCACAGCCAGCCTTGGGGGAAGCTTCCAGATGCCTGGCCCACTCTGGTCCTGCCCAGGGGCGGGGGGTTGGTGGTAGAGGAGGAGGGCTCTCTCATCTCTCCTGCACCGAGCGAGTCGGCTCCCAACAGGCCACAGCTCTCAGGACGGCGGCCCCAGCTGTAGCACCAGGAGGACTGGACCATATACTTTGACTCATGCCTTTTTAAAAAAAAAAAAAACTCCTTCTCTCCACAAATGTCTCCGGTAAAACCTGTTTTAAAAGATAAAAGACGCAATAAAAATGGAGCTGTTTAGTTGGAGGCATAGTGAGGGCAGGACCCCCACGTGTGGCTCACAGGGCCCCTCCACGCAACCCCTGTAACCTGCAGCGTCGTATCCACACTCTTTACTTCCTTTTATTTATTTTTTAAATTAGCATTTCTTATTTTCAGTAACAGCAGCTAATGTTGATTGGGAATGTGCCGGATGTCAGGCACCGTATGAGACCCACGTATGTCCACGCGTCGCTGTGTTCACTCAGCAGAGGGACACACAGAGCAGAGCCTGAGGCCCTAAGCCTGCAGTAGCCTGTCTGGGCCACAGCTCGCGCGCAGAGGGGCCGACTCACGCCGGCTCCGTCTGACCCTGCGGCCTCGGCTTTTTCCAATCCTTGTGTCATCCTAAGCCTAAAGGTTTTAAGTATGTTTATCGGTATTAAAGGAGTTACTTGTGTTTATGACTGAACACTGGGGGAAGATAATCACTGCTCTTATGATTACCATCCCCATTTTGGCACATTTTCTTTTGTATTTTTTCTGTGCGTTTCTCATACCCAGGCAGGGTTTGCTGGTCTGCTCTAGTTTGCTCTGGTTTGCTCTTGTCTGGTTTGGTCTAGTTTGGTCTCGTTTTTGGTCTGGTCCAGTTTGCTAGTTTGCTCTGATTTAGTCTGGCCTGGTCTGCCCCAGTCTGGTCTGGTTTAGTCTGGTCTAGTTTGCTCTGTCTGCATCCGGCATGGAGGTCGCCCTGCACAGCCCGCTGGACGCTGGTCTTCGCCCCCACCCCGTGGACTTTGCCACACCGTCTCTGGGTCAGGTGGGGGCTCCAGCAGGAGGCGGGAGCGGTGGCTGTGCCTCACCCCTCCTGGCGGGCACACGCCAGGCACCCACCGGCCCTCCCTCCCCGGCAGCTGCACCACCTCGTGAGCGACGATGTCTGTCTGAAGGTGGTGGAGCTCTACCTGAACGAGAAGAAGCGGGGCGCTGCCGGCGGCAACCTGTCCTCCCGCTGTGTCCGCGCCGCCAGGGAGACCAGCTATCAGTGGAAGGCCGAGCGGTGCATGGCTGACGAGAACTGCTTTAAGGTGAGAGGCCAGCCACGCTCAGCCCCACACAAGGCTGGGGGGAGCACGGCGGGCGCCCACGACAGGAGCCCAGTACCGTGTGCTGCTTTCGCTGGGCCTCTGGATGCAGGCCCCGGCCCCGGAGGGCACCACAGGGCCTGTGAGGTGGGCGCCCAGCACGTGGTTCCTCAAGGAAGGATGGGGCTTGGAGGCTGGTGAAGAGGGATCATTGATGACCTTTTGACCTCATCCTCTGCCGGCCTGGGCTGTTCTCGTGGCTTCAGGCTGTTTGTCCCCCTCCTTCCCCAGGTGATGTTCCTCCAGCGGAAAGGGCAGGTGATCATGACCATTGAGCTCCTGGACACCGAGGAAGCCCAGACAGAGGACCCACTAGAGGTGCAGGTGAGGACCGCAGCCCTGTGCTCTGTGCCTTGTACACACCGTGGGGGCCGGGGGCAGCCACAGGCAGCATCGTGGGGCTCCCACCACGGGAGCCCAGGCACATGCTGGCTGAGCACAGGCCGCAAAACGTCCACCAGAGAAGCCTCTGTGCAGGCTGAACGCTCTCCTTGGAAATGCAACAGGAGGTGGGAGTTGCGGGTGGCCTCTCAGGAGCCAGGGGTGTGTGTCCCAGGGCCGGAAGGCCGTGTGGGAGCCAGGCCAGCTTCCCCCCAAACCCCGGCTCCTGCCACCTGCTGCCGACACCATGCCATCCGCCCATGGCCAGCCCAGTCACTCAGACCCCACAGCATGTGGCCGCTGCGCTCCCCGTGCATGAAGCTCAGAGCTCTGGTTGCCCCCCGACCACCAGGAGAAAACCCGCCTGGCCCACACGTTGAGGTGCACATTCCACTTGGTGCCCGCACGCCAGGGAGCAGGGCCCAGAAGCCCCAAGCCGCCTTCACAGAGCTGGGGCACCGCCCACCACAGCCTTGGGGGCTCCCTTCACAGCGCCCTTCGCTGGAAACACTTTCCAAAACAAGGGAGGGTAGGGGCCTGCACACCCGGTCCCTTCCAGAAGTTTCCAGCAAATGTGGTTTTGTTAAGCTTGAGTCTGGAGGAGCCTCGTGCTTTAACAGGGCGGTGAGCAGTTGAAGGATCCCTCGGACGCTGCAGGCCGTGTCTGCCCTGGACCTGGTGACCCCTTCGGGCCCCACCCTTTGCTCACCCGCAACTCCTGCCAGCTCTCTCCCCCTTCCTCCCTGCTGTTTGTGTCCTCATGTCTGTCCCTGCCCACACGTCCCCCAGACCCCGCTCCCCTCCGTGTCAGGGGCCTCCTGTTCCACGTGAACTTACCACGTGATGGATACAGAAAAGTCGTTAAACAGCAGGGATTTATCCACTTAAGCACGAAAGGCCATAAATCATCTGAATGGTGGCCTGGGTGTGTGTGTCCCACTCCAGCTGAGCCCTTTATCGGGAGCTGCAGTCTGCTGGTCTCTGTCACACATCAGGGTCCTCCATAGCTGTTATCCTAGTGCTTCAGGAGGGGTGGGGACAAAGTCCCCGGGAGCCTCTGATGACCTGGGCTGTGTCTCCCTCTGTCCCCCAAGCACCTGGCTCGGTACGTGGAGCAGTACGTGGGGACCGAGGGTGCGTCCAGCTCGCCCACCGAGGGCTTCCTCCTGAAGCCTGTGTTCCTGCAGAGGTGAGCGGACTTCGGGCCCGGGGGCCTCTCCCACCATTGCCAGCACCCAGCGTGACGGGGTTTTATTAGTTTTCACGGAATCAAAGGGTTTGGGTGGTGGTTTTCATTGCTTCAGATTGCGTTTCTCCAGCCCTGGGAGGTCAGGCATCTTCCCAGTGTTTCTGGGCCACAAGGACCTTCTGGTCTGCAGATCCTCCTCTCGCCCCCAGGAACCTCAAGAAGTTCCGCAGGTGGCAGTGTGAGCAGGTGCGTGCGCTGCGGGGCGAGGCCAAGAGCTCCTGGAAGCGGCTGGTCGGGGTGGAGAGCGCCTGCAACGTGGACTGCCGCTTCAAGCTCAGCACCCACAAGATGATGTTCATCGTCAACTCCGAGGACTACATGTACCGCCGCGGGACGCTCGGCCGGGCCAAGCAGGTGCCCCTCCCTGCCCACGTCCCGGGACCCTGGGGGCCAGCCCACAGCTGTCTGGGGTGCCTGGGCCATCCTGATTCTTCTCTCCCCCGCCCCCTGCAGGTGCAGCCCCTGGTCCTGCTGCGCCACCACCAGCACTTTGAGGAGTGGCACAGCCGCTGGCTGGAGGACAACGTGCCGGTGGAGGCAGCCAGCCTGGTGCAGGACTGGCTGATGGGCGAGGAGGACGAGGACATGGTGCCCTGCAAGACGCTCTGCGAGACGGCTCACGTGCACGGGCTGCCGGTGACCCGCTACCGAGTGCAGTACAGCCGCCGCCCGGCCTCGCCCTGACGCTCCCACACGGGCACCACGACTCGCACTTAGTGCAGTTGCTTCCTTGGCCTCCGTGTCCATCGGGCATTTTCATGAACAGTGTGAGGGGAGCAGAGCGTCCCCCAGCCTTGCTGCTATGGGCTGTGAGCTCCAGAGAAGGGCGGGTTGTGTCGGCTCTCGGCCCCACGCTGCCATCCCTCTTGGCTTCCCCGCTTCCTTTGGGCCCGTCCTGTGCCAGACGTAAACCACCCCCCCCCCCCCCCGCACTTGAACTCTAGGGGCTTAGTTCCCACTGGAAGGGGGAGGAGCAGTGCACCGGTCAAGGCACAAGAGAGTGCATTCACATGCCTGCTGGGCTACTCCCGTCACACGTGCCAAATCCCCAGGCTTGGGCACCGCTGGTCGTTTTCTGCGTTTGGTGAAAGTGGGTGAAGAGCCGCGCGAGGGCTCATGTTCGGGAGGGGTCAGCGTTTGAGGGTCCCTGACATCGGAGGAGTCGGGCCCAGGTGGACCTGCTTGAAAAGCATGTCCTTCCCAAGCTTCTAGAAACATTTCCCAAGCTGGGCGACAGCCTGCATCTGACAGTTCGGGCATCGGCTTGGCCCAGCGGGTGCCTGGGGTCCTCAGTCACTTTGAAAGTGAGAAGAGCCCTTTCAGCCAAGCTGTTGGGATCCTGCTTTGACATCCAGACATAGAGTGGGCAGGCAGCACCAGAGCTGCCCAGAAGACCCTGCTCTGGAAAAAAAAGAGACTCAAACCCCATGTTGATCCGACAGCTGGACTCTGGGCACGTGAGGGGAGGGGGCCTGGCCTGCCGCACCCACTGAGCTCGAGTGGTCCCACCCTGGGAGGGCCCTGGGGTGCGGTTGTGTACCTAAGATGGACATTCTAGAAGTATATATATGCACACACATATTTATTCCTTTATGCTCTCTTAGTGGTTGTAAGTTCTACAACGGCCAAGTCCCACGGCCTCTCTGGGGGTGACAGCCCTCTTCGTGGACTTCCGCATACCCGCCCCAACGCCTCCGTTCCGGCGGCCGCCACCCGGGGCGGGTACCGTGTGAGGGGCAAAAGCTTCTTCTGTGCCAAGAATGCCAAGCAGTTCGGGCTAGGAACCAGCTTTTTGAACTTCCTGCACCGTGAGAAGCTCTGGCCGGGCCCCTGACACCATCAGCGAGTGGGCTCCACTGAGCCGTGGGCCTGGAAGAACCCCCGTGCAGCCGCCTCTGCCAGCCGCAGCCCTTGCCTTCCTGCAGCTGAGCTGTGCCAAACCCAAGGTTCCGGGAATCGGAGACGTGTTTCTAGAAGTTTACCTGTGGAACTCGAGGTTTGCAAAGCCTGTGACTCCAGGCCTGGGCGATTCCAAGGCCAACCTGTCCCACCTGGGTGTCTCCTCACCCGGGTTTTCTCACGTGTAATCCATGCACTTTGTACGCACCCTTGTTTTATAAGAAGGAAACTTACCAGAATTCCTGAACCAGACCCTGCCGGCAGCCGTCCTCCTCGGGAGCCCGCAGCCCCTCCTGGGCCCCCTGCCTGGGCCCTACCCCGCCCTGCATGCCTCTAGGGAGCGTCTCTTCTGTTTCTGAACAATTTCTGTTCTGGGGCTTGTTCTTCCTTTGCAGCTGTTTTGAATGTAGTTTTCCTTTTCTATTTATTTGCACATTAAAGTTAAAAATTAAATATTAATCTAAAGCTGTGAGGTTCGGTCAGTCATTTCCCGTGAGCAAATCTGGGGGTGACGTCTCACTGCCAGGGGAGTTGGCCTGACCGCAGGGAGTGTCAGCACAGGCGCGCCTGGGAGCCCTCAGACCCCATGTGGGGACCCCCCGTGGCTTCCCTGTGGCTGCGCAACAGGGTCCTGTTTCCCCCGGGGCACGGCCCCGCCTCCAGAGCGTTTTCTAGAATACAGTAAGTCCCCTACAGACAAACAAGTTCTGTTCCGAGAGCGCGTTCCCAAGTCCAATTTGTTCCAACGAAGTTAGCCTAGGCACCCAACTAACACCATCGGCTATATGGTACTGTACTGTAATCGGTTTATAATACTTTTCACACAAATAATACATTAAAAAAATAAAACAATTTTGAACCTTACAGTACAGTACCTTGAAAAGGACAGTAGTACAGTACAACAGCTGGCATACAGGGCTGGCGTCAAGTGAACAGGTGAGAAGAGTTACTGACTGGAGGAGGCAGAGGAGGTGGGAGATAGTAGAGCTGAAGGACGGTCAGCAGTAGGAGACGGAGGGCAAGCTGCAATTTCACTCACGCCCGACGCTGATGGAACCCACGTTCGCAACTTGAAGGTTCGTACGTAGGGGACTTGGTGTGTTCATTCCCCTCAGTTTTCGTATTTGCTGGAAATGAGAAGTGTTTCCTTCCAGTGTTGCACGTGCAAAACAATCTGAAGACTGCAGCGTTTGCTGTGAGCTTTCTGTGCCTGCCCACCCGCTTCTGACACCAGGTCCAGAAGCCCACAGATGGCAGGGGTTGCGGGGTCTCTCCTTCCTCCAGCCCTACAAAACCACCCTCCGTGCTCTCTGGTCCCCCCTCCCAGCTGCCCCCCTGCCCCCTCCTTTCCTCTCACCTCCTGTGTCTTCACCATCATTGGGTCCCCTGAACATCTCCAGGACCCCCTCCTACCAGCCCCACACCTGCCTCCAGGTAAGAGGGAGCCCTCAGCTCTGCTTAGGGTCCTCTTAGCTGTCCCCCCACCCTGAGGCTTTTGCAGCGCAACTGGCCGACCCCCTCCCCTCACTCCCACTCAGTGCCCACTGCCAGGCCTCACCCATTGGGTCCCTGAGCTCAGTTGGCCCTGCCTTCTGCCCAGCCCACCCTGCCACCTGGCAAGTCCTCTCCCAAGAGTTGTCCCCAAGGGGGACACAAGGGGCACAAGTTGTTCCCAAGGGGCCACAGCTGCCTCCCAGGGACCCGCCCTACACGCCCCTGGCAGTGCACAACTCCCCAGAGGGTCAGAGCTCCTGGGGAGTTTGTGACCGAGGCTTGGTGCTGCCCTAGATGTCTCACATCCAGGGATGGCCAGGGCCCCCTCTGTGCTCCCAGACTGGCTTTTGTTGGAAGCCCTGGGAGGGGAGGCCTGGGAGGCAGATGGTGGCCGCTGCAGCTCCCAGGAAGGACACCTGGTCCCAGGAGAGCAGACAAGAGCAGTCCCCAGGGACCTCTGTGGCCGGGCGGAACTCTTGGCCCCAGGATTCCAGCCCTAGTGGACACCTCCCAGAAGAGTCCCTGCCCTCGAGTGGGCAGTGCCTGTGACTGGGATGAGGTTCCTGGGCAAGAGACAGGAGGGAGGGTCTCCGCTGGCCTGAAAGACAGCAGCTCCACGTGGCAGAGGGGGCTCGGCAAATGCGGATGAGGACCTGGGCCCTGCGCCTACCTATGGCTGCTAATAAAGCAGCCCTCATCCTAACCGCCCTGCAGCTCCCCTTCCGGCCTCCTTCAAGTGGTGCGGAGCTGCAGGACCAGGTGGGCTGCCCTCCCCCTCCCTAGCATGGTGGAGGTGGGGGGTGCCTGTGGTGCTTGGGGCAGCAGTGGAGTTGGGGGGCTCAGGTAGAACATTTACTCTGTTACTAGTGAGGTGTTTGCCTTGCTGGCTCTTTGCAAAATAGAACTAGCGCAATGCACCTGATGTCTTGGCTGAGAATGAGGCTGATTGTCCTAAAAAGCAAGTTGACCTAAAATCAGTCTCAGGAGGCCCGTGGCGGGGGGGAGGGGGTGGGGGTGGGGGGGTAGAACTGGTAGGGGTGGGACTGGTGGGGGTGGAACGTGCCCAGAAAGATCCTGCAGGGATGGGGGCTGACGAGCATGCAATACCTGCAGCCCTGCCGGAGGCTCTCCAGAACCTTCTCCATGCAGCCCTGTGTGCGGGAGCTCCAGCCCACAGGACAGGTGAGCAGACTCAGATTTGGGGTTCCAGGGATGAAGCATAGGGCTTCTGTGGTTGGGAGGGCTGGACCTCAAACCTTGGTGCCCGGCAAGTGGGGGGGGGGGGGTGGTGGTCACAGCACCCACCTCTCGTCCCGGTCCGAGGGTTAATGTCCCTGGCCGCAGGCCGAGGCCCAGCCCGGGAATGAGGCGAGATCCGGGCACCCATCTGGCTTCAAAGTACAACATAAAGAGAACACAATTTCCACAAAGATGGCCACCCCGAGAAGCATTGCCTCGGGACTTGAGGGGCTGAGTCATCGGTGACGTCCATCTTCCACTGGAGACGGTGGGGCAGGGAGGGGACAGCCAGGGAGGATAGGCTTGGGTGAGGGGCCTTGGGGGGTCCAGATGGGGCTGGAGGATGAGGGATCCCAGGACTGGCTTAGGGCTGTTTGCCTTTTTTATCACTTATTTAAATTGTGGTAAAACACACGTAACACAGTTTACCACGCTGACCATTTTAAGCGTACAGTTCAGTGACATAACGTACACCCATGTTGGGAATTCCCTGGCGGTCCAGTGGTTAGGACTCGGCGCTTTCACTGCTGACAGCGCGGGTTCGATCCCTGGTTGGGGAACTAGGATCGCGCAAGCCTTGCAGCACAGCCATAAGTAAATGAGTAAATAAATAAACAAATAAAGTACATCCACGTGGTTGTGTAACCATGCCCGCCATCCATCTCCAGACCCTGTTCATCTTCCCAAACTGAAACTCTATCCTCGACTAAACACTAACTCCCCATTCCCCACACCCCTAGCCCCTGGCAACTACCCTTCTGCTTCTTTCGGTCTCTATGCATTTGGCCACTCTAGGGACTTCATGTAAGTGGAATCATACAGTATTTGTCCTTTGGTGACTGGCTTATTTCACTCAGCACAGTGTCTTCAAGGTTCATCCATGTTGTAGCCTGTGTCAGAATTTCCTTCCTTTTAAAGCTACTATTATGCCTTTTTGGAAACATGAGTTTTTATGGAAAGTGACGCACGGCACAGAAAATTCCAATAGCACAAAAAAAGCTCACAGAGAAGAGTAGGTGCCCAAGTCCCTCTCCCCGAAGGCAGCTGCCCCCAGTGTCCCCCAGGAGGTATTCAAGTGGCTTGTCATCCGATTGGAAACAGCGGCCCTGCACCTCCACGGCTGTTTCCATGGCGGCAGGGGTGAAGGGGGTTTGTTTATGGGCCCCCGCCCCGCTGCCGGAAATTTCCCTGTACAGACGTCTTCCTGACCGTCTCCCTGTACAGACCCGCCATAAATTCCTAGACGCGGAATTCCTGAGTGAAACCACCCTCCTCAGGCTCCAGTCTGCCCTATGCCTGGCCGGGAAGAGCTGCCGGGCCCAGCTTCCCCTGAGCAGGTTCCCTGCTCGCTCCTGGAGGGCAGCAGGGGGTCCCCACCCCCGTTTTCCTGTGCGCTGAGGGCGTCATCATCATCACTGGTCACGTGTGCTGTGAGGCGTAGGTGTGGGATGAATTCGTCATCGGTGCTGGTGGAAACTGCTCAGAAATGAGGGAGAGATTCCTGGCTGAGACCCCCTGCCCTGACTGGAGCTCTCCAGGCCTCGATCCCCGCCGACCAACCCTGGGGCTGGGGGCAGGGACCTCGGCATCTCGGCCTCTGGCTGCACTGACTCTGTCCAGGACTGCTCGGTCATTTCCTGGCTGGTTCCCATGTCCCCGAGTGTGTGGCTAGATTAGGGTTCGCCGTACCAGGACATGGCTGCATCCGACCCCCTCTCCCACCCCTAGTTCACTTCTTCTTCCCTGACCCCCACTGCCCCCTTGGGGTCCACCTGCTCCCAGACATTGCCCCCACCACTGTGGCCCAGCCCTGACCTCACAGAGACCGAGAACCCCCAGTGCAGGGCTCCCCCGGGGTAGGACGGTGTAGCTGCTCTGAGGTCTGGAGAGGGGATCGTATTCAGGAGAGAGGAGTACCCTCCCCTCTGGGTGGGACGTGGAGAGGTCTGAGGGGTGAGGACCCCAAGGGAAGGTGGTTCAGGGGGCTCTCTGGGCTGGCTGGGCCACCTCCCTCTGGCTCACGTATGGCTGTGGCCCCTGGTCACACCTCGGACCCCAGGCTGAGCGTGGGGTCAGGACCAGAGGAGAAGCGGCTT
Source organism: Balaenoptera ricei (assembly GCF_028023285.1). Lineage (NCBI taxonomy): Eukaryota > Metazoa > Chordata > Mammalia > Artiodactyla > Balaenopteridae > Balaenoptera > Balaenoptera ricei. Next base: position 170,990,567 of record NC_082641.1, on the reverse strand, counting down.
TGAGAACTGGAAATGGGCACCCCCCCAGAGGGGGCTGCAGCCACGCTCCCCTAAGACCCCCAGGACAGCGCATGGTCAGCATCGGGGGTCCTGGCTGAGGACCAAGACCTCCCCAGCAGGCTCACAAGGCCTTCCCCTCTCTGCTCCTTACTCTGCGCCTGCCGGGGGACCTGTGCTGGGGTGTGGGTGAGGCTGCATAAGGCAGGGTGACCTCCACAGAGGGCCAGGGGCATCTGGGGGGGTCCACTCACCTGCTCTGGCCTCTGACTTGGGGTCCTGCCTGCCAGAGTCAGGGGTGGGGTTTGGGAGGAGGAGGCTTCAGGAAGGGCCAAGAGTTCCTGATGGAGGGAGGGGAGCGTGGCACAGAGGGCTGGGCTGTCATGAGGATGGGGCCAAGATGTGATTGGCCAGCAGGAAGTGGCCATTTGGCCTACAGAGGCTTCCTAGGCTATACGGGGGCTGCAGCCTGGCACCTCCTCTCCCATCATACTGGCCCAGCACCTAGACCCCAAGTAACCCCAGCTGCCAGGCCTCCTCAGGCCAGGCTTTGGGACTCCCATGGGCTCGTGGGGGGCAGGGACTGGTTTATCTCACCCGACCCTGTCCCCTCCTCCGCAGGCACTCAGGAAGCTGGGGGTGGGGGGGTGGGGGTTCCAGCCAGGCAGGAAGCCTGAGGTCAGCCGGCCACAGCCCAGAGCAGCCGGCACCCAGCACCGGCAGCATGTGGGCTCTCCTGCTGCTGTGGCCCCTAGCGCTGGGGTTCAGTCTGGATGACACCCAGACCCCCATCATCTACGACGACGACGGGGGCAGCACAGAGAGAGGTGGTGGTGAGTGACCTCGGGCCCTGCCTTGGGACTGGGAGGGCGCCCAGAGCCGGTGAAGGGGAGACAGGGAACGGGGGTGGGGCTTCTCCAGCCCAGCCCTGAGTCCACAGGGCTGGGGGTTTCCATGTCCAGCTCTGTCCCACCAGCCCAGGGGCTCCTGAGAGCTGGGGCTAGGTCTACAGATTCTCAGGGGCAGCGCCATCCAGCCGGGGAACCAGATGAGGGGCTGGGGTGGGGGGCTGACTCCTGGCCTCTCAGCGCTTCTATCCCCTTTCCCTCTGGGCCTCTCTCCCCCAGATAGCACACCGGGGCCCCACCCGCGCAGCTTCCCTGGCCAGCCCTGTGCCAATGACAGCAACACTCTGGAGGTCCCGGGCAGCTCTCGGGCACTGCTGCTAGGCTGGGTGCCCACGAGACTGGTGCCCGCGCTCTACGGGCTGGCCCTGGCAGTGGGGCTGCCCGCCAATGGCCTGGCGCTGTGGGTGCTGGCCACGCGGGTGCCACGACTGCCCTCCACGGTGCTGCTGATGAACTTGGCGGCGGCTGACCTGCTGCTGGCCCTGGCGCTGCCGCCACGCATCACCTACCACCTGCGGGGCCAGCGCTGGCCCTTCGGCGAGGCCGTCTGCCGCCTGGACACGGCCGCGCTCTATGGTCACATGTACGGCTCCGTGCTGCTACTGGCTGCCGTCAGCCTGGACCGCTACCTGGCCGTGGTGCACCCGCTGCGGGCCCGCACCCTGCGAGGCCAGCGCCTGGCCATCGGGCTCTGTGTCACGGCCTGGCTGGTGGCAGCCGCCCTGGCGCTGCCCCTGGCGCTGCAGCAGCAGACCTTCCGGCTGTCGCGTTCGGACCACGTGCTCTGCCACGACGTGCTGCCCGTCGGTGCCCAGGCCTCCTACTGGCGGCCCGCCTTCATCTGCCTGGCGGTGCTCGGCTGCTTCCTGCCGCTGCTGGCCATGCTGCTGAGTTACGGGGCCACCCTGCGCACGCTGGCGGCCGGCGGCCGGCGTTACGGCCACGCGCTGAGGCTGACCGCACTGGTGCTGACCTCGGCCGTGGCCCTCTTTGCGCCCAGCAACGTGCTGCTGCTCCTGCACTACTCAAACCCGGACCCCGACGCCTGGGGGGAGCTGTACGCCGCCTACCTGCCCAGCCTGGCGCTCAGCACCCTCAACAGCTGTGTAGACCCCTTCATCTACTACTACGTGTCGGCCGAGTTCAGGAGCAAGGTGCACGAAGCGGTGCTGCGCCGGGCGCCTGGAGGGGCCACGGCTTCCAGGGAGGGGTGCAGCCCGGCGACCGGCACCCGGTCCTCCTCGTTTGTGTGACAGCCCCTCCACAGGCCGGACAAACAGGAACGAGGTTGCACTGGGTTGAACAGGGTCCCCTCCCAATTCATGTCCACTGAGAACCTCCAACAGTGAGCTTATTTGGAAATAAGGTGTTTGCAGGTGTAATTAGTTAGGATGAGGTCACACTAGAGTAGGGTGGGCCCTAAAAATCCGATGTGACTGGTGTCCTTATAAGAAGAAGACACAGAGACACACAGGGAAGGCCATGTGACCACAGAGGCAGAGATGGGGTGATATGGCCACAAGCCAAGGGACGCCACAGACTGCTGGCAGCCACAAGCAGCCAGGAGACCAGCCTGGGACAGACTCTCCCTCAGAGCCCCCAGGAGGAGCCAACCCTGCCCACACCTTTATCTCAGACTTCTGGCCTCCAGAACTGTCAGAGAATAAATTTCTGTTGTTTTAAGCCACCTGGTACGTGGTACTTGGTTACGGCAGCCCCAGGAAACTAAGACAAGCATTAAATGCAGGTTCCCAGGCCCAGCCAGCTCGCCTGTGTCCGTGTCCAAGGTGTGGACAAGGCGAAGCCGGTGCTGCCTTGGACCCGCTGCAGGACCCCACCCAGGAGGAGGCTCGGGCCCCCTACCCGCTTGTGGCCAAGGCGGCTGGGAGCCCCGTTGGCGGTCCTCGTTCCCAGGATGGGCCTTCGTGTTCTGGGGCATCTCCTGAGCAGTGGAGACCTCTACTCTGCTCCCCAAAGCCTGGTGCAACCCATCACCGGGAGCCACAGGGCTCAGCCTCCTACTGTCACCCTGGCTGCAAGACATCACCTCCTCCTGCTTTCCCATGGTCTGATTCCTCTTCTCAGGTAACTCCCCCACGGACTGGGTGGGTGGAGCGATGCAAGGATTTACGGTGTACACCCAGGGTCACGGGGCTGCAGCTTTGCAGAACCCACCCCCAGCCAGCTGAAGGCTGCTTTGAATCAAGTCAGGGGGGCACCACATGGGGAAGGGCAGCCCCAGACACACATGCACACACACCCTGCCGTTCCCCACCCCAGCAGGCAGCACAGGGCAGTGTCAGGAGGCATCACTTGTGGGGGAGTACACAAGCCCTCTCCAGAGGCAGAGGGGAATGGGTGCCGTTCCTGGGCTCCCCATCAAGTTCATATGTCTCTGGTCTGGGGAGGAGTGAGCCGGAAGCCCCAGGATGGGGGACACACACACACACACACACACACACACACATGCACACGCACACACGCACACTCGCCCATATAAAAGTGAACCTGGGGCCGTGTGAATAAAGTCAACAAAGAATATCATGTCAGTAGCCTGGTGTGATGATGTACTAGAGTCTTCCAAGATGTTACCACTGGGGGAGGCTGGGTAAAGGGTAGCCAGGACCTCTCTGCATTGGTCTGATTTCTTACACGTGCATGGGAATCTATGATTACCCTGGGACGCAAGTGTTCCAAAGCCTCCTCCCCACCCTGCTCTGAAAGGCTGGGCTGTAGATGAAGGAATGGAGGTGAGGGGCCAGAAGTGAGCCGGGCTCCAGCCCTTAGAGCTGCCCCTCAGCCTCCCCTGCCCGCAGGAGGCCCAAGTCTGTCAGGGACTCTATGGAAATGAGCTTTTATTACACCAGCAGCCTCTAAGGCAAGTGGCAACGGGGCCTCGGCAAGGGCACTGTAACCTTGCAGGATGGCAGGGGTCAGGGGCGTGGAAAGTGGCCGGTGCTGCACGACGGGGACCCACAGGCTGGGCAGCCCCCTCAGGGTCTCCGTGCTGTCCAGAGATGAGCAGTGTTGGCTGAAATAAATTACCACCGTGGAGGCGGAAGACAGGAGAATGCAGGAGGGGGAACAGAGAGCCGGGAGGCAGGTCTGAGCACACGGCTTCGGTAGGTCCAGAGCTAGGACACCCTCCCAGGCTGCTAGGAGGGGGACAATCTTCCAGGCAGGGCATTGGAAGATCAGGGGTTCAGAGGTCGAGGTCAGGAAGTGGGAAGTTGAAGGTGCATCGGTCTGGAGCCCAGGACTTTCTCTGCAGAGCCTGGTGCTGTCGAGGCCAAACATTCAGGGACCCCTGGGGTGAGGCAGGGGCCCAGGCAGTCATTCTGCAGAAAAGCAGCCTGTTTCGTTTCTAAGTTGCTGACGCTACGTCCTTGATTTGGCCAGAGTCATGTCCCCTCAGAAACAGGTGTTTGGCTATGAGTCCTTCCCAGAAATGTCCCTTCTCCGGGGAGCAGAACGTCAGGCTGTGGGAGCTGCTCTGGCCACCCAGCCCAAGGGCTGTAGGGTGAGGCGACTGGTACTCCAGCTGCAGCTGGCGAGGTGGCGGGGAGGGGGGTGCCTCCAGCCACCTCGCTGACCATCCTTCCTGTTCAGGTGTGGGCTGAGCCCCCAGGATGCCCACCATCGTCTCTGCTGGTCTGTTGATCGGGTTCGTTTGGAAGCAGGGGTCACCTGGGCAGGGTCCGGCAGCCCCCAGACAGTCAAGTCTCCTGTCAGTGACCCTCTTCCAGTGGGATGAAATCACAGCCAGATCACGTCTTCCTGCTCGGAGCTTTAGGAAGAGAAGCCGCTCTGACTGATGGAGAGAGAAGCCGAAAAATGCCTGTGGGCTGCCAGGCCTGGCGGGGGCGGGACTGCGGACCATTCCCTAAACCCGCCTCCAAGTGGCTCCACCTGGTTGCCTCCGCCCACTGAGACACGAGCGCCCCACCTGGAGCCGGGGTTGGGAGGGACATGGTCCAGCAGGGCCCCTCAGGACCCTGCCCACCCCCACCAGGCCACAGTGATGGGATGGGACCTTCACTTCTGGTAAGAATGAGTGCAGCTTGCAAGGAACCACTGACCAAATAGAAAACTTATCTGTGGAACTCAATCAGCTATGAGAAGGGAGGAACTATTGATACAACACCATGGATGGACAGCAAGGGAAATCTGTTGAGTGAGAAAAAGCCAATCTCAAAAGGTTACGTACCCCACAATTCTGTTTACAAAGCATCCCTGAAATGGCAAAAGTATAGAGCGGGAGAACAGATGAATGGTTGGGGGGCGGGGGGGAGTGCGGAAATTGAGGTGAGTTTGGCTATAAACCTGCAGCTAAAGTGATCCTTGAGGTGATGGGCTGTCCTGTATCTTGACTGTGGTCATGATTACACAGATCTACACATGGGGGAAAACTGCAGACTCAATTGCAAACGAGTGCATGTAAAAGTGGTGAAATAGGAGTAAGACGGGTAGACTGTATTGATCTCAATTTCCTGGTGTTACACTGTAACTCGAGTTCTGGGAGATGTTACCACTGGGGGGAACTGGATGAAGGGCACCTAAGGTCTCTCTGTTATTTCTTCCAACTGCATGTGAACCTATGGTATCTCAAATTTAGAAGTTTAATAAAAATCTTCCCCTCCAAAAGGAAAATAAAAGCAGACCTCTCTCAGAAGACACTGGATAGGGTGGGCAACACTTGGGCGACCTTAAAGTTATACATATGATAATTATAGCATGAGAGATGGGAGGGGACAACACATGGACAGAAACGGCTTCAAAGTTGCTACATTTTGCTGAAAGTGGTTACAATACTCCCACCAAGTAGACTGTGAAAAATTTAAAGATGAATAGTCTTATCCCCAGAGTTACCACTAAAAAAAATCATGCTAAAACAACAATAACTGAATCAAAATGGAATTCTAAAAGATATTCAAAAGAGGGCATGGAAGGAGAAACACAGGGGGGCAAAACAAAATTAGTAAAACAGTAACCCTAAACCCAGCCCTATCGATAATTATATTATATGCATGTGAACTAAACCCAGTGCCTGGTGCAAGAGGACCCACCCCTAAATCTCTGGGACTTTGGTTGGTGCTGGTGGAATAGCTTTCCTACTGGGTTTGCTGAGTGGGGATGTAAACCAGCCTTTGCCACCAGCATGGGGTGGAGAGACCCTTGCCACCAGGAAGGCAGGGCTCTGAGGTCCACCAGTGCAGCCAGCCTCCAGGACCTGGCACTTACCTGAGCTGATAGATCAACCTGTTCTTTAAACCTCTTGAGTTGAGTTTGCTCGACCCAAAAGATGTGCCTCGTCCAGGAAGTCTGCCCAGCAGCCCCTTCCGAGCCTCACCCCACAGGGCTCTCTGGTCTCCTGACCATTTCCTCCATCCTTCCTTCAGGGGGTCAAAGATTCTCTACCTAACCAAACTCCACTTGGGCTCCTCTGAACTCTTTTTCACCTCGGTCTCAAATTCTAGGCTTCCATGTTCATCTCAGCACTGCCCAACTGTAGCAAGAATCTGCTAATATGTCAGTTTAGCCAGAAACCCCCCTCCTCCGTACTGATCGCCCTTGATATCTGATTGGGTTCCTCTTCCTCCACCATCCACCCCCCGCCCCCTGTAATGTCTCATCACCCTGGCCTGCCTTCAGCAACAATCAGGTGCAGTCGGTTTAGCTAGAATATCCCCCCTTCACCCCTGATGTTTCCTCCTAGTAACTTTCCATCCACTGACTGCCACCCCCTACTCCTTGGCTATAAATTCCCACTTTTTCTTTTTTTATTATTAAGAGTTGGTTACAATCTCTATCCTCACTGCAAGACTCCACAGTGCTCCCCCTTGAAAAATATATTCCTTGCGTCATGAATAATTTCTTCTTTAATAGGGGTCCCAGGCCCAGTGGGTCTCAGGGACAGGTCTGTCCTGGGGTCCAGTCCTTGGGAGGGTTCGCTAAGCTCACCCTACACATACAGGCTGCTCTTCTAGGTGTGCTGGGTGGATGGGGGTCAAGGGAGAACGGATCCCCCACCTCATCCCCTGAAACCCTACAGCAGGCTGACCCCCTCCATCAGTCACTCCCACTCCCTGCCAGGTTCCAGGGCCAGTGGAGGGAGGTTGGGGGCGGGCCCAGCTCTCACCTGTCCTCTGTTTCCCCATCCAAGTCCTCATGGCCGGCTGCCACATGCCCAGCGTCCGGGGCACCCAGGTCATAGTCGTAGCTGTACAAAGCAGAGGCTGGTGTCGGCTGCTCTGGAAGGAAGGAGGACTGAGTCGGTAGGGAAGGCACTGGAGGGAGAGGATCTGGATGACCAACAGCCCCGGGGGCCCGAGGGGAGGAGATCTGAGGCCCAGAGCAACAGATAGGAGGTGAGGTCACAAGGTGCGGAAGCGGACACAAATCAGAGATGAGGAGACGCAGAAAAGCACAAAGTTGGGGTGGGGCTGGGGAGAGACTGACCAAGACTGAGGAGATGCAAAGGGACCCAGACGCAAAGAGGAGAAGGTGGAGCGATACATTCCGGGACAAGGTGGGGTCCCCGAGGCGGGGTGTGGGTGGATCCTCACCAAGGGCACAGCGGCTCGGGGGCGCGGGTTCCAATCTCATGCGTCCGCGGCAGGCAGCCTCCTGGAGGTGGCAGGTGCTGGCGTAGACGACACCGTCGGAGCCACATACCGGGTCCCCGCTGGTGGCGCAGTCGCGTGCGCAGCCGCAGCGCGTGATCTTCGTCCCCTCCTCCGGGATGGCTGCGGGACCTCCCTCACCGGGGGACCAGCCTGGCGGGCGAGGTGAAATGGGCAGGGCCCCGGGAACTCCACCCCCCAACTTGATCCCCGCCTCCACCTGGGCCTGGGGTGGGGGAGAAGTCCCTGGGGTCCGGACCACACTCCACAGCGTGGAGACAGTTCCTAGGAAGCCCTGAGCCCTGACCTGGTAGAATTTCACACAAGCATTTGCCTAGTGTTTACCAAAATAAAATTTAAAAAGAAAATTTTTATGTTCATTGCAGCTCTACTTACAATAGCCAGGACATGGAAGCAACCTAAGTGTCCATCGACAGATGAATGAATAAAGAAGATGTGGCACATATATACAAATGGAATATTACTCAGCCATAAAAAGAAACAAAATTGAGTTATCTGTAGTGAGGTGGATGGACCTAGAGTCTGTCATACAGAGTGAAGTAAGTCAGAAAGAGAAAAACAAATACCGTATGCTAACACATATATATGGAATCTAAATTTCAAAAAAAATTGATTCTGAAGAACCTAGGAGCAGGATAGGAATAAAGACACAGACGTAGAGAATGGACTTGAGGATATGGGGAGGCGGAAGTGTAAGCTGGGACGAAGTGAGAGAGTAGCATTGACATATATACACTACCAAATGTAAAATGGATTACTAGTGGGAAGCAGCCGCATAGCACAGGGAGATCAGCTCGGTGGTTTGTGACCACCTAGAGGGGTGGGATATGGAGGGTGGGAGGGAGGGAGACGCAAGAGGGAAGGGATATGAGGATATATGTACATGTACAGCTGATTCACTTTATTATATAGCAGAAACTAACACACCATTGTAAAGCAATTATATTCCAATAAAGATGTTAATAAATAAATAAATGAAAAAGAAAAAGAAAACTTTTAAATTAAAAGCAATCTAAACTCATTTCAAGAAGTTTGGAAAATACAGAAAAGGGTCCCGAGGGACCCCTAGCCCATCCTGTCCTTCGCTGTGGCCGATTGGGGCTCCCGGCCTGGGTCCCGACACCCTCTGGCTTGTGGGGAAGGGGAGGCAAGGGCTCTCCTTTGGGCCTCCCACTTCTACACCCGCCCCCTCACACCCCGCTAAGCCCCGCCTCCTTCTCACTGCCTGCCCACTCTGCTCAACCCCAAGCCCCTCCGCTCAGGCAGTGCGCCCTTGACCGTGCCGGGTCCTCCTGCCTTTACCATGCTGTACCCTCCTCTGCCGCGGGTGGGGTCGGGGTGGCGGGTGGTCGGAAGGGGCAATGGCCCCACGCACTTACCAGGGCCCTGGGCCAAGGCACGCTCCACCTCGTTGCACGCAGGCCCCGCGCACAGCTCCCGGGCGAGGGGACTGCGCGAGCTGACGTTGTAGAAGCGCGTGGCCTCGAAGGCTGCGGGACAAGGGGAGAAGGGTGACCAAGTGATGGATGACAGGGTGAGGGACTGAGCTAGAGTTGTGGGTGTTGGGCGCGGACCTACCAGGCTCGTAGTAGTCGTACACGGAGATGGGCAGCGCCGACGTCCTGCCCACGACGTGCTGGCGGAGCGCCCGGAACCTCACGCACGTCAAACACCCGCTGGGGATCTGCGGGGGCAGCGAGCGGGCTCAGGCTCGGCCGGGGCCACTAGGGCCAGAGACTGAGCTCCGGCCTCTGTGCTCTGTGACGCCGCAAAATGTGGGCCCAGAACTGGCTGATTTCGGGATGCCCAGGAGGCGTGAAACAGAAACGTGATCCCATTTTAATTTTGTGGGTCCTTCCATCCCACTTGGGAAAAACATCTCAGCTGGTCTTTCATCCCCCACTCCCCCCATGGCAGGTGCCCTCCCTCCCTGTGTGTGTGTGTGTGTGTGTGTGTGTGTGGACATTCACAAACTTGTGCAACCACTATCCATCTGCAGAATATTTCCATCACCTCAAAAGGAAACCCTATCCCCATTTGCACTCCCCATCCCCCCAACTCCTGGCAACCACCAATCTGCTTTCTGTCTCTTCACTCCGCATGTTTTTGAGGTTCAAACCATCACTGCTTCATTCCTTTTGATGCCCAAATACTATCCCACACCCCTCCCAACTTTCTGCACCAAAGCAAACTGGCTAGGGCACAGGGCAGGCAGCCGTGCCAACTCTGCCTGAGTTGACTCTCCCAGTTTCTTTTTCTTGGTATGAGATCATTGCAGGAACCACACCGGGCCATGGCAGCTGTGCCCTCGCCAACGTGGCTGCCGTGGAGGCCTCCACCCCCCACCCCCGGCCAGCAGTACCTCATCGAAGTAGAAGAGCACTCTGCGACCAGCCACCTCGTACCTCTTCAGTGCCACGTGCTTGTCGAGGAGCAGCTGGCAGGGAAGCCAGAGGTCAGCGTCTGCCCGGCCCTTCAGACCCCAATGCTCTCTTCCTCCCCGATCTCCAAGGGCCCAAGGTGGGCTGGACCCATGAGGAGCCAAGGCCCCGGAGGCTGAGGAGTTTGCCCACGGTCGTCCAGCAAGTCCCCACGGGCCAGGCCAGGGGGTGGAGGTCAGCACCCAGGAGAGGGCATTCAAGGCTGGTTACCACTGTCCCGAGTGCCTGCTTCCCCTTCCCTGCCTGCAGTCTCCCCTGATCGAGCCTCAGTCCCAGGCCGGGCCTCCCTGTGGCCCCCTAGGCGCCCACAGAACCCTGCCACCTGCTCCTGCCTCACCTGCACCATTCAAACCCCCTCCCCCAGGACAGGCCCTACTTTCCTGTCCCTCCCCACTGCAGACATCCTCAGGTAAGGCTGCTCCGCCCACTTTGTGACCCTCTTCCCCTCCCTCCCCCAAAAGGGGGCCAGTCTCCCTTTAAGTTGAGGATGGTGGCAAATCTCTCCCTGGTATCCGAGATCATCCCCAAAGCGCAGGCAGGTTCGTTGAAGCCTTCCTCTGCCACATGGATAACAGCACAGGTGGCCCACTGAGTGACACCTACTGGGAAAGCCCCCACCCCTCCCCACCTGCCCCTCAGCAGCTGGCCAGCCCCCAAACACCAACTTTGCCCGGAAAGACAAAAGCAAAAAACCAAAACCCGTTTTATGAAGGGCTGGGAATTTGCAACCTGGGCAGGGCCACCAGCCAGAGACCCCGACCCGAGCCCCGCCCAGCAGGGCCACCTCACCTGCTCCAGGCTCTCAACGTCCGCCCGGAACCCCGACAGCAGGGGCACCTCCAGGACCGCCATGTTGGAGGAGCCTGTGTGCATCCACCTTCCGATGAGGGGAGACAGGGAGGCCCTTGAACGCAAGCCCCGCCGTGGAATTCATGGACCTCTCTGTCCCCGCAACCCCCGAGCCCGCCTGCCTGGCAGCCCATCTGCACAGACACCCTTGGCTGGGTCATCGGTCAGCCCATTTCACAGCTAAGACACTGAGACCACAAAGAAAAGGCCTTGCCAAGGGTTCTGGGCCTGACCCAGGTCCAGCGACTCTGGGCTGTGTTTTGACCCGAACTCCATGCTGTGCCCCCAGTGTGGGGAGCTGCTCCATGGGGCTGAGGGAGCCCAGGCTACTGGGGGAGACCCGGTCACTCTCCAGTGCCAGCCCTCAGTTTCCCCTTCTGTGACATGGGGGTGGGGGTAAATATGGCCTCTGGGGCCTGCTATGTGCCAGGCCCTCCCTGTGCTGGGTGCTGGTGACAGGGAGACTGACATTGAGGGAGGAACCTGCAGACTGTGGCCCAAGGGGACAGGGTGGCCACAGCTCCTGGGGCAGGCGGGGGAGGCTTCCTGCAGGGGTGAGGCCTGAGAGATGCTACATCCGGGTGGCACACAGTGGGGGTTTTTTCTTAACACATCTGAGGGAGGAACAGAGATGCCCCAGCAGGCCTGCCGGGGCCAGACAGCTGGGCCAGTCCAGCTGCTTCTCGCTCCCCCACCTGATTAGACGGTGATCACAGCCCTGCTTAGTGGAACCATCCTGAGTCTCACTGTGGAGCAGGAAACACAGCTGGAGGTTTGGGAAGCCACTCAGCCAGGGCTCCCGGGCTCGGACCAAGTTGGGCTTGTTCTTCAGAACTTCCTAAGATGGGAGCCTTGGACATGTGAGGGCTGAGGGTCAAGGTTAAAGAAGGTGTCTGGGCAGCTCTGATGGGCTTCAGGTGCCATAGCTTCCAACCACCTTTGGGGTCCGCCATCGTTGCCATGGTAATGAGCATCCTTTGTGGGCAGCCGCATGCACCCACCACCGAGGACCCTCTGTGGCCTGGTCCTAGGGTCACACCTGGGGCTGGTGGGTCGCACAGGGGCCACAAACAGCCATCCCACCCAGCCCCACCTGTCACTGGGGTTTGCTGCACCCATTCAGAAGCACTTCCATTTCTTTCATGTCAAAAATCATTTGGAGTGTAAGCTTCTGATTGCAAAGGCATCCATTTCGAAGACATCCATCTTGAATAAAGATACTGGCAGCTGTATGACACAACTACTAGCAAAACAACCAGAAGAGGAATCAGGCTGCCCCCACCCACGAAGTTCCCTCTTTCAGAAAGCCCTGGGTAACCTAGATGACGGACCACTTGGGTCACCCTGCCTTCCCCTTCCAGCACCCTAATTCCTGCTCTTAAATTCGCCAATAAAGAGTGAATCCACAAAAATGTAGGCAACCCCCCTCGGACCCCAATATAGGCAGAACCTCAGGTCCATGCCTTCTCTCTGTCTCTCTACCTGTGACCTCGCTGTGTGACCCTCGGGAGGGTCATGTACCCTCCAGGACCTGTGAGTAAGAAATCTTGTTCTTCAAAGTTCCCTGATGGGTGTTGCTGAGGTGTGTCTTGTGATCAGACCAAGGACCACAAGGGCTGGTCCAGCCACAACTTTGGCTCGAGTCGGTGAAATGTCTGTGGGGCTCCCACAGGTAGTAGAGGCCCAGATGAATGCCCGAGGCGTTCCTAGCCAAGAGCGTCACTATATAATACGCCGTCCACCGGTGGACGCCGGTGGCGGTGCCAGCCAGCGGGGCAGGAGGGCTTACCTGGTGCACACCTCCAGGGTCACCGGGTACTCCTGCTGATGCTGGTCGGCTGCTGGGTCGTCATCGTCAGCCGAGGAGGCAGGCGCAGGGGGCCGCCGCTCGGCCTCGGGCTCCTGGAGGTTCACAAGCAGCTGGAAGGACGGCTTGGCCACTGGGTCGGGCACATTGTAGGTAACGTCGATCTGGGGGGGGGTGGGAGGACAGAGGCTGAGGGGACAGGGGAGTGGGCAGGGGAGAGGCAAGGGCAGGGCAAGGTGGGGGACAGCCAGAACGACGACAGTGGTGACATCAACAACAGTTCTGGGCACTACGGTCATTCCATTTCGCCCTGATGGTGTAGGTACGACCATCATCCCATTTTTCCACATTTCAAGCCCAGGTCTATCTGCCTCTCAGGCTCCGTCTCCTATCCACTGTGTTGTCTGGGCTCCCACTTTCCAGATGGAGAAGCTGAGAATGCGAGGGTCTCCTGGCAGACTCGCCCTCTGACCGCTGGCCAGAGCCTAGGAGGCCAGCCTGTCTCCGCCCAGAGTGTGACTAAAGCCTGAGCCTGGTGACTGAGGGGTCGTGGGGAGCGCCAGGCTGGGCATCTCCATTCAGGCCCTGGCAGTGAGAATAACAAGTCCCACCATGGGGGGTGAAGGGAGGGGTCTGCTTAAGGTCAGAGACCACCGGAACGAGGATCAGATGGAGTTTCTGGGGGGACTCCATCCTCAAGGGGGCACATTGCCATCTGCCTTGGGTCCTGCCTTGGGCAGAGTGGATGGCATTTCAGGGGGCTGACAGGCTGCCCTGGGGTGGCTCTCACACACACATCCACCCCACTCAACCTGGCCCAACACGGAGCTCCCTCCCGCCCGCCCCTCCAGGGGTGCCCTTGAAGCGCCCCCTCTCCCCGCAGCCTCACCTGCATCAGGCAGCAGCCTTCGCCCTTGGCGCTCACAAACAGCCCTGTGGGGAGGCTGGGGATCTGGGGAGAGAAGATGCCGTGGTTTCCCCCGCAGACACACGTGGACAGACAGGCAGCAGGGAGGGGCCGCCGTCGCTGCCCACCCCCCGGGCCTGGTCCGGGGAACACGCACCGCCGCCATCTGTAGAAGCTTCTGGTTGGCCCTGTGCAGCTCGAAGGTCTCCTGGTAGTCCAAGTTGGTGGAGGCCAGGGAGACAGTGAGGTTGATGCCGCCCGCGTAAGACAAGATGGCATACTCTGCCAAGGCCTGCAGAGCCACGCAGGTGTCCTAGGGACAGAGCAGGAGGCTGAGGTCGGCCCCAGGAGCAGGAGGTCTGGCCCACACTGCGGGCGCCACGGACCCTCTCTGGATACCAGCGACCCGTGAGGCTGGCACAGAGAGCACTGGGTGTCCGGTGTAGATACCCACAGGGCTGGGGAGCATCTCCATGGAGGTGGGGGCTGGGTCCCTGTCCCAGAGCCAGGCACATCTGTCCCTCGGCCCCATCCTCCTGCCCTCTCTTGGACATCAGGCCCCCAGGGGCTGTGGGCAAGGAGCCGTCCTGAGACTTGAAGCAGCCACTGGCTTCCTACCTGGCTCTTGAGTCCCAAGCCTGGGCCGCAGTAACCCCGCTCAGACCCGAGCCCCTCTTTTGGCCCTTCCTGGCTCACCTGAGTGGAGGAGAAGCCCCCAAGGGCGTTCCGCTGCTGGGACAGCCACTTCACCACAGGCAGGGCAGTGGCCACATCTCCCAGGAGCGTGTAGGTCAGCAGGGCATAGGCTGTCATTTCCACCTCGGCCGAGACCACTGCAACGGAAGAGGCCAGCTGGGGCCCTTTTGACACTGGGACCCAGGACCCGGTGCCCACAGCAGGCACCGCAGGTGGGGTGGCCAGTACCTGTCTGATAGACCCCGTCACTGAAGCTCAGGAACGCATCCTTGTCCACATCCCGGGAACCCGTCAGGCTCCAGTGGGTCACCCCATCTGTAAGGCCAGAACAGGTCAGGGGCCACAACCCCTCTTGGCACTCAGCCTGGCAACCCATGCTGAGTGTCAGCGCATGTGGTCTCAAGAAGAGACATCAGGCGGCTGGGCCCCAGGGGGAGAGGGTACCAGGGGAAGACGGCTGGGACAGGAAGGGTCTTGGGGCTACATCTCAGATCTGCAACTACAGCGACAAACCCAGCCCCTCCTGCACCGTTGGCAGACATCACCAATCCCTGGCTGCTTTTCTGTACCCCGGCAGACATCACTAATCAATGGCCTCCCTCCTGGCTGGGGCCCTGAGGCTGGCCTCAGTCTACCCAACTTGGGGACCAGGAAGCCACTCCGTACTTGCAAAGGCTCCAAAGATTCTGAGCTCATGTGTGGTGTAAAAAGCCCTCAAACCATTGAGAAATCAGCCCTCCCTGCCTCAGATCTTGAGCAGTTAGTCCTAAATTGACACCGCCATCCAACTGGATGGTTTTAGAATTTCGCTTTTTAAGGTTTTTTTTCTTCTTCTTCTTCTTCTTCTTAAGCAGTGAAAGCAATTCTTCAGGTGACATCTTAAGCAGAGAAGCTGGATGGAATCCCAGCGCAGCTCCTGGGAAAGCCCAGGGGTTGGGGGGAAGGAGACTGAGTTTGGGGACCTTCCGAGAAGTCACAGCTCAGTGACTGGGGCTCCCCAAACACAATGGGGAGTCATTTTGTAGATGGGGAGACTGACACTCCAAGATGGAAAAGGCTTTCCGAGGCTCACCCAGTGGTGGGGGGCAGCGTGGGAGCCGGCTGCAGCCCTCCCCTGCCTCCCAGCACCCTGCCCAGTGATGGTTTCCAGGAAGCCTGGGGGATCCTCTACCGGGGATCTCTGAGCACTGTTTTCCCTGGTGGGGGCGGGGTGGCATCCCCACTTCATAGGGGAAGAAAATGATGCTCAAGCTCAAGCCACTTCATCAAATGAAGCCACTAGTAGATGCAATAATGAATGAGTAATAAATGAGTAAAAAAAACCGAGTGAGGGACTTCCCTGGTGGCCCAGTGGTTAAGAATCCGCCTGCCAATGCAGGGGACACGGGTTCGATCCCTGGTCCAGGAGGATCCCACATGCCGCGGAGCAACTAAGCCCGTGTGCCACAACTACTGAGCCTGTGCTCTAGAGCCCGCGAGCCACAACTACTGAGGTCCGTGCACCTAGAGCCCGTGCTCTGCAACAAGAGAAGCCACTGCAATGAGAAGCCCGCTCACCGTGACGAAGAGTAGCCCCCGCTCGCCACAAGTAGAGAAAACCGCATGCAGCAACGAAGACCCAAAGCAGCCAAAAATAAAATAAAATAATTTAAAAAATAAATTTATAAAAAAAAAAAAACAACAACAGAGTGAGCAAAGGATGCCTCCTTAGTTCCATGCACGTGTTCATGAGCTGTTTACTGGGGCCCGCAGTGGGCTGGTCCCACACCGTGTCCGCTGGGGTGGCAGGCAGGGGCACCTACCCTGGGTGATGGCCAGGCTGCGGAGCTTTCGCAGAGCGGCGGGGGCTGCAGGGCTGCGGAGCAGGGTCAGCGCGTAGGCGGTCAGGGCACTGCTGTAGGGGTCCACAGCCAGGGGCGCGCCGGACTCCAGGAAGTGCCTGGCTTTGGCAATGGCACCCCTCTCCTCCTGCGGGGTGCAGCGGGGGGTGGGAATTGGAGCCCTGGGAGGCTGCTCTGCCTTCACCCCACCCACCACGCTTCCGAAGGTTCTCAGGAGATGCCTGGGGAAAGCACTGGATGGCTTGCAGCCCCTCACTTTGTATCCTTCTGGTGCCCCACTGCCTGCAGCCTCAGCTTTCAAAGCCCCATTCCCTTTCTTTTATGTTGGTGCCATGTTTTGCAAATGAAGTCTGAGCACGACAAATCAATTCAGAGACACTCTGGGGGAAGCAGGCAGACCCCTGGCCGCCCCGCCCCATCCCACTCTATCACTAGGCTGGCTTCTAAGACCCCCAGCTCAGGCCCACCTCATCCTCCAGGCCTTGCTTCAATTGTCACCTCCTCCAGGAAGCCCACCAACCCTCATCATGCCTGACCCACAGTGTGAGTGGCTGGAGGACAGAAACCAAGTCCATTGTCCAGTGATGGGCTTAGTTCAGAGAAGCTGCCCAATAATATAGGTTAAATGGAAAAAGGAGTGATTCAAAGCATTCGGGAATTTAGCAAATGAGCAATGGTGCTCCTGTGGGCACCGGTGGAGCCATGGAGTTAAGATAACTCTGCTTTGGTGATTGTTTAGATTGCAGAAAGAATGCTCTCCCAAAGCTTTCCATCTTTAGATCAGGATAAAGCATGGGAACCTCCCTTACGGCACGTTGTTAAGACGTACCATCTCCCTCCCGGGGCATGTATCAGGGACGACAGAGCAAATTAACTGGACCCCAAGCCTGAGCCACATAAGCCCAGAGCCTGGGGTGGGGGTGGCTGGACGCTTTTGCAGAGGTGGAACTGATGTCCTTATAAGAAGAGAGGATGAAGAGACACAGAAAATAGGCCGTGGAAAGACAGGCAGAGATTGGAGTGATGCAGTCACAAGCCAAGGAATGCTGGGAGTTCCCAGAAGCTGAAAGAGGCTAGGAAGCATCCTCCCCTAGACCTCCAGAGGAGCCATGGCCCTGCCCACACACTGACTTCAGACCTTGGCCTCCAGAACTGCGAGAGAATAAACTCCCGTTGTTTAAAGCCACTGTTTGTGGTACGTTGTTACAAATGCCACAAGACAGGAGTCCAGGGGCCTTTATTCAGCCTAAGGCACAGGGGCCTTCACATTCTTAAGTTCAGGAAAAAACACTTGGTTCAGCTCTAGAAAAGTCTGATAAGGTCAGAATGACCTAAATGTCGATTTTACCTAAACAAAAAGCAGAACCAGAGGATGGAGGAGAGGCCCACCTTGGGAACGCCAAGGAGCCTGGGTTCCTCAGTCTCAGGTGCAGGCAGGGAGGAGGCACCCACGAGGCCTGCATCTGCGGAATCCCTTGGTCCCAGGCCAACCAAGTTGGTTGGTCTTCCTAGAGGCAGGGTGTATGAGTCTGCTGGGGCTGCGTAACAAAGTACCACAAATTGGGTGGCTTAAAAAAGTAGAAATTTCTTGTCTCGTGGATCTGGAGGCCAGAAGTCCAATATCAAGGTGTTAGCAGGGCTGGTTCCTTCTGAGGGCCATGAGGAAAGGATCTGTTCCAGGCCTCTCTCTTGGCTTGTAGCTAGCCATCTTCTCCCTTTATCTTCACATCATCTTCCCTCTGTGCTGGTCTCTGTGTCCTAATGTCCCCCTTTGCCAAGGATGCCAGTCATAGTGGATTAGTACCCACCCTAAAGGCTACATTTTAACGTGACTACCTCTTTAAAGGCCCTGTCTCTAAATACAATCACATTCTGAAGTCTTGGGGCTGTTATGTACCGAATGTCTGTGTCTCCCCGCACCCCCACAAATTTATATGTTAAAGCCCTAACCTCCAATATGATGGTGTTAGGAAGGGGTGCCTTTGGGAGGTGATTAGGTTTAGATGAGGCCAAGAGGGTGGAACCTCTATAATCAATGAGGCTGCTTATAAGAAGACAAAGAGACACCAGAGTGATCTCTCTCTCAATCTCTCCCCCAACCCCATCCCACCTCTCTCCATGGTCACGCGCCAAGAAAAGGCCACGTGAGGACACGGAAAGAAGATGGCTGTCTACAAGCCAGGAAGAGATCCCTCATTAAGAACTGAATCAGAGGGCTTCCCTGGTGGTGCAGTGGTTGGGAATCTGCCTGCTAATGCAGGGGACACGGGTTCGCGCCCTGGTCTGGGAAGATCCCACATGCCGCGGAGCGACTGGGCCCGTGAGCCACAACTACTGAGCGTGCGCGTCTGGAGCCTGTGCTCCGCAACGGGAGAGGCCGCGAGAGTGAGAGGTCCGCGCATCGCGATGAAGAGTGGCCCCCGCTTGCCACAACTGGAGAAAGCCCTCGCACAGAAACGAAGACCCAACACAGCCAAAAATTAATTAATTAATTAATTAATTTAAAAAAAAAAAAAAAAAAGAACTGAATCAGAAAAAAAAAAAAAGAACTAAATCGACCAGAACCTTGACCTTGGACTTTCCAGTCTCTAGAACCATAAGAAATAAATGTCCGTTGTTGAAGTCCCCCAGTCTGTGGTATTTTGTGATGGCAGCCTGAGCTGACTAAGATGGGGGTTGGGATTTCAGGATATGAATTTTGGGGGCGACACAATTCAGCCCCTTAACACAGGGCAAGCAAGGGGCTCTCTGGGCAAAGCGTGTGGGATGTGGAGGGTCTTAGGTCACACCAAAGCCTAGACACAGTCAAATCGGGATTGTGAGGCTGAAAATTCTGAGAAGTGCCACAATTCACAATTCATCACCAGAGGATTTAGAATTGACACAGGTATTAGGAATGGTGGAATCCCTACCCCAGCGGCTGAGATCCATCTAAAGCTCTCACTGCCGGGGACATGCCACACCCATCTGGGACAGCCTCACAGAAGTGCCGATGGCCCTTGAGTTCCTTGGGACGTCTAAGCTCTGCTGGGTCTAGTACCGTCCCTGAAGGTTCTAGACTCTTCCCCGCAAAAGCATTCATGAGTCCAACATTTCGTACAGGGCTCCCTGAAGCCAGCCCGTGGGTCCCTGGCCAGGAACCTGATTGGGCCCAAAATGATTCTCCGAATGGGCCTGGGGGCTGTAGACAGTCCTGCGAGGGCTCGTACTCAGGATACAACCACCCCTACCCCACTCTCCCACACGCATGTCCCCCGTGATTACTGCTGGAATCTCTCACACCTCTGCTCAGGCCACAAGAAGTTGGATGTTCTGTGACCATTGAAAAGCATCAAAAAGTCTCATTAATGAGCAGAAGCGGGGCAGCAAGGAATAAATAGAAGCTGAAGATGGCCAGAAGATGCCCAACCTGGCCTGCAGGGGGAAACTGTCCGCTCGCTCCTCCAGCCCGGCATCTCCCGGGCCCCCTGCGCTTACCTCCGAGGCCAGGCCCATCTCCAGGAGCGCGGCCACCACGTAGGCTGTCAGCGGGACTGTGCCGTGGATCCCACCCTGTAAGAGGATTTGTAGGTTTCATCCCAAGCCTGAGGGGACAGTCCCCTGCCCCCACTGGGCCCAGACAACACCGGGGAGCAGCCAGGGCAAGGCCAAGACCCCAGGAGGAGGCTGGGAGGCTGCCAACCTGGATGTCCTTGTTCAGAATCCTGCCCACCGCCGGGAAGGAGCCGTCTGCCCGCTGCTGCTGGACAATCCAGCCCTTGGCGGCTGCCAGCTCCTGAGGGTCAATGAAGATAAAGCTGCGCGCCTGGGCGAAGGACTTCAGGACAAAGGCTGTGAGCCTGAAACAGGATGAGGTGGGGGCTGGGAGAGCCATGGGCTGGGGAGTTGCAAAACAGAGTCACCTCCCATGTGCCCCACCAGGGACTGTGGCACGCTCCCCACATCACCCAAGACTCTGCAAGACAGGAGGGTCCTGCCTGCCCTCGAAGGGCTGTTGTGAGCACTTGATGGAAGTGTGTGGGCACCCAGCAGGACCTGATGATGGAGCCCAGGCTCCCCGTTTGCTCCCTCCCCCCCACAGAAGCACCCGGGTCTGCTCCTTGCCTGGCACTCAAGGCCTTTTTGTGAGCTGGTCCAGTCCCCCCCACCCACCCCCACCCCCGCCATGTGCAGAAAACCTTCCTTGTTGCTCCTCCATAACCACTCCCCAAGAGATCCCAGGTCTTGCTGAGAGATCCCAGGAAAAACTGGCAACCATGTACACTGGACACTTGGGCTCCTCTATAGCCCTAGCCAGCCACAGCCATGGGCTTTCCAGTCCCCAGACCTGCAAATGGCTTTGGAATGGGCACATGCGGTGATGCTGGGAGCAGCTGCAGCCATTTTGCCACCACGAGGAGAGCAGCCGCTGTGCCGAGGATGGCCACAGGGACCAAGGGGAAGAACCAGGAACCCCAGTGGATTGTGGGGCTGCCAGACTGGCCAATCTTGGAGCCTCCCCAGCTCTATGGTGTGAGCAGATGTTCAGAATTGCTTTTTTAGCCAGTTTTCTTTTGTTTGCAGCTGAAAACATCCCACCAACCCACTAGCTTCAGTTACTCAGTTACCCAGGCCCTGGATGCACCATGCTCCTACCTCCCTTCTTTACAGGATGAAGTCTTACTTGTCTCTCAGTGTTCAACCCAGGGGTCTCTCCTCAGAGAAAGCCTCCCAGACACCTCCACTCTGTGATGCGCATGCTGCCTCTGGACCCCCAGGCCCTCCCTCTGTGTCATTGTTTTCTATCTGTATCTCTGCAGCCTGCCCCTTGTCCACCACATCCCCCCAGCCCAACTGTTGCTAGTGCACCCTGAATGGGAGACGATGAAGCTGGAGAATGAATGAATGAAAAAATGAATTCAGGAGAACCACCAGATGGAAACCAGGGAGCCAAGAGGGACAAACAGCAAAACTATCAGCAGGGGAAACACCCCAACTCAGGATGAAAGAGTAATCCATCCTTTTCAAAATCAAGTGGCTCCCCCACCTGACACGCATCAGGATGGCTACTATAAAACAAAAACCAGACAACACAGAAAACAACACGTGCTGATGAAGATGCAGAGAAATTGGAACCCTTGTGCGCTGCTGGTGGGAATGGACAATGGTACAGCCACTGTGAGAAAACAATATGGCAGTTCCTAAAAAAATTGAACACAGAATTATCATATGATCCAGCAATTCCACTTCTGGGTTTATACCCAAAAGAAATGAAAGCAGAGTCTTAAAGAGCTATCTGTGCACCCATATTTGTAGCAGCATTATTCACAATGGCCAAACTATGGAAGCAACCCAGTGTCCACTGACAGATGAATGGACAAGCAAAATGCGGTATTGAGGTAGGATGTAGATGGGCCCCTGGGCTGAGTGGCTGGTGTTTGTCAAGCTGAGTAAATTGAAGCTTGTTTCCCCCTGATATTTCAACGGAAAAGTTAATGGCAGGAGCAGAGGAGAGCTGAGCTCTGCTGGAGTAAAAAGATAAGATGACCACATCTTTCATTCTTGAGGTCAAGGAGACCTCCCCAGCTGCCCATGCACAAAAAAGCTCCTTTGGGGATCAAAAAGGGAGGGAACACTAGCCCATAATTTCTGTTCTGTCAATCTCCCAGAGACCCCCCCCCCCCACACTGGAATACATTTTGGCTAAAAGATGCATGCGCATATCAGGCAGGGCCCTGGGTCAGGTCAGATGTGGAAAACCAAGAAAGATGATTGGTGAGAGGAAAACAAAAACCCGGAAAAACTGCCCCCATATAAGTGATTTAAATCATCTCGCTGGTGTACTCCTCATTAGGGAGGATGCCCGCACTCTTCTCTGGGTGTGTATTTCTGCTTTACAAAGTCTCTTTGTGGAATTCTTTCTCTAAAGACGACAAGGACCAAGGTCCTCTCACCTGCCGACACCAGTATAGCCATACAATGGAATATCATTCAGCCTTGAAAAGGAAAGAAACTCTGCAAAGTGCTATAACATGGACGAACACTGAGGACATTAGGCTGAGTGGAATAAGCCAATCACAAAAGACACTGTATGATTCCACTTCTATGAGGCACTTAAGAGTAGTCCGAATCATAGAGACAGAGAGTAGGATGGTGGTTGCCAGGGGCTGGGGGGAGGGGGGAATGGGGAGTTAGCATTTAATAAGTATAGAGTTTCAGATTTACAAGATGAAAAGAGTTATGGTGATGGACGGTGGTGATGGCTGCTCAACAGTATGAATGTACTTAATACCACTGAACTGTATACTTAAAAATAGTTAAGACAGTAAATTTTCTGTTATGTGTATTTTAAAACAGTTTAAAAAAAGAAAAAGAAAGAAATCAAGTGGCTCCAAGCTCTGTTTCTGTGAATCACCAAAACCTGAAATATTAACCTTACAATGTACCCCAAACCCAGGAGTCAGCTTGTCCTGGCCACTCTCCTTCCAAGATACCTCAAATCCATCCTCTTCCTTCTACCCCCATGGCTCCTGTGTCAGCCAGGCCACCCCATGGCTCCCACTGCTTCCACCAGCCCAGCCCTGCCCCATCACCTACTCTGTATGCAGCAGCCAGAGGGAAATTCCAAACACTGGGGGGCCAAGATGGAACTTAGTTGCCCCTGTGCTGGGAACTGTGGAATTTCCACATTCTGCTACACTGTTCTCTTTATTTTTCCATCTTAAAACACAAACAGGGATAAACAAACTGTGGTACATCCATACAACTGAATATTATTCAGCAACAAAAAGAGCTAACAAGCCACGATATGAGCTAACAAGCCACGATATGACCCGGAGGAAATTTAAATGCATATTACAGAGTGAAAGGAGAAATCTGAAAAGGCTGCATACTGTATGATTCCAACTCTATGACATTCTGGAAAAGGCAAAACTATAGAGACAGTAAAAGTATCAGTGGTTGCCAGGGGCTGGGGGGAGGGAGAGACAAATGTGCACAGCACAGGGGATTTTTAGGGCAGTGAAACTATTCTGTATGATACCTTAATTGTCCAAACCCATACACTATGCAACACAAAGAGTGAACCCTAAACTATGGACCTCAGTTAATAATAATGTAGCAATACTGGTCCATCATTTGTAACAAATGTACATCACTAATGCAGGACAGCAGGGGAAACTCTGTGTGTGTAGGGGAGAGGGGGTGTATGGGAACTCATTTCTACCTACTTAATTTTTCTATGAAACTAAAACTGTTCTACAAAAATAAACTCTATTAATTAAACACACACAGCCCAGCATGACTCAGATTACAGCCATGCTTTGTTCTAAGCCCTCCGGCTCCATCTGGAATAAAATCCAAACTCCTCCCCCTGCTCAGTCTGGCCCTGCCACCCTCTCCTCCCTCATGTTGGACCACTCTCCTCCTCATCTGTGCTGCTCCAGCCATACTGGTCTCCTTCTGTGGCTCAAACTCGTCAAGCTCAGTTCTGCCTCAGGGCCTTTGCACAGGCTGTTACCTCTGCCTGAAATCTTCTCCCTTGGATTTTCATACAGCTCCTCTCTCATCTTCTTCAGGTGACCTCCTCAGGGGCACCTTTCCTGACCACCCCATGTAACTGTGTGCCTCATCATACCCTACCCCCTTAGCATGCTTCATAGATATGAGAAATTATATAGGTGATGTAGTAGCTTTAAAATATATCCACAAATGCCTTGCTTCTTTTCCTTTCAAGCAGTAGAACCCAATTCCCCCCTTCTTGAGTATAGGCTGTACATAGTGACTTGCTTCTACAGAACTTAATGTGGTGGGGACTTCTTGGTGGCGCAGTGGTTAAGAATCCGCCTGCCAATGCAGGGGACACAGGTTCAAGCCCTGGTCCGGGAAGATCCCACATGCTGTGGAGCAACTAAGCCCATGCACCACAACTACTGAGCCTGCTCTCTAGAGCCTGCGAGCGATAACTACTGAGCCTACGTGCCACAACCACTGAAGACTGCGCACCTAGAGCCCACGCTCTGCAACAAGAAAAGCCACCACAGTGAGAAGCCCCCACACCACAACGAAGAGAGTAGCCCCCCGCTTGCTGCAACTAGAGAAAGCCCACACACAACAATGAAGACACAATACAGCCATAAATAAATAAATAAATAATTTTTTTTAAAAAAGTAGAATGTGGTGGAGGTGACAGTATGACTTGGGAAACCAGATGATAAAAGGCATGTGGCATCCTCCTTGTTTTCTCTCTTGGAGTTTTTATTCAAAGGGAAGTCAGCTGCCATGTTGTAAGGACACTCAAGCAGCCCTATGGGATAGTCTTCAGTGAGGAACTGAGGCCTCCTGCCAATAGCCATGTGAGAGAACCAACTTGGAAACAAATGCTCCAGCCCCATTCAAGCTTTCAGATGATGGCAGCCCCAGCCAACACCCTGACTGCAACCTTGGGAGAGATCCTGAGCCAGCAGTGCTAGCTAAGCTGCTCCTGAATTCCTGACCCACAGAACTGTGACTAAATGTTTGTTTTAGATGGTTGTGTTTGGGGGTAACTTGTTACACAGCAGTAGATAACCATTACATCTTGTACAGGGTCTCTCTCTCTTGGGCAATGAGCTCCTGGAGGCAGGGACCATGTGTTTCTTGTTCCCTCAGGAGTAAGAAAAGAGCCTGACACATAGTAGACACTTGAATAAACAAACAAATGGGGCTTCCCTGGTGGCGCAGTGGTTGAGAGTCTGCCTGCCAGTGCAGGGGACACGGGTTCGGGTCCTTGTCTGGGAGGGTCCCACATGCCGCGGAGCGACTGGGCCCATGAGCCACAATTACTGAGCCTGCGCGTCTGGAGCCTGTGCTCCGCAACAGGAGAGGCCGCGATAGTGAGAGGCCCGCACACCGCGATGAAGAGCGGCCCCCACTTGCCGCAACTGGAGAAAGCCCTCGCACAGAAACGAAGACCCAACACAGCCATAAATAAATAAATAAAAATTAAAAACAAACAAACAAATGAATTAATGAATGAACATTGGATGCACCAGAACCTATCTATAACGGATCCTGAGTTTTAAGGAAGTTGAGGAAGCTGGACTGGATCCTGGACTCCCTGGCCAAATATTTAGGGAGCTGCTAACAGGGTATCCATCCCAGTGGGTACCTGGCACCGTAATGAGCACGCCTGCACCCTTATCCTATTGCCTCCCAGATCCCAGTCCAGAGAGGGATGTGTGGTGAGGAAACAGGTTCAGAGAAGTTGAGCATCTGGTCTAAGGCTGCCACAGTTCACACGAGACAGAGCCTGGGTTTGCCCAGCCCCAGGGTGGGTGTTGTTGCCACTGTCCTGTGCATCCTGCAGTTTTGTCCTACAGGGAGGTTTCACAAGGCCAAGGGGGAGAGGCAAGCTGCTGGGTGTCACATTTCCATGACCACAGTAGAACTGGTCTTTTCTTGCTCACTCTGTGTGTGTGTGTTTGTGTGTGTGTGTGTGTGAACTGTGGGAGGACATACAAAGGTCACAGCTCACTATTTCTGACTGGTGGAGGCCTCTGGGAGCTGCCAGGACTTGGCCAGCTTTCAGAGAGTGACTCAGTGGCTTTGGCCAACCCCACAGCGGGTGGGGGCCTCTGCTTGCTAGTGCGTGACTGTGGCCTTGCCTCATGGGCTGTCAGCAAGGCAGGGCCCTGGGACCAGAACTGGGTCAGACGATTGGCTTCTGGGGACTGGGGGACTGAGCAGGTCATCAAGGCAGGGCCCCTCGGGAGCCAAGCGAGTGACACTGCACCACAGTGTGGGCTCAGCCAGCCGTGTTCCTGTTCCCCCGGCCCCTGGCACTGACGCTGGGCAGTGGACACTGTCGATTTAAGGACTGGATACTTTCCATGCCCATAGCTGCTGCAGGCGCCATCAGGGTGTTGCTCTGAGAAGGAGGCCCCACTAGGGACAGAAAGTTCGGGGTGCCCCACTTCCTCAGTAAGCCCCAAAGTGGACGAGGCAAATCCCTGATGATGCCAAGAACTGCTGTGGCCCAAAGATCCCAGGGAATAAGACCCAGGTGCACCCAGGCCCTCCCTGCTCTGGTTGACCCTGAAAGCCAGAGGGAGCCGCTCGCAAGGGAAACCGGACCCCAGGACGTGCCTCCAGAACCCCACAACCCAGCTTTGAGGCAGTGGTCTGGCCTCTCCAGGCCCATCCCCTCCTGCTCAGGGTCACCCCATTCCTGGGTCCAGTGGGCTCTGAGGAGGACCAGAGCGCCAGGACCCATCCTTCAGGGGCCACAGGGCAGGGGTTCAGTTCCTGGGCGCTGTGGCAACAACAGCAGAAGGAGTAATAGTAACTGTCACCGCCGCCAGCTCCACCATGCACAGGCCAGGCAGAACCCACCCCCCAACAATCCAGACCTCTAAACCCCAGGGGCTAGGACCATGGCCATCTCCATTTCCCATGCAGGCTCCTCAGCACCCTGGGGATCAGGCCCCAGGGGTCCTGGCTACGCTGTGCTGGACATGAGGCTGTGGCTTCAAGTGGAAGAACCTCAGTAGCCGTGCCTGGGGAGTGAGGACTCACCACATACTCCCCGACTTGTCCCGCTCCCCGAAAGCACTATAGGAGCCATCTTGGTGCTTGTAGGTCAACTGTCTCTGGTAGCCTGTGGGGCAAGAAGAGGGGACAGCACCCTGGTGTATGGTTGGCCAGCCAACGTCTTACCCCAGGACCCTGAAACGATGCCACACCCACATCGGGGGGCCCTTGAAACTGCCCCATGCCCACATCTGGGGTCCTTGAAACTGCCCCATGCCCACAGCTGGGGTCCTTGAAACTGCCCCACGTCCACAACTGGGGTCCTTGAAACTGCCCCACACCCACAGCTTGGGGGATTGAAACCTCTACTTTATTCTTCTTCTGTTTCCTGATATCGCCCCTTTGTGACTCCTGGTCACACACCGGCCCCTCAGTCATACCTGGGGCAGGGGGCAGTCAGTGAAATGCACCATCTCCAGGCGCCCTGGAGCTTGGTTTGCTCAGAGCACAGAGTGGCCAGAGCAAGGGAGCAAGGAGGGACGAGAGGGAGGGAGGTCAGGTGGGTTATTGGGGCCTCCAAGGCTGGGCTGGGCAGTTGGTCTTATTGTGAGGGCAGCAGGGGGCATGAGTGGAAGGGGTGAGGGGAGCAGGGGATGGGTGTGAGGGGACAAATGTAGTGGGTGGATTGTAGGGTCCGGAGAGGAAGCAGAGAAACTGGGCAGGTGGGGACTGTCTAGGCGAGCACGACCATGGGCTTGGAGCCGGTGGTGGGGACAGGCAGGGAGGGGTTCTGCGGTATAGGCAGAGCTGCCTTAGCTGAATAAGATGTGAAGGAAAAAAAGAAGGATGCCGAGGGCGTCAAGGTTTGCGGCCTGAAAGGCAGGAAGGACGGAGCTGTGCCCATGGAGGTGGGGAAAGAGGCAGGAGGAGCTCTGAACTGGGTGGACAGTGTCCCCCCGCCAAATTAATGTCCACCTGGAACCTCAAAATGTGACCTTATCGGGAGTGAGGTTCTTTGCAGATGGAATTATGCTCCTGGATTAGGCTGGACCCTAAATCCAATGACTGGTGTCCTTCTCAGAGGAAAGAAAGGGAAACACACAGATATAAAAGGGCTTGTGAAGACGGAGGCAGAGAGCGTGGTGATGTGTCCACGAGCCAAAGACCACCTGGAGTCACCAGAATTCCACCAGGACAGAGGCCTAGGACAGATGCTCCCTCGGAGCCTCCAGACGGAATGAGGGCCTGAGCCCAGGTGAGTCCACTGAGGTACGCCTGGCCCTGGGAGGCCAGGGCCCACCCACCTCCAAGACCCTCACAGCGCATCAACCTGAGCCCCCCATCCCCACGGTGGACCAAGCAGACCTGGGGTTCTGAGCAGTCTGCGGTCAGCCGTCACGAAGCCAAACCTTCAGCCCATGGCAACCCCTGAGTTCTCTTTTCATCTGAGAGTTGTACGTTCTTCATAGTAAGTTTTTTCATTTTCTCATCCACAGGGACAGATGGTTCTAGATCATCAGGACTGCCCTTGGAGCACAGTAACTGAGGGAACCGTAACAGGCCAGGAGGCAGGGACCCCAGACTCGCCTTAGGAATCGAGAGGTTCATATGCCTCAGTTTCCCCATCTGATAGGGGCCAGCATCGTCTGAGTCCGGCACCCGCGGGTCCTTTTCGGTGGTAGAAATTTCCAAGGTTGTGCCCGTGGGTTCTCATCTCCCTCTGGCTGGGTCTAGTGCCCTGGCTGCGCCTCGTGCCCCAATCCAGGGGAGCCTGCGGTCTGAGAAGCCCCCGCCACTTGCCCCTGTGAGGTCTTGGGCACCTCTTCACTCCCAGGGGCCTCACTTTGCTCATCTGGGAAATGAGGACCATCAGTGTGGAGGCTGCCGGGAGGGCAACTCAGGGCAGCGTGGATGGAGCGGCACGTGCCTGGCACAAGATGGATGCCAGCTTCAGAGCTGGGTCCAGCCCCCTCCATGCTCTCCTTTCACTTCAGCTCCAGCCCAAGGCTAGAGGCGGAGCCCAGGAGGCCCCAGGACCTGGGGATCAACTGACAACTCCCTTGTTACACAGGTAGGAAACCAAGTTACTGAGAAAAGCAGGCCCTACCCGAGGACACAGAGTGGGAATCCATGACAGAAGTGAGACCCCACCTCCAGCCTCCCCCCACCCTTCCTCCTACCTGTGGGGCCTAGATGTGCAGAGTGGGTGAGACAGGGCACTCAGAGGCCCTGTCCGCCCCCCCCCCCCACCTCCGCCCCCTCCGCCATAAGGCTGTTCCCTACTCTAAGGACCTGAGTCATGGCAATCGAAGATGTTCAGTGCTGTGTTATTTATTTCTGAAGTTCAATGCTGCTTTGTTTATTTCTGAAGAAGTTCAGTGCTGGGGGTTTATTTCTGAAGACGTTCAGTGCTGCATTATTTAGAAAAAAAAATAAAACTGGAAATAACCCCAGTATGTCCAAGAGGAGAGTTCAGTATGTTGTGCTCCATAAATGCACGTGATGAACAAATAGCGTAGCCTCCAAAGGGATTATGAACTGAACACATCCTGAGACCCAGCGGTTTCACCCCACAGAAATTTGGACGTGTTGTCACCAAGTACACTAAGAGGGTGATTAACGGCAGCACCATTCTAAAAGCCCTGAGTTGGAAGCTGCTCCAAAGCCCATCAACAGACACACTGACTATGGTCTCCCCACACAGCAATGGAGGTGAACAGACCACAGGTCCCCACAGCCCAGTGGACGAATCTTATGCACACAGTGCGGAGTTGGGGGTGGAGGGCACGCCATAGGATGCCATGTTATGAGACACCAAGAGTGGCAAAGCTAATCTTTGCTCCTGGAGGGCAGAGGAGTAAACCCAGAGCCAGCAAGACAGGGAGGTTATAGGGATTTTTTTTCCTTTCCAGATGTTTTTTATAATGCTATTATATTGCTCTGGTTGTTCAAAATATCTACATTTTTAAAAGATGCTATTCCTCTCCCCATGGCTGATTACCAGCATTCAGAGCCTTTTCCTAACAGGTGCAGACACCAGGTTCCTATTAACAGAAGAGTGGCCTCTTTCACCCACTTCTTTCCCTTCTTCTCCATCCGCCGCACCTGGCATGTGAGGTGTGGCATGTGACCCAGCATGGTCAAGGCTACCTGCAGCCCCACCCCCTCCACCCAGGCAGTGCCGCCCAGTACCTTGTACCAGGTAATCAGTGGTCTCCCTTTCCACCTCAGGGCTGAGCTGTCGGGTTTTCTGGAGATACTTCAGGACAAAGACGTTGGGTGCAAAGTGGATCATGTTTTGCTCTCCGCAGCCAAAGGGCAGGCGCAGGTGGTTGCTGAGATGGTTCAGAGTTGGCCCCATGACATCTCCTGGTGGGAAGAAAAAGAAGGATGGGCTGGGGACTGGCCTCACCCAGTGCCCTGGCTGTCCTACAGACAGCTTTCCTTAGAAAGAGCCCACTTGTGGCCTAACACCAGCAACCCATCCTCTGATTGCCAGTGCTGCCTTCTGAAACTGGGCTGCACCCTTGCCCACTCAGCCTGCTTGGTCTCCTGGCTTTGGTGAACACCCGCTGGCCCTTTCCTACATACCTCCCTCTGTGTTCTTTAGTTTTAACTCGGGTGTTCTTTCTCTACCTTTTCATTATGTTAAATGCTCTTTCCTTTCTGGCTTTTTAAACAGGTGCAATTAAGGCTATACATTTCCCTCTTAGTACAATTTTGGCTGCATCCCACAGACGTTAAGATGTCAATCCAGCCATGCGATTCCATTCTAAATATTTTTTCTAACTTCCAATATGAAATGTGATTTTCTCTCTAACCATGAGTATTTAGATTTTTTATAAGAAAAAAATCTTTCCTACATGTGTGGTATTGTTGGTGTGTTTTTAAAAGTTCTTTTTTTCTCTTATTTCTGACCTATTGTGTTCTCATCCCTTCAGTACTGTCTTCCTCTCCCTGGCCTCTATGCCCCAAACATTGCTGATGGGCCCTCCGGAATCCCCACTGTCCCCTGATTGCACCTCCCTTCCTTCCTCGGCCTTTCCTCCTGCCCCACTGAGGCTGCCACTGCTCTTGCAGCCTCCTCTTGTGGCAGGGCCTACCTGGTTACTTTCTCATCACCCTATTCTGGGTTTTCCAGCTTCTTCTCCAATCTTCCATCCCACTGTGCTGATGACACTCACTGGCACACAGGTCCCTGCCTTCACCTCCTCTCCATTGCTGTCCATCTGCCTTCTCCCCTACATCCCTCACCTCCATCTGGGCCACTCATCCCCAAGGCCACATTTGACTTGATCTCATGCTTCAGAAATCATAAACTCCAACATCCTCTGATCTGGTCACAACCACCACCCTGCCCAGGCCCCAGGGCTTCCATCCTCTGATGTCAGAGAGACCCAAGACCCCCTCCTTCAGGTCTGTCTGCCTCCTCCTGGCATCTCACCCTCACCTCACCCTTCCAATTCCCAGCACTAGATGGATCACACAGTCCCCACTTTCCACTCCCATGCCTGGGCTATGGGAGACCATCCACAGCCCAAGAGATCCCCGGCCACAGCCTCTTACCCCTGCTCAGTAAATGCTCTAAGCATTTGAAATGGTCCTGCCTGCTCAGCTGGATACCCAGGACCCCCGCCCTCCACCCCATACCTGGCTAACTTCACCTGGCCTTTCAGCCTTCTTGTATATCACCCCAGACCCACTGCCCTCACGGAGTTCACCACCCACCCTCCCGGTCGCCCCACACAGGGCAAGGACCTGCCTTCTCGGCCAGACTAGGAAGCCCTGAAAGTCAGGTTTGAGGTCATCTCTGAGTCTGGCCCCAGCGCCCAGCATGGAGAAGGCACTGGAAGCTGCTTGTCAGGTGAGTGGGTGTGTGGCTGGAGGCCCTGGGGCACAGGTCCCCAGCAAAGCCTGGTATGAGACTGAGCCCAGAGTAAACACTTGTCCCTTGGCCTGGGTTCTTGCTCCTGTCCTCCCCAAATCAGGCTGCAGGGCAGACGTACCTATGATGGAGGCGGCTGCACGCTCGGACCCAGGGATGGCGCTGTGCGGGACCCCCAGGGTGAAGGCTTCACTGTAGCTCTCATCTACTTCCACCTTCCTCCAGATGCGGAACTCGCCCACAGAACCCCAGCCAGTGGAGAAACCGATGAACTGGACCTCTGGTGGCTTGGGGAGGGTCCAGGCCATGATGACAGAGTCATTGGATGGCTCTGGACCATGGCCAACCTGGAAAAAGAGGCCAAGGCTGCTGGGTGCTGGCAAGAAGCATGAAGCTGTGCTCAGACATGGTCAGAGGCCTTGGCCACGCTCATAGGTTGGGGCGGGGTTCTCAAGGGGTCAGAGATGAGAGAAACTAGAGACCACACTGTTCATTAAACACCCAACAGAGACACAAGTGTGGCATCTGCAGGTTCCAAAGTCGCTGGGCTCCCTGGAACCTCTGTATCTTAGCATATGCCTGGCAAACTCCTCTATTTGTACTTCAAAACCCCACTTGGCTATATCCCTCCTCTAGGAAGCTGTGTCAGCTGCTTCTTTGCTATGTCACCTTTGCTTGGCCCAGAAAGAGTCCACAGTCCCCATTTTACCTGTTCTATCCACTTTCTTTCTCCCAGACCACCCACCACCCTTCAGCTCCCAGATCCCTGGGCACTTCCTCTGCCACAGCTCTCACCACCTGTTTTTTGTAAGTAACTCCAGGCAGACTATGAGCAACTTGAGAGCTGCCTTGTGTTTCCCCTCTCTCCTCCCCACCCCTATCACATGTATCAGGAAGCAACAATGCCAGAGGACCAGGAAGTTCCCGTGCCCACCCCAGGGAAGCCCAGCCATGCCTGGATGAGCCCGTTGTGCCAGCTGATCCAGAATGTTCTGAATTCATCCCAGGAGAGGATCTTGGCTGTGTGTGTGCTGGCCATGGGCTCGCCCATCTTGCTGGTGGAGATCCAGGACCTGGTGTTCTGGTGCCCTCCCAGAACGATCTCGATCATGCCCGCCGTGTCCTGGGGTCCTGGGGACAAGGCCACGCGGGCATCGTTGTGGGCTCGCACAGCCACGTCAAAATGGGTGAGGCGCAGCGGCCGCTGCACATACTGGAACTCGTACTTGTTGGGTGTGGAAATGTGGACTCTCTCTGGATGGAGGGAAGGAGAAGGGGTGTTGAGGGGGCACCGAAGCATCCTGCCCCCACCCCCCCACCCATGCCCAGAGCTGAGCATCGGGACCTCAGGGGGCCAGCCTCACTGTGGCTCCCCATGAAGCTGCGGGAAGCATGGTGGAACAGAGCTGGCTTAATGACCGTTTTGTCAATAGCACACAAAAGATGAAAAGCTCACAGAGATAAGTCCTACAGAAGACGTGCAAGACCCATAAGCTGGGAACTGCAAAATGCTGCTGAAACTAAAGACACAAATCAATGGAGAGCTAGACCGTGTTCGTGGGTCAGAAGATAATACTGCAAAGATGTTAATTATTCCCCAAACTGATTTATAGATTCGATCCAATCCCAATCAAAATCTCAGCAGAGTCTTCTGAAGAAACTGCCAAGCTGATTCCAGAATTTATATGGAAACTCAAAGGATCTAGAAGAGCCAAAACAACTTTGATAAACAAGAACCAAGTTTACTCACACCCTCTGACACTGAGACGTACTCTAAAGCTAGAGCAATCGCAAGAGTGTAGCACTGTTGTCAACGTAGACAAATGCTTGATGGAACAGAACAGGGAGTCCAGAAATGGACCCACACATGTATAAGCAACTGATTTTCAACAAAGGTGCAAAAGCAATTCAATAGCAAAAGTCTTTTCAACAAATGATGCCAGGACAACTGGGCCTCCAGATGCAGAAAAAGGAACACTTATCCATACCTTGCATGGGCTTCAGGAAGTAACTCGAAACGGATCATAGCCATTTTATAAACGTAAAACCTGAAACTATAATACTTTGAGAAGAAAATGTGGGGTTGGGCAAAGATTTCTTAGATAAAACAACAAAAAATAATCCATAAAAGGAAAAAGTGATAAGCTGGGCTTCGTTAAAATGAAAAACTTCTGTTCTTTAAAAGACACTATTAAGAGAATGAAAAGGGCTTCCCTGGTGGCGCAGTGGTTGAGAATCCGCCTGTCAATGCGGGGGACACGGGTTCGAGCCCTGGTCTGGGAAGATCCCACATGCCGCGGAGCGACTGGGCCCATGAGCCACAACTGCTGAGCCTGCGCGTCTGGAGCCTGTGCTCCGCAACAAGAGAGGCCGCGACAGTGAGAGACCCGTGCACCGCGGATGAAGAGTGGCCCCCGCTCGCCGCAACTAGAGAAAGCCCTTGCACAGAAACGAAGACCCAACACAGTCATAAATAAATAAATTTATAAAAAAAAAAATTAAAAAAAAAGAGAATGAAAAGACAAGCCACAGACTGGGAGAAATACCTTTGCAAAGCATTTATCTGATAAAAGACTTGTATCCAGAACACATTTTTTAAATCTCTCAAAACTCAATGTAAATAAAGAACTCAATTTTATTTTATTTTATTTCACTTTGGCTGCACCATGCAGCTTGTGAGATCTTAGTTCCCCAACCAGGGATTGAACCCAGACTATGGCAGTGAAAGCACTGAATCCCAACCACTGGACCACCAGGGAACTCCCAACAACTCAATTTTAAAAAGGTTAAAAGACACTTCACAAAAAAAGATATACTAATAGCAGATAAGCATATGAAAAGACGCTTACCGCCATTAGTCATGATGGAAATGCAAATTAAAACCACAATGACATACCACTAGACACCTATTAGAATGGCTAAAATTAAACAGACAATACTAAGTATTGGTAAGAATGGGGCAGAACTGGCTTATCCAGTGCTGGTGGGAATGCAAAATAGTACTACCACTTTGGGAAACAATTGACAGTTTCTTAAAAAGTTAAACACATACCTACTACATGAGTTAGCTATTCCACTCCTAGACATTGACTCAAGAGAAAGGAAAACACATCACCCATACAAAGACTTGTGCATGAATGTTCATAGCAGCTTTATATGAAATAGCCCCAAATGAGAAATAACTTGAATGTCCAAAGAGTGAATGGATAAACTAAGTGTGACACATCCATCCAATGGACTCCTACTCAGCCTTAAAATGACTGAATTATTGATACACACAGTATGGTTGAATCTCAAAATTATTATGCTGAGTGAAAGAGGCCAGACAAAAAGAGAACATTCCATATGATTCCATTTATGTAAAATTCTAGAAAGTGCAAAGTAATCTATAGAGAAACAAAGCAGATCACTAGTTCCCTAGTGACAAGAGTGGATAGGGTGAGGGATTCCAAAGGGATATGACTTTAGGGTTAATGGAAATCTTCATTATCTTAATTGTGGTGATGGCTTCACAGATGTACACACATGTCAACATTTATCAAACTACCCTTAAAATATGTCCAATTTATTGTATGTCAATTATACCTCAATAAACATGTTAAAATGTTACTGACCTTACTTTGAATACAAATATATTCAGCCTAGTGTTGATTATGATATAAGAAGTACAAACAATATATAAATGTCCAGTAATGTTTCAAAATGTTCCATAATGATCAAATTTTGGAGCAGTCATTTGATGGAGCATACTGAATCTGTTTTGAAATGCTGTTTATAACGACTTTACAATAACAAGGAAAAGTTCTCAGGATGTGTTAAGTGAGAAAGGCAAGATATAAAATTACATAGCTCATGAGTCACAACTATGCTAAAACAAACAATAATCAATCCTATGAAACTGAATACAACAAAATGTCAAAACAGGTCATCTTTGGGTATGAACCAGAGGAGACAGTTTCTGTCTTTCTCTCTTTCTAAATTTTCTCTAATACACAGGTATTGCTTTTTCCTTTCCCAATTTTTAAAATTATGGTAAAATACACACAATGTAAAATTTGCCATCTTAACCATCTTTAAGTGTACAGTTCAGTGGCATTAAATACATTCACATTGTGCTAACATCACCACCATCCACCTCAAGAACTCTTTTCATCTTGTAAAACTGAAGCTCTATACTCGTTAAACAATAAACTCCCATTTTCCCCTCCCCCCAGCCCCTGGCAACCACCACTCGACTTTCTGACCCTATGATTTTGACTACTCTAGGGAGCTCATATAAGTGGAATCATATGGTATTTGTACACATGCATTGCTTTTTTAAAACGTTTTTAATTTAAATTTTACTGAGATAATTATAGATTTATATGTGACTCTAAGAAATAACACACAGAAATCTGTGTACTCTTGACCCAGTTTCCCCAGTGGTAACATCTCACAAAATTCTAGTATAGTATCACTACCAGGATATTGGCACTGTTACAATCCTCATTCAGATTTCTCCAATTTTATTTTATGGGAGAAAAATAAATATTGCCATTTTATCATCACACCCACACCCTTTCTCCTTGCCCTAACAACCAATAATATGACAACCATCTCTAAAATTTTGTCATTTCGAAAATGTCATATAAACAGAATATTTTATGTACCCTTTTAGGATTTTTTTTTTTTTTTTTTTTTTTTTTTTACTTAATCCACTTCATCCAAGTTGCTGCATGTTATAAATAGTTTCTTCCTTTTTACTCTGGATAGTATTCTAAGATATGGATGGACCACAATTTTTTAACCATTCACCCACTGAAGGACATCTAGACTGTTTTCAGTTTGAGGCTATTGCAGATAAAGCTGATATGAACAGTTGTATACAGGTTTTTGTGTGAACATAAGTCTTCATTTCTCTGGGATAAATGCCTAAGAGTGTAGTTACTGGTGGGTATGCTGACGGCATGCTGTCTTTTAAGAAACCACCAAACTGTTTTAAGAAACCACCAGCAGCGACTGTACCACTTTACATT
The DNA here is from genome assembly GCF_028023285.1 of Balaenoptera ricei. Classification (NCBI taxonomy): domain Eukaryota; kingdom Metazoa; phylum Chordata; class Mammalia; order Artiodactyla; family Balaenopteridae; genus Balaenoptera; species Balaenoptera ricei. Next base: position 170,954,089 of record NC_082641.1, on the reverse strand, counting down.
CCCACCAGCAACGTGTGAGAGATCCAGTGTCTCCACATCCAGGCCATCTTTTGGTGCTATCTCTACTTTTTATTTAGTCATTCTGGTAGGTGTGTACTGATAACTCACTGCATTTCAATGTGCATTTCTCTAATGGTTAACAATATTGAGCACCTTTTCATGTGTTTATTTGCCATCTGTACATCTTCTTCAGTGAACTGTTTATTTGTTTTGCCCATTTTCTAATTGGTTGTTTGCTTTATTTACTGTTAAATTTTGAGAGCTCTTTATATATTCTAGATCCTAGTCCTTTGTCAGATCTGAGTTTGGAAATATTTTCTTCCAGTCAGTAACTTGAATTTCCCCCCATTAACAGCATCTTTCACAGAGCAAACATTTTTCATTTTGATGAGGTCCATTTATCAATGTTTCCTTTTGTCGTTCATACTCTTGGTGGTATGTCTAAGAATTCTTTACCTAGCCCTAGATCCCAAATATTCTTCCCATATTTTTTTTCCTAAAAGTTGTACAGTTTTACATGTAAGTTAGTGCTCCGTTTTGAGTTAATTCTTGTATAAGGTATGATCTTTCAGTCGAATTTCATGTTTTTGCCAATGGATGTCCAATTGCTCTAGCATCATTTGTTGAGAAGGTTCTCCATCCTCCATTGAATTGCTTGTGCACCATTGTCAAAACTCATTTGAGCACATATGTGATGTATTGCTATTTACTGAAAAAAGGGAGGGGGGATGTTAAAAAGAAGCCTGTGTCCAGAGTGTGCTGTGGGTCAGGGGACCTGTTGTGCTGAACGCTTTGGGAACAAGGAGGTGGTACATCTAGGGGGTAGGCATCACCAGGGGACTCCACTTCAGATCCTCTGCTGTGCCTCTTGGCAAAACCTGCCAGGTGAGTGCCCAGTGCCAGGCCCAGCCCAACCTCCAAGCTGGAGGGCTCTTTGGGGAGGGACTGGATGGGGAAGGGGCAGACCCTCCCATAGGCAGCTCAGACTCATGCTCCTCCCAGCACTACCCTGACCCCACAAGGCAGAGGTGTGGACAGGCCTTTGTCTTGCCACTCCACCCACTGGGCACTCTGTGCCCATTTCCTGTTCACAGATCATGGGCAGGTATAATGTCAATTTCAGGGGGGATCAAGGTGGACCCCAGATCTCACACTTTCTGGAACCCACCTTAATTTCCCACATCCTCCTTTGCTATCCCTGGGTTCTGGGTCACCCTCATTCCCACAGCTTTCCCATGATGTGACTCTAAGACCTCCTTTCCCCAGACCCTGGGCTCCTCACCCAGGGCCCAAGGACAGCCCTACCCCTGATGGCAGTCTCTTCTCATTGGTGCCTGCAGTCTACCATCGTATGTGCTCACTTCCTGCATGGCAGATGCCCAGTCCTCACTCTGGCTTACAGGTGCCCCCAGCTGGGACATATCAGTGCTTTGCTGCTGTGTCCCCAGCTCCCAGGGATGGTGGGTGTCCCCTCAGCAACAGGAAAGCTGCAGAAGTGCAGGGGTAAGGGCCAAAGTCCTTGGCAGGGTGGGCATGGGAACTCACCATTGGGACAGAAGAAAGCGCTGTAGGTGTATGACCGGGGGGCTCCTTCAGGCTGAAACAGAGAAATGGGGAGAACTGAGAAATGGGGGGTGGCAGTCAGTGCAAGGGCGAAGCCGCCCTCCGACAGCAGCAGCTCTGAGTGTGGATCCCGCAGGGTGATACCACAACCACAGGTGCACAGAGATGGACCAGGTCACCTACCTCCCATGCCCAGATAGGGAAACTGAGGCTCACTTCCCCTTCTCTGGGCTCGAATCAAACAAACTCACCAACCGCTCCTAGACTTATCATGTTTCTCACACCCCCATCCTACCCTCCCAGCCACCCCTTTGGCCCAGCTCCAAGCCCAGCTTCTCCCTCTGGGCAGCGAACACTATGACTCGAAGGCTGCCAGGATCTGAGGCCCCATCCAACGTCCAAGAGCACTGAGAAGGGGGCACCCAGGTCTGCCAAGGACGGGGTCTCTGTCCCACTGTCCGATGCATCCCTTGTCTCCTGTCCATCATGCTCCTGCTTCCACCCCTTCCACAACGTCCCCCAAATAATAGAAGGCAGCTGGCTTGCTCTCTTATTTATTTATTTTAAAAATTTATCTATTTTTGGCCACACCACGCGGCATGAGGAACTTCCCCTGACCAGGGATCGAACCTGTGCCCCCTGCAGTGGAAGCGTGGATTCTTAACCACTGGACCGCCAGGGAAGTCCTGGCTTGTTCTCTTAAAAGGGAGCACTGGGAATTTAACCCGATACGCCTTGTGGGCTTTCGTCTGACCAGAACGGCCCCTGTGGGGCTCTCGCTTTTCCAGATCTCTTTTAGCGCCATCAGCAAATCGGTGAGCTGGGGCCACCTGAGGTCAGACCTCAAGACGGTTAATGCTTGGCCACTGCAGCAAGGCAGCCTCTTGGGGTCCCAGCTCCTCCTACTGTGAGGGCCATTGTATCTGTCAACTCGTGTAAAAGCCAGGGGATGCTTAAACATCTGGCCAAATGTTACTTCTGGGCATACCTGTGAGGACATGTCTTCAAGGAGTCAGCATTTGAATTGGTGGGCAGTGATGCAGATGGCCCTCCCCAACGTGGTGGCCCCCAAACACTCCATTGAGGGCCCAGATACAACAAAAGGCAGAGGAAGGATGACTGCTTGAGTTGGGGCATCAATCTTCTCTGCCCTCGATGCTTCTGGCCTTCAAACTCACAGACGGCAGACTTCTCAGCCTCCATGATCGTGTAAGCCAATTGCTTACAATAAATCTCTTCCTAGAGAGATGTATAGGTCCTATTGGCTCTGTTTATCCGGAGCACCCTGACTAATACACCCACTCCTTGCTGGGTGACCGAGACCCACTCACTTAACCTCTCTGGACCTCTGTTTGTCATCTCTGAGATGGGGGTGATGAAGGCACCGACCTCACCGCGATGTGAGGGTTAGGTGTATTTCAGACAGAGCCTGGCATCTTCTCAGTGTTCCTAACAGTCAGCTCTTGTTAAGAGTTTCTCATCCCCCTCTTCCCCCCACCCCCGCCCCCAGTCCTCTGTTGAAGCTGCAAAGATGGGCGTCATCCATCCTGGGTCTGTACTGATGAGTCCAGGAGGCACCTGTCTGGATCATGCCCACTTCCTGCTACCATCCCGGGGCCACGCCCAGGGGCCTGCACCGGGGTCCTGCCTCACCCACGCAAGCCACCACCTGACACCCACACTGCACACCTCGCTAGCAAACCTTTAGCAAAATCACCCGTGGTTGGCACCGAGAGGCCAAGCGCACCCTTGTGGACGACGCTGAGCTGTCCGCCAGCCGGACTGTCATCTCACACCCAGCAGGCCTGCCATGGAGCCCACGGGCCATCTGCTCAGCCACAGGCTCCAGGGTGAGCCCCCGAGATTTTGCTTGGACCTGAGCAGCCCCCTCACCGATCTATCAGCTCAGCCCCTTGTTGGAAAAGGGGTTGGGTCACTGGACAGGGCCTGGCCATTGTAAGCCCATGATAGCTATACAATCATAAAAACGATTCATAACTCAGGTGTCTATCAATGGATGAATGGATAAACAAAATGTGGTCCATGCATGCAATGGAACATTATACAGCCGTGAAAAAGGATGAAGCACTGACACATGCTACAACGGAAATGGACCTCAAAAACATCATGCTAAGTGAAAGAAGCCAGACAGGAAAGGCCACAGAGTGTATGGTTCCATTTATATGAAATGTCCAGAACAAGCAAATCCAGAGACAGAATCTGAGCCCTTCTGCTGGTGCTGAGCATGCCCTAACCATCCAGGGCCTCCTGGACACACCCCCACCCCCAGCATAGCCTCTGAAGCAGCCAACGGGGCCGCTCGTGGCCGCTCCACCCTGTCTTCTTTTCCGGCTCAACTCAGAGGGGACCCTGGTGCCAGCCTCTCTCCTCCACGCTGCCCTGGCTTTTAGCTGATCCTGGGTTCCAATCTCCTTCACCTCTGTGCTCAAGGCAGCTCCTGACCAGGTTCCAAAACATGGTCACTGCATGATGTCACTATTATTACCTCTGGCAAGACTTTTCTACAACCTTGTAGCACGGGTCAGTGCTTCATTCTTGTCTGTTCTATGGATTTATCTATTCTGGACATTTCATATAAATAGGGTTATACACTATGTGGCCTTTTGTGTCTGGCTTCTTTCACGCAGCATAATGTTTTCAAGGTTCATCTACATTGTTGCATGAATCAGTGCTTCATTCCTTTTTATGACTGAGTAATATTCCATGGTATTGGGTAACTGGATCCCCTTGCACCACATTTATCCATTCATCAGCTGATGGCCATATCCTAAAACGGAAAGAGTGTCCCTGGTTTATGTCCAGGTTCCCCCAGTTGACCATTATAAATGCCTGGATGACAACAGATCACTTTTCTTTAGCACTCAGGCCAGGCATCAAGAGATGCCTTCCACGCACTCTCATTTAACCGTCCAGCAGTTTCCTGTTTGAACCCAGGGCTCTCAGTCCAGAGCCCACCCCCAGCCAAGAAGGCAGACTTCCTCTCACTCCTGTGATGTCCGCCAGGCTCCCCTCATGGGTCTGAATTATGTCGGCCTCCTCTCTGATCCTGTGAACTTCACTGAGACACGGTGGGGTGATGGAAGGCTCTCAGCCTTCCAGCAGAAGCGCAAAAGGTCACAATCCCCTGGGCCAGCTGGGGATCCAGGAGGGATGGCGTTCGCCGCCCCTCCTCCTGATACACACCCACGACAGCTCGGCCATCACCTGCTTCCCCACCACGTGTCTCTCAGGAATGGCCTTTCTGTTGTATTCGGACTCCTGCCCGGCAGGTGGCATGTGGTGTCTTGGGAGGGTCCATCGTATAACTGATGGAGCGAGCGACCCATGCGCTCAGAGCTCTGTGGTGGGATGAGATGCGAGAAGCCGTGCACCCAGTGCCTCCTATTTCATAAATCCATTTTTCTAATTCATGCTTCATTTTTTTGCACTGACATTTCAGGTCTTCTGATGCCTAACGCGTACCTCCTGTCCTCCAGTGCTGTCTGTACAGGGCTGGACCAGTGAATGCTGCAGACGTAGGACACTGCTGAACAGCATGAAAGGGAGGAAAGGCTGGAGGATAAGAGAGTCCTTCTCCGTGCATCTAGAAATTCCTCCTGCAGAGGAAGGAGACAAGAGCTCCAGGCCTCCAGGTCAGGCTGGCCGCGCTGGGGGGCTCGCTGCCTCCTTGCACTGAGGTAGGGCAGGCTGTGGTCCAGGGAGCGTGCTCAGGCTGTGCAAAGGGTCACCAGGGGTCTCTGCATTTCCTGTGGAGGCCATCCCCTCCTGCTGGCTCACAGAGATCGCGTGCCTCATCTGATGACACGCTCGTACCGGAGGACTCCATCACGTCGTGTCAACAAAGCTGCAGCAGTAACCCAGCCACCTCCAGGAGTTCCGCCCAGCGCATGTGTGACTCTGGGCGCTGATGGAAACCATTTGTGCTCAGCTCCGCCAGGACCGCAGCCGGGAGGGAGGGCAGCTGTTTGCAGCTGGGCTACTGGGGAGGGGCAGAGACTCGGGGCCACTGTGAGGAGCTTCAGTGGGGCTGCTGTGTGCTCTCCATGCAGCACTAAACGGGAGTCTCTCCAGAGCTCTGGGTTCTGATACATCTGAGCAGCCCAAAAAAGATGGGGCACCGTTGCTGCTACAAGCCCAGCACTGTGAAGTGCCTGTGCATTCTCCAGCCTTCCCCCACGCTATGGGGTGAGCGTGAGCATTGCAGTCTTACAGAGCAGAGTCGGAATAACAAGACACTCGCTGAGCCCCATGCGTAAGTGGCAGATCCCAGATTCACAGCTCGGGGATGGGTCGGGGGGAGGGGGCGGAGGTGGGGGTGGAGGGCGGGGGGGGGGGGATGGTCTGGGCGTCCCTGCTGGAGGCTCCGTGTCCTTCCCACACGGGCATTCCAAGGACAACCCTCCTCACAGTCCCTACAATTGCCTACTGACAAACGGACAGCCAGGAGACAGAGGCACACCACCTTCCAAGGTGATCAACCCGGGGGTCAGGGGGACACTTCCCTGCAGCCCGTTTGAGTCCCAAATCACTTCACCAAAGCCCGCTCTGCGCCTCGGAGAGGAGATGGATGCCGCAGTCCTCCAGCAAGGAAGCCCCGTCACCTGCCCCAAGCCCCAGAGCAGGACTCATGGGGGCTGCCCTGGCCCTGGCTTGGGAAGGGACCACACTCTCCGGCCCCAACCTCACTGTTGAGGTAATCAGGCCCTGGCCAAGTGCCTCGAGTGAGGACATAGGCTTACCTCAACCATCACACCGCGCCGGATGTGATCCCTCCCAATGGGGACCCTCCTGTCAGCGTAATTCTCCTCCGGGGGTCTGACCGACTTCCCATCCCGGCAGCAGCTCGTTTCTCTGTAAGCCAGGGCTTTGGCTGCGGAGATTTGAGTACTCGGTGCTGGCTCTCAGAACAGGGCCCTACCCGGCGCTGTTCTGTACCCCACCCTTGTCCCAGGCTTCCCAGGTGTGCATGCACACATACGTGTGTGTATGTGCATATGCGCGTGTGTGCATGGTGTAGGCTGGATGTGTGTGCATGCATATGGATGCATGTGTGCAAGTGTGCGTGCATGTGTGTGCTACATCAGTTTGGCATCTTAAGAGACTGGCTTCCCCCAGATGAGGCCCCCTACCTCCTGATCATTCCCTCTGGCTTGCATCCCCAGCAGCTGTCTTGTCCTTGGTCTCGTCTTCTGCCCCACTGACCCTGCACCTGTGCCTGGACTCTGCACCTGAACCCCTTGGCGGCCTGGAGAGTGGAGATGCCCAAAGAAGCACATGACCCTCACCTGTGATGTTGCTGAGACCCAGGTCGCCAAAGGACAGAACCACCCAGGAGGGTTCCATCTCCCCGGGGACCACACACGTCTTCTTGGTCAGATGGCGTTTGCCAGGATGTCCGACAAATTGGATGCCCTTGGGAACTGAGATCTTCACGTAGACCTGGAGAGTGTGGCGAGAACCATGGTGCCCGGAATCTGTGTGCCCTCCCAGCACACCCCACTGCCCACCGCACTCCGTCCACCCTGGCAGCCTTCCCCCCAAAGCCATGCTCTCTTTGGGAGGCTCTCTTTCCATTTCTGATCAGAACAAACTACTTACCATTGTCCTGCTGGGAGCCCCCTCCTTTCCTCAGCTCCCTGCACCCTCACTGGTCCAGCTCTCCCTTGGGACCAAGGTCAATTCAAGGGCTGTCTCTTTAGCCAAGCATGGGATAAGAGGGGCCGCTCCACATGCAGGCCCCCACAGGGAACTTCCTCTGACCCTCTCTCCAACCACTGAGGTCCAATGAGTCATAATAGAGTTCGGTGTGCACACGTGTTATGTGTCATGTGTGTGCTGTGCACGCATGCGTCTCTGTGTGCACACCTATGTGTGTAGGCGTAGCATTACACGATGTGTGAGTGCACATGAGTGAAGGCAAGTGTCTCTGCACACATGTGCAAGCATGCCTCTCTACATGTGTGTGCTTGTGCACACCGTGTCTCTGTGTGCATGTTGTGTACGTGTGTGTGTTTATAACCCTCAATCTACAACAGGCTCTTTGTTCTACATGCATTTGTCCAACCAGCACATAGGCAGCACCTGGTGGGTTCAGGAGCCCTGCTAGGAGCTCACGAAACAGATCTGAACAGACAAGAGCGATCCCTGGGCCTCAGAGGCTTGACGTGCCTAAGTCACACACACATGCAGGTGTGTACAAGGAAGCTTCACAGTGGCAAGTGTGACAGTGTCTGAATCCTGCCCAAGGGCAGGCCCAGTAGAACCTGAATGAGAACAGTTGGTGCAGGGTGCTTTGGGGGCGCCCCCATTCCCCTCGAGACAGCATTCTTCTAGAAAGTTCTTCCAGGGAGGAAAGAAGAAATTCAAGCATCAAGCATCGGTGAGATACATTTTCCAGGTCTTGGATGGAACCCGCTGTCCAGGCTGAGGGGTCTGGATGTGACTCTTTTCCTGGAACCTCAGCACAAGCACATGGAGGCGGGGGGCGGGGGGGTGGAGGCAGTTCCTGAAATTGACATGTGGTGATCCCTGGACACACCTGCTGCCCGGCAGGGCTTCCTTCTTCCGGCTGACAAGCCAACCACCAGTGCTTGCTAGGAGCTGAAATGGGCACCTGGGGGGCCTGCCTGCAGTTCAGGAGGGAGCCTCCCTCAGGGGCCACCCTGTGATTAGGGACCAGCCTACATTTATTCCGGCTTTCTGAAACTAGGGTCCTATTCCTCCTAGCCATAAGCTACATAAAAAGGATGAATGACAAAGGTTCTGGGTTTGGGGTCACCTTTATCCCGGCTGATTGCCCTGAGCCCCTCACATGTCCTTCTTGGCCCCTCCAGGCCACCGCGTGGCCACTGCCGTGGTTCTCACTCAGTGGCTCTCACTCAGATTACTGCACAAGCATCCCCCTTCTCTCCTGCTTTTCCAACCAGACCCTAAAGCCCAGCCAGATTGTGTCACGGGCAGTTCCTGGGACAGGCCAAGCTGCCTCCTGCCTGTCACTTGTGCATACTATCCCCTCTTCCAGGAATGCCCTTCCAGGGCTGATGCCCGGCTTAAGCATTGCCCAAAGACTTCGGCGTTCAGGGAAAGCCACCCCTCCTCAGGGCCTCCCTGGCTTCCTGCAGACAATTCTTTTTTTTTTCTGGCCGCACCATGTGACACGGCTTGCGGGATCTTAGTTCCCCAACCAGGAATGGAACGTCTGCCCACTGCAGTGGAAGGGCAGAGTCCTAACCACTGGACGGCTGGGGGATTCCCGACACCTAATTCTAACACAGGTCTGCCCCTCACTCCCTGGGGGACCTTGTACGATGATGCTTCTCTGAGCTTCCCACGCGGGAATGATTCCATCACAGCCCCTCCTTCCTCAGCCCACGTGGGCACTTGATAATGATACAGTTAAAATCATCCACCCAGCACTGGGCACAGGGATGCGTGCCCAAGAACACCGAGTTAGTGGCATCAGAGTTCCAGGTGAGCTCAGGCAGACCCCACGTCCTGAGCCTTGGGGTCTTCAGATTCCCACACAGAGCCCGGCACGCATCAGGTGTTGGGCGATTGTTTTTGAGTGAATGAATTAGAATCACTCACATTTTACATGTAGGAATTCCTTTCTGGTAGCCTCTGGGTGTTTCATTTCTATTCCAGACCTGCACTGACCACTTTTTTTTTTTCACTTGGAATTTTCTTTTCATTAAAGACCCAAGACAGAAGTTCCTGTGTGACAGTACATTACGTGTGGCTCTTCCACAGGTCAAATAAGCATCGGGAAGTCAAATGCAAATACCAGCCCCAAACCTGGACTGTGTCGGCAGAGGGCAATGGGAGGGGTCCTTTACTGGCTTCAGGGCCAGCATACGGCATTCTGTACAACATGTTCTTGGGTAGATGTAATCAGTCAGCAGAGGTATAGAATTTGCAAAGGAAAAAAGGAGTAAATGATTTCATGGAAGCTCAAGGTCAGCCTCTGAGCTGAGACTCAGAGACTCAGAACACTGCTGTCTCCACTCTGGGCCAGGCTCAGAAAAGAGCACAGACACAGCCGAGGGGGCAGGGGGTGAAGGTAGATCTCTCACACCCAGATAAGGAAACTGAGACAAAGGGGGCTGGTAAATGGAAACAGCAAGCTGAAGTCCAAAGGGTCGTCTGGGGGATGCTGAGACACGTATGCGCTGGGACTACAGCGGTGCCGTGGGGGATCCGCCACCTCCACTCAGGACCTCCACCCCCAGCAGCCTCGGCCCTTCAGGTGGCAAATCCGAATCACTCCCTGGCCAGAAGGCCTTGTTTTTCAGGAAAAGCCAGAGATCTGGGCAGGGGGTGGATAAAATCTCTCGGTTTCCCGTGTCTTTGGCCTGGGGCTGCCCCTCCCATCTCTGCCCTTGGCGGGGGAATGTGTCAGCAGCCTTGGGGGGGGAGGAGGGGTGCACACACACGGGCAGGGCCAGGACAAGGTTAGCAGGCTCACCTGGCTGGCTGGGGTGAGGCTGAGACCTGTAGCCTGACCTCCAGGCCAACCTGCGGAAAGCAGGCTTGCTCCCAGCTAGATCCCTGGCCCTGCACCCCACTCACTCCTCCATTGGCGGCCTCGGCTCCCAGCTCCCACTCCTGAGGGCTGCCCCTAACTCTGGGAGCCCACCTCCTCTCTCTTCCTGCCACCCCCCAGCTGACATCCAGGCTGAGATGGTGCAGAAGGATTACAAAGGCAGGGGAAGAGGGTGCCCCTGCCCTCCTGCAGCCACACTGATGCTCAGGCCCCCAAATACCCCTTCCCTATCCTGTCCCCACCTGACCCTGGTCCTCACGGCTCCCTCCACATTGCCTGCCATCCCTCCTCCTCATCAGGGTCTGAAATCCCCAAGCCCACCTCCTTGGGGTAGCTGTTATCGGTTGAATTGTGTCCCCCAGGAAGATATGTTGAAATCCTAACCCCCGGTACCTATAAATGTGACCTCATTTGGAACTACGGTCTCTGCAGATGTCATCAAGTTCCAATGAGGTCATTAGGGTAGACCCTAATCCAATAAGACAGGGACCCTTCTCAGAGGAAATTTGGACACAGAGATGTCTATTCACAGAAGGAAGATGATGTAGAGACACACAGGAAGAAGAAGGCCATGGGAAGACGGAGGCAAAGATTGGAATGTGGCAGCCACAAGCCAAAAGAACGCCAAGGATTTGGGGGCAGCTGCCAGAAGCGAGGAGAGAGATCAGCGACAGACTGTCCCTCAGAGCCTCAAGAAGAAGCCAACCTTGCCCACACCTTGATCTTGGACTCCAGCCTCCAGAACTATGAGACAATACGTTTCCATGGTTTTAAACCACCCAGTTTGTGCTACTTTGTTATGGCAGCCGCAAGAAACTTACACAGTAGCCTTTCCACCTCCTCTGAGAAGGAGTCATGCCCCTCCCCACTGCACAGCACCCTGCAGGCCCTGAGACCCCAAAAGCAGCATCAACAAGATCCGTGGCACGTCCATGATCACTGTTCTTAGCACCTAGGTGGACTAACCCATTTAACCACCCGTTAAAAGACTCCTGTCTGCTTGACATTTGTAGAAACTGACACACCAATGGGTGGAATAATAGGGCCAAGGTCGGTCAACTGAGATTTGGAGCACCTGCTCTGGGCACCACCAGGATTCCCTGCCTCTGTGCTGGGATCAGCACAACCCGACCCAAATCTGACCCATCGCCTGTTTCTGTGAGGCCAGGGAGCTAAGAATGGTTTTTACATTTTTTTTTTTTTCAATGATTGAGGTGAGGGGGAATTTTTTTTAAAAAAAAGAATGGTATTTTGTGACCATTCAAATGAAATTCAAATTTCAAGTATCCAGAAATAAAGATTTATGGGAACACAGCCAGGCCCATTCATGGGTATATTATCTGTGGCTGCTTTCCTGTTCAAATGTAGCTGCAAGAGAGACCCTCTGGCTGGCAAAGACTGAAATATTTACTATCTGGCCCTTTACAGAGAACATTTGCTGACCCCGTGAGGCAGGAGGTAGATGGCCCCTGGTTACAATAATTCTTTTACTGATCTTTGGCCCCTGCCTTCTTTTAATCTACTTGTTAAGTTTGTCTCTTCCAGATTACAACAGTTTCATATCAAGATAATGGTGATGCAGAGATTCCAGCCACTCCTCGGAACAGATCCTGCTGGAATAACAACAGAAGTCACCCTGGGGCCCCTTGATGAGATAAGGCGACAGCTCTGTGACCCCAACTGGGTAGGGTCTACCAGTCCCTTGCCAGCCTGAAGAAGCTACAGAAGACAGACTCTGTCGCACTTTATCCTCCCGATTAAAATTTCTTGGGGTTCACATCTCTCAGGGGGTATTTGAGGTAGGAGGTAGAGGGGGCCCCTGAGCTGGACAGCTGGAGTTTGTCAAGCCCAGTAAATTGGAGCTTTGTTTTCCCCAGACACTCTAAGGCCAAAGTTAATGGCCGGAGCTGAGCTCTGCTGGAGCAAAGAGATAAGATGACCACTCCTAAGGTCAAGGAGACCTCCCTGACTACACATGCGCAGAAAGGCTCCTCAGGGGTCAAAAAGGAGGGGGCACCACTCCATAATAGGTGATGCCAAAACTCCCACAGGCCTCTGTGCTAGAATCCATCTTGGCAAAAAGATACGCAAGCATGTTGGAGCGGGTCTTAGGGCAGGTCAGATGTGGGAGGAGAAGCGAGACAATTGGCCAAAGGTAAACAAAGACGGGGAGAAGTGCCCTGTATAAATGATTTAACCGCCTCTGTACTGGGCTCCTTCTCATTAGGGAGGACGCCCACACCCTTTCTCTCTGGGTGTGTATCTCTGCCTTACTCTGTGTTAAATAAACAACTGTTTCTCTGTGTGTTCTCCCACTTGTTGCGCTGTGTCTCTCATAATAAACTTCACCTGTTTCTGCAGGTTTTGCCTCTTTGAGAAATTCATTTTTCACACAGGGCAAGAGCCAGGGAAACTTTGCTTCTAGCCTCGAGCCCCTGGTGGTCTAGTGGCTAGGATTCCTGGTTTTCATCCAGGCTACCCAGGTCCAATTCCTGGGCAGAGAACTAAGACCCTGCTTCAAGACCGCTTGCTGCTGTCTCTCCGAGATCACCTGACTCCATGCCATTACATATGATACTCACCCTCCCACACCCCTGCAGGGTCAGGAGTCAACGACAGTGGCTCCGTCACATCTGTCACCCTCTAACCGCACCATGCACACACTCCCACCCCCAACCTGCCCAGGTGTAGACAGCTGGTGAAGTAGAAGCTGACTCATCTAGCCTCTGCCTCACTAGTATCACAGATGCTGTCCCCCACGGCCCTCCAGGATGACCCCATTCCGCCCTGCCTGCCCCACATCCCAGGTGCTGTGCCCCTCCAACCCCTCCCCCCAGGATGACCCCACCTCCCTCTGCCTCCTGCCATTAAGGATGCCACCCCTCTCCCCCATAATGGGAAAGGCTGTGTATGGAGGGCGGGTTCGGTACCTCGACGCAGGTGTCCATGTAGTTGTAGATGCTGAGCGGGATCTTGGCCTGCTCCCCGCGGACCACGTTGGGGGGCAGGGTGAAGTCGACGAAGAAGGGCTTGAAGGTCTTCAGCAGAGTGGGCTCGGCAATGCCCAGGCCCCTCTCGGCAGACAGACCCACCGCCTCACCCACCCAGCTGGTGATGGAGTCGGGGACCCGCACGCTGAGTGTGTCCTCGCCTGATGGATCACTGCGGAAAGATGGACAACCGTGTGCTCCTCTCCACGGCCGTGCCGCAGCGGCCAGGTGGGAACAGAGGAATCCAGCCATATGGCCTTGGGCCCCAGGGTGGTGCCCCCCTCCACTGCCCTGACAGCTTGGAAATAAGCATTAAAGGCACCCCACAGCGTGTGACGGGAGAAAGTCATCCCTCAGCCCTGACTCGCCATAATCAGAAACATGAATGTCTCTCAGGACAGCTGTGATCACAGGACCATCCAAAACATGGGTTCAGAGAGGCAAACTCTGGCAGTGTGTGCTCTGCCCAGTTTAGGGGAGAAAGACACTGAATCAAGGGGACTGGTCACTTAGAGCATGCTTGTGTCTCCCAGAAAGACATGTCCACGTCCTAACCCCTGGTAACCTGTGAATGGGACATTATTTGGAAATAGGGTCTTTGCAGACGCCACTAGTTAAGAGGAAGTCACACTGGAGTAGAGTGGGCCCTAATCCATTGACAGGTGTCCTTATAAGAAGAGGGAAATTCAGACACAGAGAGAAGAAGGCCAGGCGAAGATGGAGGCAGAGACTGGAGTGATGCAGCCACAAGCCAAGGAATGCCTGCCTGTGGGGGACACCCACACTTCCTGGCCTGGCATCCTTGTCCCATACACTCTGGCGGAGCCCAGCTCCCTGTTAAGAATGTATGTGTGATTTTTCAGGCCTGCCCACAGGCCTGCAGGTCTCACAGGGTGGGGGTAGGGTAAGGAGGTGAGGGGTGGGTGTGCACGGGGGTCTCTGAGGGGAGCTGCAGCCAAGGACTCAGGGCCCCCTGGCTGGCCATGCTCTTTGCATGTTTGCATTCCCAGCCCAGAATTTCCACTCCTAGGTCTCTTTAGCATAAGGGACCATGGGCAGAGGTTTTCTTCAGACACCTCTGCCAAGGCCTCTTTATGGTCAGAAGGAAACACTGAAGACATCCTTCCCCACTTGGAGTACTTTCCCACTCCTAACTCTCTCCCCTGTCCACCCCCAACCCCACCCCATGGTCCATTAAGCTGCTGGAGCCTTCTGTTCAGGGCTCCCTCCAAGTGAGATGACCCCTATGTCTTGGCCCATCCACCTGACAGTGGGCCATTCTGTGGGGCACAGAACAGGGGGAGACATATACAGAACACTCTACCCAACAACAACAATGGAACACACATTCGTCTGAAGTGCACTTGGGGTATTTTCCAGGACAGACCCATAGGTTAAGCTACAAACTAAGCCTCAATGGACTTAAAAAGAGAGATAGCATACAGAGTGTCTTCTCTGACCACAATAAGATGAAGTTAGAAATCAACAAGAGAAGGAAAGCTGGAAAATTTACAAATTTGTGGAAATTAACACATTCTTAAACACCAAAGGATCAAAGAAGAGATCACAAAGGAAATTAAAAAGTACTTAGAACTCCCTCTTGCTAGAGCACTGGAATCACAACTAACTGCTGAACAATCATCGACAGGAAGACACTGGAACTCACTGAAAAAATACCCCACATCCAAAGACAAAGGAGAGGCTGCAATGAGACGGTAGGAGGGGTGCAATCACAATAAAATCAAATCCCATAACCGATGGGTGGGTGACTCACAGACTGGCGAACACTTATACCACAGAAGTCCACCCACTGGAGTGAAGGTGCTGAGCCCCACATCAGGCTTCCCAACCTGGGATCCAGAAACAGGAATTCCCAGAGAATCAGAGTTTGAAGGCTAGCAGGAATTGATTGCAGGACTTCAACAGGACTGGGCGAAACAGCGACTCCACTCTTGAAGGGCACACACAAAATGTGTGCATCAGGACCCAGGGGGAAGGAGCAGTGACCCCATAGGAGACTGAACCAGACCTACCTGCTAGTGTTGATGGGTCTTCTGCAGAGGTGGGGGTGGGTGGCTGTGGCTCACCGCGGGGACAAGGACACTGGCAGCAGAAGTTATGGGAAGTACTCATTGGTGTGAGCCCTCCCGGAGTCCTCCATTAGCCCCACCAAAGAGCCTGTAGGCTCCAGTGCTGGGTCGCCTCAGGCCAAACAACCAACAGCGAGGGAACACAGCCCCACCCATCAGCAGACAAGTGGATTAAAGTTTTACTGAGCTCTGCCCACCAGAGCAACACCTAGCTCTACCCATCACCAGTCCTTCCCATCAGGAAGCTTGCACGAGCCTCTTAGATAGCTTCAACCACCAGAGGGCAGACAGCAGACGCAAGAAGGACTACAATCTTGCAGCCTGCAGAATGAAAACCACATTCACAGAAAGACAGACAAAATGAAAAGGCAGAGGATTATGTCCCAGATGAAGGAACAAGATAAAACCCCAGAAAAACAACTAAAAGAAGTGGAGATAGGAAACCTTCCAGAAAAAGAATTCAGAACAATGATAGTGAAGATGATCCAGGACCTCGGAAAAAGAATGGAGGCAAAGATCGAGAAGATGAAAGAAATGTTTAACAAAGACCTAGGAAAATTAAAGAACAAACAAACGGAGATGAACAATACAATAACTGAAATGAAAAATACACTACAAGGAATCAATAGCAGAAAAACTGAGGCAGAAGAACAGATAAGTAACCTGGAAGACAGAATGGTGGAATTCACTGCCAAAGAACAGAATAAAGAAAAAAGAATGAAAAGAAATGAAGACAGCCTAAGAGACCTCTGGGACAACATTCACATTATAGGGGTCCCAGAAGGAGAAGAGACAGAGAAAGGACCCGAGAAAATATGTGAAGAGATTATAGTCAAAAACTTCCCTAACATGGGAAAGGAAATAGCCACCCACGTCAGGAAGTGCAGACAGTCCCAGGCAGGATAAACCCAAGGAGAAACACGTCGAGACACATAGTAATCAAACTGAGAAAAATTAAGGACAAAGGAAAATTATTAAAAGCAACAAGGGAAAAACGACAAATAACATACAAGGGAACTCCATAAGGTTAACAGCTGATTTCTCAGCAGAAACTCTACAAGCCAGAAGGAAGTGGCACAATATATTTAAAGTGATGAAAGGGGAGAACCTACAACCAAGACTACTCTACCCGGCAAAGATTTCATTCAGATTTGACAGAGAAATCAAAAGCTTTACAGACAAACAAAAGCTAAGAGAATTCAGCACCACCAAACCAGCTCTACGACAAATGCTAAAGGAACTTCTCTAAGTGGGAAACACAAGAGAAGAAAAGGACCTGTAAAAACAAACCCATAACAATTAAGAAAATGGTAATAGGAACATACATGTTGATAATTACCTTAAACATGAATGGATTAAATGCTCCAACCAAAAGACACAGTTTCAATGAATGGATACAAAAACAAGACCCATACACATGCTGTCTACAAGAGACCCACTTCAGACCTAGGGACACATACAGACCGAAAGTGAGGGGATGGAAAAAGATATTCCACACAAATAGAAATCAAAAGAAAGCTGGAGTAGCAATATTCATATCAGATAAAACAGACTTTAAAATAAAGAATGTTACAAGAGACAAGGAAGGACACTACATAATGATCAAGGGATCAATCCAAGAAGAAGATATAACAATTATAAATATATATGCACCCAACATAGGAGCACCTCAATACATAAGGCAAATGCTAAGAGCTATAAAAGAGGAAATCGACAGTAACACAATAATAGTGGGGGACTTTAACACCTCACTTACACCAATAGACAGATCATCCAGACAGAAAATTAATAAGGAAACACAAGCTTTAAATGACACAGTAGACCAGATAGATTTAATTGATATTTATAGGACATTCCATCCAAAAACAGCAGATTACATTTTCTTCTCAAGTGCACATGGAACATTCTCCAGGACAGATCACATCTTGGGTCACCAATCAAGCCTCAGTAAATTTAAGAAAACTGAAATCATATCAAGCATCATTTCTGACCACAACACTATGAGATTAGAAATAAATTACAGGGGAAAAAATGTAAAAAACCACAAACACATGGAGGCTAAACAATATGTTACTAAATAACCAAGAGATCACTGAAGAAATCAAAGAGGAAATCAAAAAATACCTAGAGACAAATGACAATGAAAACACGATGATCCAAAACCTATGGGATGCAGCAAAAGCAGTTCTAAGAGGGAAGTTTATAGCAATACAATCCTACCTCAAGAAACAAGAAAAATCTCAAATAAACAACCCAGCCTTACACCTAAAGGAACTAGAGAAAGAAGAACAAACAAAGCCCAAAGTTAGCAGGAGGAAAGAAATCATAAAGATCAGAGCAGAAATAAATGAAATAGAAACAAAGAAAACAATAGCAAAGATCAATAAAACTAAAAGCTGGTTCTTTGAGAAGATAAACAAAATTGATAAACCTTTAGCCAGACTAGTCAAGAAAAAGAGGGAGAGGACTCAAATCAATAATATTAGAAATGAAAAAGGAGAAGTTACAATGGACACCACAGAAATACAAAGCATCCTAAGACACTACTATAAGCAACTCTATGCCAATAAAATGGACAACCTGGAAGAAATGGACAAATTCTTAGAAAGGTATAACCTTCCAAGATTGAACCAGGAAGAAATAGAAAATATGAACAGACCAATCACACATAATGAAATTGAAACTGTGATTAAAAACCTTCCAACAAACCAAAGTCCAGGACCAGATGGCTTCACAGGTGAATTCTGTCAAACATTTAGAGAAGAGCTAACACCCATCCTTCTCAAACTCTTCCAAAAAATTGTAGAGGAAGGAACACTCCCAAACTCATTCTACAAGGCCACCATCACCCTGATACCAAAACCAGACAAAGAGACTACAGAAAAAGAAGATTAAGACCAATATCACTGATGAATATAGATGCAAATATCCTCAACAAAATACTAGCAAACAGAATCCAACAACACATTAAAAAGATCAAACACCATGATCAAGTGGGATTTATCCCAAGGATGCAAGGATTCCTCAATATACGCAAATCAATCAATGTGATACACCATATTAACAGATTGAAGAATAAAAACCATATGATGATCTCAATAGATGCAGAAAAAGCTTTTGACAAAATTCAACACCCATTTATGATAAAAACTCTCCAGAAAGTGGGCATAGAGGGAACTTACCTCAAAATAATAAAGGCCATATATGACAAACCCACAGCAAACATCATTCTCAATAGTGAAAAACTGAAAGCATTTCCTCTAAGATCAGGAACGAGACAAGGATGTCCACTCTTGCCACTATTATTCAACATAGTTTTGGAAGTCCTAGCCAGGGCAATCAGAGAAGAAAAAGAAACAAAAGGAATCCAAATTGGAAAAGAAGAAGTAAAACTGTCACTGTTTGCAGATGACATGATACTATACATAGATAATCCTAAAGATGCCACCAGAAAACTACTAGAGTTAATTAATGAATTTGGTAAAGTTGCAGGATACAAAATTAATGCACAGAAATCTCTTGCATTCCTATACACTAACAATGAAAGATCAGAAAGAGAAATTAAGGAAACAATCCCATTCACCATTGTAACAAAAAGAATAAACTATGTAGGAATAAACCTACATAAGGAGGTAAAAGACCTGTACTCAGAAAACTATCAGACACTGATGAAAGAAATCAAAGATGACACAAACAGATGGAGAGATAGACCATGTTCTTGGATTGGAGGAATCAATATTGTGAAAATGACTATATGACCCAAAGCAATCTACAGATTCAATGCAATCCCTCTCAAATTACCAATGGCATTTTTTACATAACTAGAACAAAAAATCTTAAAATTTGTATGGCGACGCAAAAGACCCCGAAGAGCCAAAGCAATCTTCAGGGAAAAAAACCAAGCTGGATGAATCAGACTCCCTGACTTCAGACTATACTATAAAGCTACAGTCATCAAGACAATATGGTACTAGCACAAAAACAGAAATATAGATCAATGGAACAGGATAGAAAGCCCAGAGGTAAACCCATGCACATATGGTCAACTAATCTATGACAAAGGAGGCAAGGATATACAATGGAGAAAAGACAGTCTCTTCAATAAGTGGTGCTGGGAAAACTGGACAGCTACATGTAAAAGAATGAAATTAGAACACTCCCTAACACCATACACAAAAATAAACTCAACATGGATTAGAGACTTATATGTAAGACTGGACACTATAAAACTCTTAGAGGAAAACAGAGGAAGAACACTCTTTGACATAAATCACAGCAAGATCTTTTTTGATCCACCTCCTAGAGTAATGGAAATAAAAACAAAAATAAACAAATAGGACCTAATGAAACTTAAAAGCTTTTGCACAGAGAAGGAAACTATAAACAAGACGAAAAGACAACCCTCAGAATGGGAGAAAATATTTGCAAACGAATCAACAGACAAAGGATTAATCTCCAAAATATATAAACAGATCATGCAGCTCAATATTAAAAAAACAAACAACCCAATCAACAAAAGGGGAGAAGACCTAAATAGACATTTCTCCAAAGACGACATACAGATGGCCAAGAGGCACATGAAAAGCTGCTCAACATCATTAATTATTAGAGAAATGCAAATCAAACGACAATGAGGTATCACCTCACACTGGTCAGAATGGCCATCATCAGAAGATCTACAAACAACAAATGCTGGAGAGGGTGTGGAGAAAAGGGAACCCTCTTGCACTGTTGGTGGGAATGTAAATTGATACAGCCACTATGGAGAACAGTATGGAGGTTCCTTAAAAAAACTAAACCTAGAATTACCATATGACCCAACAATCCCACTACTGGGCGTATACCCAGAGAAAACCATAATTCACAAAGACACATGCACCCTAATGTTCATTGCAGCACTTTTTACAATAGCCAGGTCATGGAAGCAACCATGAAGTGTCCATCAACAGACAAATGGATAAAGAAGTTGTGGTACATATATACAATGGAATATTACTCAGCCATAAAAAAGAACGAAATTGGGTCATTTGTAGAGACGTGGATGGACCTAGAGACTGTCATACAGAGTGAAGTAAGTCAGAGAGAGAAAAACAAATACTGCATATTAATGCATATATGTGGAATCTAGAAAAATGGCACAGATGAACCAGTTTGCAAGGCAGAAATCGAGACACAGATGTAGAGAACAAACATATGGACACCAAGTGGGGAAAATGAGGTGGGTGGTGTGGTGGTGGGATGAATTGGGATATTGGGATTGACATATATACACTAATATATATATAAAATAGATAACTAGTAAGAACCTGCTGTATAAAATAAATAAATAAAATAAAATTCAAAAAGAAAAGTTTTTGCAAAGATAAATGATATGTCAAAAATTAAGTGTTATACTTTGCTACTCAAATTATCTCTGGATTTGAAAGGAATTTTTAAAAATCTCTGCAAAAAAAAAAAAAAAAAAGGACTTAGAGATGAATGAAAACAAAAGCACAACACACCAAAACTCACAGGATGCATCAAAAGCAGTGTTAAGGGGGAAATTCATAGCTGTAAATGCTTACATTGAAAAATAAGATCTCAAATAAACAGCCTAACTTTGCAACTTAAAGAACTTGAAAAAGAAAAACTAAAGAGATCAAATAATAAAGAAGCAGAAATAAATGAAATAAAGAATACAAAAATAATAGAGAGGGACTTCCCTCGTGGTCCGGTGGTTAGGACTCTGTGCTCCCAATGCAGGGGGCCCAGGTTCGATCCCTTGTCAGGGAACTAGATCTCGCATGCTGCAACTAAAAGGATCCCACATGCTGCAATGAAGATCTCGCATACCGCAACTAAGACACGGCACAGCCAAATAAATAAATAAATAAATAAACAAATTTTTTTTAAAAAGAAAAATCATAGAGAAAATCAATGAAACCAAAAGTTGGTTCTCTGAAAAGATTAATAAAATTGACAAACCTTTAGCTAGATGATCTAAGAAAAAAGAGAAAAGACTTCAATTACTAAAATCCAAAACGAAAGTGGGGACATTACTACCAATTCCACAGAAATTAAAAAAGATTTTAAGAGACTACTATGAACTACTGTACACCAACAACTTGGATAATCTAGATGAATGGACAAATTCTTAGAAACACAAAACCTACCAAGACTGAATCACAAGGAAATAACAAATCTGAATAGATCTCTAACAAGTAAGGAGATTGAATCAGCAATCAAAATCTTCCCAAAAAGGGAAGCTCTGGATGTGATGGCTTCACTGGTAAATTCTATCCAACATTTAAAGAAGAACCCTTGTGCACTGTTGGTGGGAATGCAAAATGGTGCAACCACTGTGGAAAACAATATGGTGAATTCTCAAAAAATTAAACACAGAATTACCGTATGATCCAGCAACTCCACTTCTGGGTATATACCCAAAAGAACTGAAAGCAGGATCTCGAAGTGATATTTGCACACCCATATTCATAGAAGGATTATTCCTAATAACCAAAAGGTGGAAGCAACCTAAGTGTCCACCAAAGGATGAATGCATACACGAAATGTGGTCCACCCATACAACGGAATGCTATTCAGGCTTAAAAAGAAAGCAAATTTTGACACATGCCACAACAAGGATGAACCATGAGGACACCATGCTAAGTGAAATGAGCCAGTCACAAAAGGACAAATACTATATGATTCCACGTACATGAGGTCCTTAGAGCAGTAAGATTCATAGAGGCAAAAAGTAGAAGAGTGGACGCTAGGGGGCTGAGGGGAGGGAGGATTGGGGAGTTAGTATTTAATGGGGACATAGTTTCAGTTTTGCAAGATGAAAAGAGTTTTGGAGACGGAGGGTGGTGATGGCAGCACAACAATACGAATGCACTTATTACCACTGAACCGTACACCCAAAAATGGTTAAGGTGGTAAATTTTATGTTACGTGTATTTTACTAATTTTAAAAATTAGAAAAGAAAAAAAAAAAAAAAGAGCTGACGAGTCCTTGCCTGGGCCCAGCAGGAACCTGCTCCTTGGTCTCAGATCGGTACTCTCTGACTCATCCTTGCTCCAGCCGACAGAGGGAGAGAGAATGTCTCAAATCCCAAATGCCTCCCAGCAACCCTCTGTGGCTCTCCACACCCCCACCACAGACCACACGGCCTTCACACTCCCTGCCTCGTCCTCTTAGCCCCACCTGCCTCATCCCAACCATGTGGAAATCACCAGCCTCTCCCATGCCCCAACTCTTGCCCATGCTGGTCCCGCCTCCTGGATACCCTTCCCCCCTTCTTGTTTATCTATCCTGTGGGACCCAGCTTGGGCTCCACCTGCCCTGGGAGTCTCTCTGGCTTCCCCAAAGGGTCCCTCTACTTCCTCCCAAGCCCCGGGCCAAGCCCTCCGTGAGAACACTGGCCCTACTGAAGCATGAAGCCTTTGGGGGCATAAAACATAAATTCTACACATGAGGGGACCCTATCTGCCTTGTTCAAGGTGCCATCCCTGGCACCAAAAACACTACCCAGGACCCAAAACATCACCCAGCACACAGAAAATAGATACATTTTTACTTTCCGTACATCTCTGATGATGGACCGACAGCCCATCTTAAATCTGGACTCCCAGAACAAAATGCAGTAATCAGCTTCTGTTCTGACCAGCGGGGAAGACCGCCCATAATGGGGACACGCACATCCGTGAAAGCAGCCTGAGGAACCCCCAGCTGAGTGCTTGGCTCTGTGCTGAGCATGTGCCATGGCATCTCATGCCAAGAAGGAGACCCCAGCTCAGCAGTAGGTCCACCCGCTGGCCAACCCACTGGCCCCAGGGTCTGAACTTTCATGCCTAACTGGTTTCCCAGGGCAAGTCACCACTACCTTCTGACACTAAGCATTGAAAGAAAAAAGCCAACTGCATCTGGCAAGAATTTAGCACAGCACTGCTGCTTCAAGGCGAACTAAAAGAGAAAACAATGTAGAAAGGAAATGTGCTGAGAGAAGCAGCCTGTTTTGCGGGCAGGAGCCTGAGTCCCCGGAGGAGTGAGGAGGGGGTGGGTGGGTGGAATTGAGTTCATGTTCCAGGGAACTGTAATCATTTTAATGAGCTCGTTATATAAACAGAGCGGATAGAGTTACCCCAAGAGGGAGTTGTTAAGAGGCATGAAGCCCTCAAATTTCATATTTCATGGGCAGATGTCTGAGGCTGCAGAGGGATTTGGGGCTGACTTCATAGCTTTGAGTTTTATGTGTTAGAAAAGGATGCCCAATGTCTTACTCAGATGTTGGTGTCAGATCTCCAGGCAAACCGACTGGGAACCATCTTTCATGAGTGCCTCTGAGTCAGCCCACAAAGGCAGCAAAGGAAAGAAATCATACTGTACCTGATGTTGAGACAGTGCCAAATCCATGTTTCAGGGAAGTAGGTCCTTTTCCTCTTCTCTGCTCTATGAAAATTAAAAAAAAAAAAAAAGAGAAATGATTAAAGTTTCACAGACATAACTTAATTCTGTTACCTGGCAGGTTAACATTCTACTTGATTAGCCTATAACATGTTAATTCTCTTACCCAGCAGCTTAACATTCTACACGTTTTAATTCTCTGACCTGGAAAGGTCAGTATTCTACTCTAATAGGACATAATGTGTTAATTCTTTCACCTGGCAGGGTTAATATTCTACTTGATTAGGACTAGTAAAAGCGAGGCATCAAAGGCTTGACAGAGGCTTCTTAAAATGATAGTGGTGCCTCGCATCCTGAATTTAGAAGGTAAGAAGGGCCACAGGGACCACCCCGTGTCCTCTCCTTTGTTAATTTCCCTCCCTGGGTTTGCCATGTTTTTCTGCATCATTACATAGAGCTCTCCTATCCCCTCTCCCCCTTCCTCTGTGCTTTCTTTTTTTTTTTTAAGTTTTTTTTAATTGAAGTATAGTTGACTTACGACATTGTGTTAGTTTCTGAAGTACAGCAAAGTGATTCAGTTATACATACATACATTCTTTCATGTGCTTTCATTCTTGGTTTATCCTCAGAAGCCTCACAGCCCACCTTCCTCAGGGGTTGTCCTATTCTTTTTTTTTTTTTACAGTCTTTATTGAATTTGTTACAATATTGCTTCTGTTTTATGTTTTGGTTTTTGGGCCCCGAGGCAGGTAGGATCTTAGCTCCCCAACCAGAGATCGAACCTGCACCCCCTGCATTGGAAGGCAAAGTCTTAACCACTGGACTGCCAAGGAAGTCCTGGGACTGTCCTATTCTTTAAAAAAATAATATTAATAAGCCCTACTTGACATCTGGCAAAACTTCTCAAGATTAAAAATGCTCACATCTCTTTCAACCTGAGGTTACCTCTCCCAGGGATGGACCCTGAAATTAACCACAGACACATGTGCAAAGACAGACTATGGTGTGGTTCACTGCAGCACTGTGAGAAATAACAAACAGCCAAAATCTCCATCAATAGGGCGTTTGGTTAATCAAATGATAGTATATTCACACCGTGGAATATTACATGTCAGTGAAAAAGGGTGAGGTAAGTATATATGTACTGGTATGGAATGGTCTCTAAGGTTTATCACTGACATTTAAAAGGAAGGCACAGAACAGTATTACAGTATTCTCCCATTGCGTTTTTTTAAAAAAATCCTTGTGTATACACAGAAAATTTCTAGAAGGATATCTAAGGAATTATTGACCATTATTGCCTCTTAGAAGGGAACGGAGGATCTGGAGGAGGGAGGGAGACTTCCATTTCACTATATACCCTTTCATACTCTTTGAAAAAAAATTTAACCACATGCATATGGTTAAGAAAAATATCCTTCAGAATAAGGATGCATTATCCAATTACAAAAAGGCAAAACCACTTGCTTTTTAAGGCATTTCTTATGCCTTTCTGCACTGGGATTTACAATTCCCTTTGAGGTTTTGGGTTTCGAGGCTGCTTGCATATCCACTTCAGGCCAAGCTCTCAGGAGGCACGCACATGGGAGGCTCCAGGCTTCCAGAGTAGTGTCTGGCTGAAGGATGCTCAGGGGCCAATACTCCACCTCCTCACTCAACCACATCTCAGAAATGCCTTCGTGTGTGTCCAAAGTACCATAGGGGGAGCCTGGTCTGCCTATGCCCTGATGTGGAGTTTGGAAACGAGGACCCCTGTGGGCCTGTCTAAATGTGTGACTTGGGCAGGAAGAACCTAGGGGATCCAGGTATCCAGAAATCACTGCAGAGGAGACTGGGGGGACTGGGAAGGTTCCCAATCTGGGAAGAGAGGGCTTGAAAGAAGAAGAGGGCTTTCATGGACAGGCCTGCCAGGGTGGGAGATCCTCTGGGCCACTTCTGGCTCAGAACAAGGGCTAAGGAGTATGGGTGCCACCCTCAAGGTCTCCAAAGAGACCCAGATGCTGGGGCACTGCTGACCACACTGACCCCATCCCTGGCCCACTTGGTTCTGTGCCTCTCACTGAATGAGTTGGCAGGAAAGGGTACATCCAAGGCCTGCCTCCCCTTTCCCAGCCTACACACCCCTAAATTCAGAGAGAGTGAAAAGGCAAGGTCTTCAAAACACCCTACCCTCCCCAAGCTGACTGGAGTTGAGGAGCTAGTGGGAGAGGCAGAGAATGAAGAAGGTGGGAAAGAAGACAGGTGGGTGATGGGGGAGCAGAAGGGAGGGGACAAAGGCAGAGACAGGAGAGAACAGGAAACACTACCTCCTGTGAAACAAAGGTTTCCATGAGACCAGGGACAAAGCCACAAATCTAAGGGGGAGATGTGAACTCCTCTCTCTCAGTAATTGATAAGTTAGCAAACAAACAAAGAAACAAAATGAGCAAGGATATGGAGGGTTTGGGCACCATCTACCATAGACTTGACCAAAAGTACTCAAAGAGAATCCTATACCCAATGACAGGAGCTTGGACATTCTTTTCAAGTAGATATGAGCATTTACAAAAACAGACCATATACCATATAGCCAGTCTCCAAAATAAAAACCAGATGATGGGTATCATACAGACTATGTTTGTTGACCATAGTGGATATCATACAGACCATGTTCCCTGGCCATGATGCACATCTGACACAAATTTATAAAACACATAATATAATAATAATTTTAAAAATCACTTGAAAATTGAAAACACATCTGGGTAAGTCACTTGCCACATCTGGGCAAATCAATTTTTCCTCTAGTAAGAATCTATTTGGAAGCCAGCAATAATGGAAACACTTCATAGCACAACTTGGGTGCAGCCAAAGCAACACTCTGAGGCTTAAACATTTGATTTAAAATAAGAAAGACTGAAAAGTAATTACTTGGTGTCTAACTCCAAAAGGTAAAGAGTTGGAGGGGAAGGGGGAAGAGAGAGGAAGAGAAGGAAGGAGGAAATGGTGGGAGGAAGGAGAAAGGGTAATAGAAAGAATTTTCTAAGCAGAGTGTCTGGGAGTGGGAGGATAAAGTCGCAGTTGCCCACCCTGCCCCAATTTGTCTGTCCCTAGGTAGATCTGCTCCCCTGTTACACCTTCCTCTCTCTTCTGCACCCCCAACCCCCAATTCCGTGCACTTG
Source organism: Balaenoptera ricei (assembly GCF_028023285.1). NCBI lineage: Eukaryota > Metazoa > Chordata > Mammalia > Artiodactyla > Balaenopteridae > Balaenoptera > Balaenoptera ricei. Next base: position 170,927,336 of record NC_082641.1, on the reverse strand, counting down.
GATGGGTCCAAGGACCAGGGGGAGCAGGGCCAAAGTGCTCAGTGCCCCAGCCCACTAGGCCATTGGTGAGTCTGGCCCCAAGGAGACATTGGGCAATGTCTGAAGACATTTTTGGTCGTCACAACTGGGGGTAGGGGCGGGGGGTTACTGGCATCTGGTTGGTGGAGACCAGGGATGCCACTCAACACCCTACAATGCGTGGGACAGCCCCACTGCAGAAAATGATCCAGCCCCAAATGTCAACAGTATGAGTTTAGACAACCCTGCTCGAGGCAGTGGCAATTACCTGGGGGGCTGTCTGGAGGACACTGCTGCCATCAGGCTCCCTGTGTGGGGCTGGAAGGCAGGGATAGCCTCATCAGTGTACAGGCCGCCGTCTTGCCGGTGGTTCAGGCTCACCAGGTCTGTCATCACCACCAATCCTGTTTCCTAGGCAACAGACAACGCCCAGACCCACAGTGGGGAAGTGGACATTGTAGTCCCAGAGGTCACTGCCCCAACATCACTGCTGCGTAGCCCTGAGGGAGTCAGTCCTCTCTCCAGGCTTGGTGACACGGACTAAGGGGGTCATGGGACCCAGTAACCATCCAGGGCAGAGCAGAGGGGAGGCCAGCGCGTTTGTGGTCTAGGCACAAAAGGCCACATCTTGTATGATTCCATTTATATGAGATGTCCAAAACCACAGGCAGATCAGTGGTTGCCAGGTGCTGGGGGAGGGTGGGTGTCGAGTGACTGCTAATGGGGACAGGTCTCCTTTTGGGGTGATGGAAATGTTCTGGAAATAGACAGAGGTGCTGGTTTGCACAGCACTGTGAATGTACTAAATGCCACTGAATTGTTCACTTTAAAATGGGTTAATTTTCTGCTATGTGAATTTCACCTCTATTTAAAACAAATCAATTGGTGCAGTGCCTAATCCGGACCAAGAGCCAATGACTGTGGGCTGCAGTTCTTACTGTTATAATATAGGGACTTCCCTGGTGGTCCAGTGGTTAAGACTTCACCTTCCAGTGTAGGGGGTGAGGGTTTGATCCCTGGTCGGGGAGGTAAGATCCCACGTGCCTCACGACCAAAACACATAAAACAGAAGCAATTGTAACAAATTCAATAAAAACTTTTAAAAAATGGTCCACATCAAAAATATTCTTTAATAAAAAAATAATATATATGTATATATATTGGTATATATATTTGATACAGCAAAATGTTAACTGTGGGATCCAAGTGGTGGATCTACAGGTGTTCGCTAATTCGTTCAACTTTTCTGTATGTTTGAAAATTTTCCATAATAAAAATGGGAGGAAAAGGATGCCTTTTATTTATTTTATTTTTTTTTGGCTATGCTGCAGGGCTTGCAGGATCTTAGTTCCCCGACCAGGGATTGAACCCGGGCCCCAGCACTGAAAGCACAGAGTCCTAACCACTGGACCACCAGAGGATTCCCAAGGATGCCTTTTAAATGATTTAAAACCTGGGATGAAAAGTGCCCTCATGCATTTGAGTGGAGACCGCCAGCATGCTAAAGTGGGCTAGAATGACATTTGTGTGTATTGCGTCTCCAGCAGCGCCCTGGTCCCCGGAGCCAGGAAGGAAGGGGACAGATTTGAACTATAAATGTCAACAAGGGTGAGGCCACCACCTGAGAACACGGCACCTGCACCCACAGTGTAGGTTTTCCTTCCACCAAAGCACTTTCATCGTCATTGCTCCAGAACAAGTTCAAGTTATCAATGGATATTCATTCTGTTCTCGTCCGTTTTGCAAATTGGGAGGGTCCACATATGAGCTTTCACTGGGGAGAATCAAAAAAGATCCTGCAATGCTATAAGTTTGGAAACTTCCACCCCAACCCATCTCTGTACCCCGAGACCCTTTGTTTCAAAGGAAGAGGAGCTCAGAAGGGGGCGGTGGGGTCCAAGACCACCTCTCCTTACGGCAAAGGCAAACCCGGAGTCCTTGGTGATGCCCCAGGGCCACAAGAAGATGGAGGAGCGCCGGCGTCGTCGGGCCATCAGCCCAGCCCACCAGAAGGGTCCATCTTCCCTGGACACCCCAAAAGCATCGGAAACATCATAATCTTCCAATTCCCGGAAAACCTACAAACAAAGGGGAGCAGGAACTGGTCAACTGAGGGTTTCTTTTCAACCCAAACTGGCCTGGCATGCTCCCATCTCAACCTCCTCTCACATGTATCACTTGGAACCAATCTTAGGAGACAGGAGTTGGTGGCATTAACCCATTTTTAAGATGGGCAGCATGGGGCTGAAGAGGTGGGACCCGGAAAATGTCACATTGGATTTGACTCCAAGATCTTTTAACTGCACCCAAACAGCGACAAGGATGGGGTTTGCTGAGAATGAACCCAGTGAAGACAGACAATCTGGATTTATACGGGGCTTTTCAGTTATTGGAAAGGAAGAAACATCCGTGAAGATGCTGGAGCCCAGCGCCCAAGGGCCCCCGCTCACCTGGGTGGGAGTCAGCCGAAACCCAGACCTGAGCAAGTAGATGCTCTTGTCAACCGCAGCAACACACACGCAGCTGCCCCTTGCAGCCCTGACCCGCAGATCGATGACTTCCCCGGGTTGGGTCTCATTTGCTGAATATGTCAGTGAAACCTGGACCCAAACACAGCAGAAAAATCGGGAGCTTGGCCAAACTCTCCAGACCCACCCACGCACCCTCTCTGCCCTCCGAGAAGAGTCGGTCCTCGCCAGCTCAGCTGGGACCCTGGCTTTGCTGCCCAGATGAGGACAAGGATGGGAGGCTGAATGACGGGAACTAGGCTGGTGCAACTGGTACATTCTGTGCAGAAGATGGGAGGGGAGAAGAGAGGTGGGGAGATGGGCGGTGACAGAGGACATGTTGCAGCCAGTTTTGGAGGGTGCAGGGAGAGGACGTGGGGGGCTGAGCCCGTCTGGGGGGACGTGAGTGGTGTCCCTTAGGTCTGGAGTCCAGCAGGGAGAGAGAACTGCTGTCCACTTTTCCTGTGTGTAATGAAGGCAATCCCCACTTGGGTAACTTTTGGAGGATCTCCAGTAAAGACGCAACTTAGGATCCTGAAGGTAGGGCAACCCTTAAAAGTCCTGCCTGTCATACTATGTGGGGTCTGACGGGCAGCTTTGCGAAGTCCACCCCAGCCTCGACACCCTGGAGCCCTCAGCCCTGATGACTCTTGCCCATCTCCTCTCCCTCCCCCAGTTTGGTTCCCGATGCTCTACCTGGTTTTCAAAGAAGGTCTCAACAGCAAACTGGAGGCTGTCAGCCACGCCTTCTCCATTCTCCCTGACGTAGAAGGCCAGCAGGCGGCCGAGCGGGACCATGCTGGGGGTCACGGTCAGCCGGAGAGAGGTCACGCACACATTGACCTCTGCTGCTGGGGCTGGAGAGGGCTCTTAGACAAGTCAAAGGTGGGGAGAGACATGAAAACTCAGCATCCCACAGTAGAACCACTGATGCCCCAGTTGCCCTGGGGGTTACATAGGGTGTAGCACGAAGAGATGCCAGCCCAGGGCTGGCCCAGGGCAACTACTCCATGAATACTCACATCCCCTGTTATTTCACCCAGAAGGGAAGATAAACCCAAGAGGATGTGGGTGCACAATGTCCAAAGCACCATTCAGGCCAGTGGTTCTCAACCATGGCAATGCTACTCCCCAGGGGACTTTTGGTAATTTTGGTTGCCACAACTTGGGGGTGTTACTGGCATCTAGTGAGTGGAGGCCAGGGATGCCATCCAACACCCTACAATGCACAGGACAGCCCCACAGAGAATAATCCGGCCCCAAACATCAGTAGTGTGGAGGATGAGAAAGTGACTTGGATGAGAGAGACCCTGTCTGACGTCCTGTCTGCCTGTCTGCCTGCCTTCCTATCCATCATCCATCTAACTATCCATCCATCCATCCATCCATGACTCTATCTAACCATCCATCTATCAATTTATCTATTGATGATTCTATCTATAAAGCTATCTATTTATCCACCCACCTATCCATGACTCTATCCATCCATCAATTTATTTATTGATAATTCTATCTATGAATCTGTCTCCCTATCTATCTATCTATCTATCTATCTATCTCAGTGATTCACACCCAGGAGTCACTTTGCCCCCTAGAGACATTGGTGATATCTGGAGACATTTTAGGTCGTCATACTGTGTGTAGGGGGGTTGCCACTGGCATCTAGTGGGGGGAGACCAGGTATGTTGCTCAGCACCCTACAGTGCACAGCACAGGCTCCACCACAAATAATATCCTGCAAGTGTCCATAGTCCTTAGTTAGGGGATCCTGCTTTAGGCAGAAGGGCTGTGAAGAGGAGGGGGCTGGGAAGACCCAGGGGAGGAGGTGGGTCTTGTGAGGAACATGCGGAGTCAAGGAGAGGGAAAAGAAGGACCCCTAAATGGGGAATCAGTCTGGGGCAAAGGCAGAGGGGGCCTGGCAGATGGCAACCTGGCACAGCAGGGGCCCAGCCCACGGCAGCCTCAAGAGGAGCTGCCTCCAACAGCTGGCCACTGCCCACTCTCCTGGCCCCAACCCGGTCTTGCCTGGGACATGTGCCCTCCACCCTGAGGCAGGCCCCCCTCCTGGCTGCACCCTGCCTACTCCTCCTTGCTGGGGCACCCACCCCAGTCTCAATGGTTCAGAAGGAATACAGGAACCTCCAGCCTGTGGCCTAGCTCACCTGTCTCGGAAAGGTGCATTAAGCGGATGGGTTTCTCCGGGGCTGCCCGCTTGCTTCTCTGCTGGGTGATGTGGGCAGGCTGCTGGCCCGAGAGCACAATGTTGCCCCTCGCAGCCACCTCATAGTACAGAGTGAAATTGCAGGGACACGTGGACTTCACTGGGAAATGGGCATCCTCCCCGACCTGTGGGAGACATGCAGCATGGGGAGCCGTGCCTGGCACCAATGCCACAGCCTACCCTAGGGAGGCGGCCACTGTGGGGCCACAGGGAGGCCAAGAAAGCTGAGGGAGGAGCACTGGCTTCAGAGCTGAGTGCTCAGCATCTGGTCCTGGCTGTGGCCACATCCCCACGGCAACCTCAGCTGATGCTCTGTAAATGGGGCTGTGCTGTGGATGAAATGTGATAAGGGTATGGAAACTCTCAGTGAGTGCAGTGTAGTAAGGATCTGAACCTAGCCCCAGAGAGGTCTGGCCTTTGTCCCCTGCTCCTGGGAGGTGATCTCTAAGGCCCTGAGATGCCCTGCCTGATGAGTCTTTTGTTTACCTGGGGTCTGGGGCCACACCAGATACTAACAATATAATTTATGGTAGGGACATTGGGCCACACTACATCAGTTTGACCTCTGGAGGGGCTGAGACTAGGGTCGGCCAGGCAGGTGGTCAGCCATGTCTATGTGACTAACCTCCAATAAAAACCCTGGACACTGAGGCTCAGGTGAACATCCCTGGTTGGCAGTACACCACGCATGTAGTCACACATTGTTGGCGGCAAAGCAACACTGTCCTTGACTCTGTGGGGGGGAGGACAACTGGAAGTTCACATTCAGAACTCACCTGGCCCCTGCCTTATGATCCTCTTGCCTTGCCTGATTTTAATCTGTATCTTTCACTGTATTAAACTGTAACTGTGATTCTAAGAGCTTTCAGTGATTCTGTGACTCCCTCTAGAGATTAAAGAAACTGAAAGTGGTTTGGTGACCCCCCCCCAAATTCTGCAATTGGTGGGGGGGATGGTCTTGGGGACTATTCCCTAACTTCACAGGCACCAGTGCTGGCAATGGGCTGGAACTTCTCATTGGATATACACTTGATGAGTTGGGTTCTATCACAATCCCCAAGTTTCCAGAGGGGGTTTGGTCCCTTCCCAACATCAGTGAGTGGTGGGGACAGGATTCAAACCCCAAAGGGCTGAAGCCAGAGCCCCATGCTTAACCTCCAAGCTGCCCTCATTCCCTGTGTTACAGCTGAGGTCTCCCAGGTCCTGTGACCTCCTCAAGAGCTTGGAGTGTGACCATATCCAACACTGAGGTTACAGGCTGCATGAGAAGTCATCCTCTGGACTTTTGCCCCAGAGGTTCCCTCCCCTGCCCCATGTTTTACAATCCATGACTCTCCCCAAACATCTGGGCCACTCTGAATGCCCAGAGGAGGGTAACGTGAGGTGGTGAGTGGTGAGTATCATTCTCACTGTGGGTCCTTGGGCAAGTCATTCCACCTCTCTGATCCTCAGTTTCCCCATTTGTAAAATAAGGTTATATCTCCTGGACAGAAGGTCCTGAGGATCCAATGAAATGATGAATGTATCATTCTCAACACCACACCTGTTCACTGTGGGTGGTTAATAAATGTCATTCTACTACCCACTGAAGACAAGAACCCACCTGTTTAAGGAGCTGACCCAAAGGTACTCACTCCCATAGCCAAATTTGGGAAACTGCAGTAGCAGAAAGAAGAATGAACTCTTCAAGAGTGTCAAGGTCATGAAAGACAAGGAAAGACCAAGAAACCATCAGACTGGAGGACACGAAATGCAGTGTGAGATCCTGCATGGGATCCTGGACCAAAAAAGCAGGTGCCTGGAAAAACTAGGGAAATCCAAATAAAGTCCAGGGTTTAGTTAATAATCATGTCCAGTGCTGATTTCTTAGTTTTGACAAATGTGTCATGGTTTCATAAGATGGTAACATTAGGGGGAAGCCTAACAAAGTGCCAGTGGCCTTTTTGGTCCAAGTGCAAAAGCTGATCCTAAAATTCACATGGAAATGCAAAGGATCCAGGATAACCAAAACAATCTTGAAAAAGAACAAAGTTGTAGGACTCGCATTTGCCAATTTCAAAACTTACTACAAAGCTACAGTATCAAGACAGTGTGGTATTGGTATAAGGACAGACATATAGATCAATAGGATAGAACTGAGAGTCCAGAAATAAACATCTGTGGCAAATTGATTCTCATCAAGGGTGCCGAGACCTTTTCATGGGGAAAGAACAGTCTTTTCAACAGATGATTCTGGAACAACTGGATCTCCACATTCAAAAGAATGAAGTTGGACCTTACCTCACACCATATACAAAAGTTAACTCAAAATGGTTCAAAGACTTATGTAAGTGCTAAAACCATAAACTGTTAGGAGAAAACATAGGGGTAAACCTTCATGGCCTTGGATTTGGCAATGGTTTCTTTGAGATATGGCACCAAAAGCACAAACAACAAAAGAAAAATATTAGATAAATTGGATTTCACCAAAATTAAAAACCTTTGTTGCATCAAATGACACTATCAGGAAAGTGAAAAGACAACCCACAGAATGAGAGAAAATACTTCCAAGTCATATATCTGATAAGGGTCTAATGTCCAAAATATATAAAGTACTCTCACAAAAACAAAAAGACAAACAATTTAAAACACTAGGGAAAGAAAGCTGGATGAAGGATATGCAGGAACTCTCTGCACTCTATGAGCAACTCTTCTGTAAGTCTAAAGTTATTCCAAAATCTAAAATGAAAAAAGGAAGCATGGTGGTAACAGATTATAACACATTGAATAATTTTTTAGAAGTTCACAAGTCCATAGGCACACTGAAAACAACAATAACACAGCAAAACTAATAGTGGGGCAAGTTCTTTTTTTACCAGCTAATAAATTCAGAAGGAATGTCAGAATCATAATAAGTGCAGAAATCAGAATAGCCATCATAAAGCCAACGTGATAACTGATTGCAGCAAGAATCATCAAAGATGCCAAAGGCACTGGGTGAAAGGTTGCTGGGGCTCAGGACACTGTGGCAGGGACCTCAGAGTGTCACCCAGATTATTTATTAGCCTCCCCTGCAGAGGGAAAGAGCTGGTAGGAACCAGACCCAAACCAAGGATAAGATCAGCTTCAGCAAGGGTGGGGCTGCCCAAATCTGTGCCTCCTGATGGGACTCAACAAAAGCAGTACGTACATAGTAGTTTTGCCAGAACCATGTTTTAACCTGAATCTCACTCATAATGTGGGATAATCTACAAGGTCACAGGCTTGAATTCTTTACAAAAGTCATGGCAATGAAAAGGCAGGGAGACTGTTCTAGATCAAGAACGATTATGGACACAGAAGAGCCAAATGCAACTTTTAAATTGATCCTGAGTAAAATGCATGCACGCACACACACATGCACACACAGGTGAGCACACACACATGTGCACATGCACAAGCATGCATCTGCAAGACATGCATACACATGCACACTCACACGTGTGCACATGTGCAGGCATGCATGGGTGTGTACACACACTATATATAAACTATATCTCAAGGACACCTTTGAGAATCTGAATATTGCCTGTGAATTAAACAATATGATTGAGTTAATATAATTTTCTTAGATATAACAATGACCTTGTGGTCATGTTGAAGAATGTCCCTATTTTTAAGACATATTATGCTCAAGTATTTAAGAGTGAAGCATCATATCTGTAATTTACTTTCAAATATTGCAGTGAAAAAAGGTGGAAAGAAATAGATGGATAAATAGATGAGTGGATGGATGGATGGATTGATGGATGGGTGGGGGAATGGGTGGTAGGTGGATGATGGGTGCATGGGTGGGTAGATGGGAGGATGGATGGATGGATTCACATGAATGAATGGGTGGATATGTGAGTGGATGAGTGGATCGATGGGTGGATGGAGGATAGATGGATGGATGGATGGGTGGATGGATGGATGGATGGGTGGATGGATGGATGGGTGGGTGGGTGGATGGACGGGCTGAGGATGGATGGATGGGTTGATGGGTGGTAGGTGGATGGATGGGTGGGTAGATGGGAGGATGGATGGATGGGTGGATGGGTGGGGGGATGGGTAGATGGGTGGGGGGATGGGGGGATGGAGAGAAATAGATGAGTGGATGGATGGGTGGATGGGAGGATGGATGGGTGGATGGGAGGATGGATGGGTGGATGGGTAGATGGATGGGTAGGTGGGTGAGTGGGTGGGTAGATGGGTGGGTAGATGGATGGAGGCAAAATATTAATTCATAAATCTAGGTGAAAAGCCTATGGTTATTTATTATACTTTTTTTTTTTAATTTCTCTCTAAATTTGTAAATATCCTCCTTATAACAACACCCAAACAAAAGTCTCTTTCTGTTTGAGATGTTGGAGAAAAAAAGAAGGAAAGAGTGCAAATCTTTTTCTTCTCATGAACTAACCCCATGGCATCAGAGCAACCCTAAAATATTGGGGTGACAGCCCCATTTACAGAGCAGCTCCTCCCTGCACATCCCTTGGTGCTGGAGGAAGAAGAAAGGGCCCCAACACAGAGCTGGGACTGCACCAAGCATGGCCACTCTTGCCTCAATGCCCTGAGGTCACACTCAGGGCCCCTCGATGACAGTCTGGGACGGGGAGAGCTGGCGCCTGCTGACCTGACTGAGGCAGGACAGAGGTGTCCCTCCAAGAAGAAACTCTGAGCGGCCCAGCCAAGTCCTCGCCTACGGGAACAGTGGTCCCAGCAGACATGACACAGGACTCCTTCCCACCCCCACAGGACGGTGGCCAACACCAGCATCCCCATGCTGCACGGATGGTTAAACAGTATTAAAACAAGAACAGCGTGTGCAGCCAAGCTGGGCACGATCTCACCGGAGTTTCTCATTCTCATAACCCCCGCAGAGCGCCACTAAGCCCAGGGAATAGGCAGACCTGCCATCTCAGTTCCTCCAAGCTGCATCCCAGGGGCCCCTCGGGTCTGGGCAGCACCCTCAGAGAGGGGGTCTCAGAGGTTTACGGGGCTGGTAGGGCCTGGGAGTCCCATCGGCAAGTGGTTTCCATTAGAGGCAATGCTGGCAAGCTTGCCACCACCCACGGCAGCCGGGCTCAGCCCTCAGGACATCAAGTAGGGGAATTAACGGAGCGCTTTATAAAACGTACATATACGTATATATCGTTTAATAGGTGAGGGGACAAACAAACCGCAGTTGATCCAAACCATATGATGCAATATAATTCGCCACGAAAATGAAAGGCCCTCTCAAGTCAGGAAAAGACTCGGAGGTAGTTCGATGCAAATTGCTAAGCGAAAGAAGCCATTGTGGGGACTTCCCTGGTGGTCCAGTGGCTAAGACTCCGCACTCCCAATGCAGGGGGCCCGGGTTCAATCCCTGGTCAGGGAACTAGATCCCACATGTCGCAACTAAAAAAGATCCCACATGCCTCAACGAAGATCCCGCAAGTGGCAACAAAGATCCCACGTGCTGCAACTAAGACCCGGCACAGGACTTCCCTGGTGGCACAATGGTTAAGAATCCGCCTGCTAGTGCAGGGGACACAGGTTCAATCCCTGGTCCAGGAAGATCCCACGTGCCATGGAGCAATTAAGCCCATGCACCACAACTACTGAGCCCATGCGCCACAACTACTAAGCCCACGTGCCAAAACTATTGAAGCCCATGTGCCTAGATCCCGTGCTCCGCAACAAGAGAAGCCACCACAATGAGAAGCACGCGCACCGCAATGAAGAGTAGCACCCCCTCGTTGCAACTAGAGAAAGCCCTCGCGTAGCAAGGAAGACCCAACACAGGCAAAAAAAAAAAAAGACCCATTGCAGCCAAATAAATAAATAAATATTAAAAAAAAAAGAAGCCAATTTGAAAAGGACACACACTGTATAATTCTGACTCTATGGCATTCTGGAAAAGGCAAAAGTATAAAGACAGTGAAAAGCTCAGCCTGTGCAGGGGTTGAAGGGAGGGAGGGATGAATATTTAGAGCACAGTGGATTTTTCGGGAAGTGAAACCATTCTGTTTGACATTGTAACGGTGGATACGTGACATTGTGCATTTGTCATAAAATGTGCACCACCAAGAGGGAACCCTGACATACACTGGGGACTTTAGTTCATAATCACATATTAATAGTGGCTCATCAATTTTAACAGATGGTAATAATCAGGGAAACTGCGTGCAGGGGAGGTGGGTATATGGGAAGTCTCCGTATTTTCTGCTCAGTGTTTACAGATCCCTATTTCCACACACATCTTCAAGCATCTTACTTAATTTGGATCATGGAATAACAGACTTAGGAAGAACTAACGTGAGACCCAGCCCTGAGTTCGTTTCATCTTTGCACTTGGTGTGTCTGCAAGCGTCTGGTGGGTGACTTCCGGTGCCTTTGCACAAGAAACTCCAGACAGTGGGGAACCAGGGCCAACAGTAGGGGAATTGTCTCATGGGTGGGAGCAACAGGACCCTGAGGGCAGGTGACATCACAGTAAACCCTGGCCTTGGACTATATGTCCATCATAAATAAATGACAGGCATTCATTCCGCGGCATACTCCCCTTGCTGGAGGGATGGGGCTCCTGTGTCAGCATCAGCATTAACCCTGCTGGGGCACGTGCAGGTCCCCTGGAGGCACGTGCACGCTGCTTCTTGGGCCCCGTCCTGCTCGAGGAGGGCACACCTGAAAGCCTTACCTGCAGGGGGAGGGAGGGCGGCTGCAGCTGCAGGTAGCACTGGCTGGGGGAGTACCAGCTGCTGAGGGACAGGTAGCTGGGCAGGTACTGGGCCCCCACGAGCTTTCCGCGGAGTGCTGTCACCTTGGTCTAAAGAAGAGAGGGTATTTGATCAAGGCTTGGATGCTTGGTGTAAGAAGGGGGTCTTAATCAAGCCTACGTAATGAAACCCCAATAATAACTGTGGACACCGAGATGGGAGTGAGCTTCCCTATTGGCAGCGCGCTGTGTGTAGCGTCAGGAGGGTGATGTGTCCCGACTCCATGCTTCTGCCTGCCCCGCCCCGCCCTGCAGTGAGATCCTCTCATGCTCCAATTTCCCTTTAGAGAACCTCCTCCCCAATTCTCAGAGTATGGGGTCCAGTGTGGCTAGCTTGTTCTTCCCCAGCTCCACGGGAAGTAAGTGTCCAAGGCTGGCCACAGGGTGTTGGGGGTTGGCTCAGGCAACGGCAGGTGGCCCACGTGGCCACTGAGAGACAGTTCCATCATGGGCATATTAGGGAAGCCCATGTTCTGGGCTTGCCAGCAGCCTCAGTGGCTTCTCGGAGGGTAAAACCTGCTTGGGAAGTGAGCACAGGGGAGATGGTGGTCAGGAGAAGGAGCAGCCGCGCTGGACAGCATGCCCAGAGCTCTGGATGCCGCTTCACCTGGAGCTCTGCGTCCTCCCCCTTCACGCCCCAGGGACCGGCAGTTATGTTACTTTTGCTCCTTTGGGAGTTTGAACCTGTTGCCTTCACTTGCTGCTGGAAAAGTGTGGCTAACACAAGAGAGACGCCAGAAGTGGGGGCAGGAGGGGGGTAGTCTAAGACCTAAGTGTGGTAAAGAATAAAGAAGCTGGGGACTTCCCTGGTGGTGCAGTGGTTAAGAATCCGCCTGCCAATGCAGGGGACACAGGTTCGAGCCCTGGTCTGGGAAGACCCCACATGCCACAGAGCAACTAAGCCCGTGAGCCACAACTCCTGAGCCTGCACTCTAGAGCCCACGAGCCACAACTACTGAAGCCCGTATGCCTAGAGCCCATGCTCTGCAACAAGAGAAGCCACCACAGTGAGAAGCCCGCACCTCAACGAAGAGTAACCCCCACTCGCCGCAACTAGAGAAAAGCCTGCGTGCAGCAATGAAGACCCAACACAGCTAAACTAATTGATTAATTAATTAATTAAAAAAAGAAGCTGGCCCACCTTTATCTCAGTTACTGGCAGATAGCCTCTAAACCCCTAAAATTTCCCAAGTGATGCGGGTGTCTTTGTTATTCATGGTGGGTCCTGACAATATGAGCTAATGAGATAATTCGGGATGGGGACAATCATGTCAGAAAGACCAATCATGGGATTAGAGGGTTTGGGGCTTTGAGCCACGTGATGTGGTATCAACTTGACCTCTAGGGAGGAGAGGCAGCTAGAGACTGAGTTCAGTCACGGGGCCAATGATTAATCAATCAAGCCTATGTAATGAAACCCCAATAATAACTGTGGACACCGAAGTGGGAGTGAGCATTCCTGTTGGCAGTGCTCTGTGTGTAGTGCCAGGAGGGTGACATGTCCCGACTCCATGGGGACAGCACACGAAGCTACAAATTTGGGACCCTCCCAGCTCTCGTCCTATGCGTGTGTGTCTCTCTCTTTGGTTGGTCCTAATTTGTATCATTTTGCTATAATAAAACTGTAATTGCAAAAAATACAAACTTCCAGTTATAAATTCAGTCCTGGGGATGTAACGTACAGTATGGTGTCTATAGTTAATAATATCGTATTGTACATTTGAGAAAGTTGCTAAGAGAATAGATCTTAGAGGTTCTCATCACAAGAAAAAAAAAAGTGTAACTATGAATGGTAACTGGACATATTGTGGTGTCATTCCACAATATATACATACATTAAATCATTATGTTGAACACCTGAAATGAATATAATGTTACATGTCCACAGTTGCTGTAATTGTAAGGTAGTGGGGTAGCAGGAACCTCCAAATTTGTAGCCAGGTGGTAAAAAGTGTCGGTGGCCTGGGGATCCCCGGCTGTTAAAAATCTTTAAGGACATGTCGCCCACAGGGGACATAGTGACCACAAGTGTCCTTGGCTCCCACCTACACATTTATTCTCAGCTGCCTTCTGTCCCCCCCATGCCAGTGTCCGTGGGGCCACCACGCCCACCACCAGCTATAGAGGTGAGGGCTGGGACATCCTCTTTGCCACACCTGCTCCTCCCTCCCCTGACAAGGGGACACCAGGTCCTGCCAATTCTACCTCCACAGCTCCAGGCTCAGTGTCCTCTCCATCATCACCTCCCGTCTGCCCACCTGTGGCCCCACCCAGACATCCCCCACTATGGGCGCTGGAGTGACAGACTGCCTTCTGGGTAAGCCCTGAGCACCCCTGTGAGGTGAGGGGAAGCCCCACTGACTCCCTCCTCCATATCTTCTTGAAATGGCTTGGCTGGCTGGGCATTTGCAGGATCCAATTACACTAGGACTGTGGGCCTCTGGGGCTCTGCATATGCTGTTCCACCTTCCTGGAGGCAGCCTGGCTGGACCTCTCTCTTGTCAGGAGCCCACCTGGGAAGATCCCCCCACAGGAGCCAGGCACCCTCATCTCTTCTCAGCCTCCCGCCTCACTCTGGGGTGGTTGGGTTATCTGACTCCCTGTCAGCCTCCCCCATCAGACTTGGAACTCCCTCAGGGCAGGGGCAGGACCCAGGTCCACTGACCCAGTGCCCCAGCATGGCCTGGAGGAGGGACCAAATCCATGCCTGCTGGCTGAATGACAAGGGTCTAGGTGACTCACCCACCTCCAGCCACACGTGCTGGGCTGACACAGGGATGGAGGGGATTTCAAACCCTACCAGCCCACCCCGGGACACAGACTCGGTGGTGTATATGTTGTCCTTCGGCGTCAGCTCTGCCCTGATCTGGACCGTCACCCCCTCAGCCGGGCTGCCGTCTGGGTAGGACAGCTCCACCTGGAAAGAGTCACCAATGATTCAACGTGGTTAGGGTGGCAACACTTCCCAAACGGATCTATAGATTCAACCCAATCCCCCAGCAGACTCCCAGCCAGCTTCCTTGCAGCAATCAACAATCTAATGCTAAAATTCATACAGAATTGCAAGTGGCCCCAAACAGCCAAAGCAATCCTGAAAAAGAACCAAGAATTCATACATCCCAATTTCAAAACTTACTACAAAGGTACAATAATTAAGACACGTGGTACTGGTATAAGGACAGATATGCAGACCAGTGGAGTAGAAGAACTGAGAGTCCAGAAATAAATCCACCCATCTATAGTCAATTGATTCAAAAAAATAAGATTAAAATATGGTGAGGGGGAATTCTCTGGCAGTCCAGTGGTTAGGACTCCACACTTCCACTGCAGGGGGCATGGGTTCAATTCCCGCTCAGGGAACTAAGATCCTGCATGCCGAGTGGCACAGCAAAAAAAAAGAAAAGAAAAAGATTATAGTCAATTGATTTATGACAAGGGTGCCAAGACCATTCAATGGGGAAAGAACAATTCCTTCAACAAATGGCTCTGGGACAACTGGATCTCCACATGCAAAAGAATGCAGTTGAACCCCTACCTCACACCATATACCAAAATTAACTCAAAATGGATCAGAGACCTAAATGTAATGGCTAGAACTACAAAACACTTCGAGGATAACATAGGGGAAAACTTTTATGACCTTAGACTTGGCAAAGAAGTCACAAGGCACAAATCACCACATGCCAGCCATTCTCCTGGTGCCATAGCCAGGTAGGAACGGGGCGGGCAATGCCATGGACAGTTCCACGTGACTCTCAGACCTCACTCACTCAGGCAGGTAGAAAAGGCAGTCAGAATGAGGGGTTCAGATATTGTGAAGAAATACGGTCAGTGGTTCCTGAAGGACCCTGGAGCACCCCTCAACTGTGTAGGTATCTGGTGATGGGGTGACCAGCTTCAGCTCCATTCTTTAAGGCAGACAGCAGGAAATTTCTTGGGTGTAGATGAAATGCTCCCCTTTCACTGAATGGACAGCCCCAAGCCCCTTCTTCATACACAATCTGACCCTGCACATGGTGCCTTAGCTTCTACTCAAGCTGGTACCCTCAAAGCCAGGGGCACACAAGCCATGTCTCTGTGTGTGGGACAGTGGGGGCTGAGATCTCATCATGGAGGAGAAAAGAGAGGTCCCAGAGCAGAGAAGGAGGGGTAGGACACAGCATGAGGACAGACCGCTAGGATCCTGTGGGTGACCCATGGAACATAAAAGGGGACAGGGGTGTGGGTGCTGGGTAGAGGCAGGGGTTAGAGGGTATGGCCAGCTTCCCCCTGAGGTGATGCTAGGCTCCACCGGCCTTGCCTCCCCCAGCTGCAATTGAGACACAGACGCCCCAGTTCAGCTATTAGGATAAGGATCTCGAATTTCTAGTCACCTCAACTTTACTGTGTACAAAAAATGGTGTGGTGGGTGGGAGCAAGATGGGGGCTTGTTCAAAATGCTGTTCCCCACAGGGGATCTGAATCAGTCTGTCTCAGGGACGGGGATCTGCCTTTTAGGGACTTAGTTGTTAAGTCATCCAGAGATAAAGTCAACCCAATTAAGGAAGGTGATTTAATAAGTGGATACGTTTGGTAGTGTATATGGGGGGGGAGATGCAAGAGGGAGGAGATATGGGGATATATGTATATGTATAGCTGACTCACTTTGTTATAAAGCAGAAACTAACACACAATTGTAAAGCAATTATACGCCAATAAAGATGTTAAAATAATAAGTGGATACGTAACATCCTGGTTTAACGCTCTAGGTATGGAAATGTCTAACTATGTGGATTAAAGGAAACCATGCTTTTAGGTGGAGCAGAATGTCCAGTGTCCCCTGCCCTGGGTACCAGCTCTCATCACACTCAGCAAAGCAGTCCCTTGATCCCAAGAGGGCAAAAGTTCTGCTGGCACAATCAAACGACGTGGTTTTCAGCCAAGTCACGGCTGTGGGGCCCGTGGCATGCACTGCAGTGGTTACACAGTGGTCCTTGGGCAGGAGCTGGGCTGGGAGGCAGCACAGAGCCTGTGACCTTGACAGCCCCTGCTGGGCACCACGCCCAGGGCTTACCTTCCCCACATAGGACAGACCCGGCTTAAACTGCTTCCTGGTGTCCTTGGAGTACCGGACATCCACCAGCTGTCTCTGGACGGGGGTGGAGTCATCAAAAGCCACCTGTTGGCTCCCGTCCATGCTGGTCACCATGGCCCAGATGCTGACGGTGCCCCGGAAGTGCTCAGGGACATCGGCCAGGATCATGTCCTTCACGCAGATGTTGAAGTCCTGGGAGCCGTGGATCTGGAGGCGGGAAACCCACAGGTCATGCTCGCCGGGAGCTGGAGTGGCTTTGAGAGACGACTCACAAGCACAGAGCTCAAGTAGGTGACTCTGGGGACTTCCCTGGTGGTCCAATGGTTTAAGATTCCGCACTCCCAATCTGGGGGGCCCAAGTTCGATCCCTGGTCAGAGAACTAGATTCCACATGCCGCAACGAAGATCCCGCGTGCCGCAACTAAGACCCGGCGCAGCCAAATAAATAAATATTAAAACAACAAAAAAAGTAGGTGTCTCTGGCTGCTTGGAGGGCCAGGGGGCCACTCGGTGACCCACCCGACCTATGCCGTGAGTCACTGTGTGGGGACTGAATCCCTGGCTGGACATGCATTATGTCCCAGGAGGAAGGGAGTCAGCTCCTTGGGCAGAAGGTGAGACAACCCCTCGGGCCAGACGGCAGGCAGGGACTTGAACCTGGTCAGCCACACTCTGGAGCACTGGCTCGCCTCCCACGCCTGGGGTACACAACCCCCTCAATCAACCCCTACCTCAGGACCTGGGGGCGGAGGCTGGCAAATAATCCACATCCACAAACAGCTGTGGAGTGAATTACTCAGTAAAGGAGAAAATTAAGACAAGGGCCACCAGGGGCAGCCTCCAGGGACAACGGCTAGGATACCAAGGGCACCAACACCAGGCACGAAAGAGGTGAGGGGCCAGGGTGTCCACTCTACAGAAGAGAAGCCTCAGGGACAGAGAGGGGGGACACATCCCAGGCGGCAAAGGGATGAAGAAGTAGCTTCGGGTGGAAATGGGAAGGAGGTGGCAGTGACAGGGTTTAATGCCTACAGAGGCACAGAATCTCCAAGACGTGTGTGTATGTTACATAGTAGCACACTCACAACTTAATGTTAAGTTGAAAAAGAAAAACAAAAACCAGGTTATAAAACTTTACATGCACGGGAACGTGAAATCATGCAGCCACTTTGGAAAGCAGTCTGGGAGTTCTTCAAACAACTAAACATAGAGACACCACTGAGAGACTGAATATACGAATGGACCAGGGCCAGATAATACAGAAAAAAGAGAACTCGGACCCACACTCTGCAGGCACCAGCAAGGAAGCCAACCCATTTCAGTCGGCTCTCCGTATTCGCGGTTCCACATTTGCGGATTCAACCAACTTCGAAGAGTTTCAATCTGGGATCCTGGGATGCAGAATCCTCAGACATGGGAGGGCCAACTGTACCTATAAGTCAGACTTGTAAGAAGTCAGACCCCTATCTCAATAGCAACCAAACAATAACTCCCGTAACAACCAGCCCCAAATAGCCAGGACCAGATTAATAACTGACATTCTTTCTGATTTTGGCTCCCACTTCCATCTTAAG